>NC_139894.1:0-137500 GCF_905171665.1 Trachurus trachurus
AGGAGCTTTAATACAAACATCTACCTTTATACTGTATGGAGCTTTAACACAAACATATACCTTTATTTTGAAGGAGCTTTAATACAAACATCTACCTTTATACTGAAGGAGCTTTAATACAAACATCTACCTTTATACTGTATGGAGCTTTAAGTCAAACATCTACCTTTATTCTGAAGGAGCTTAACACAAACATCTACCTTTATTTTGAAGGAGCTTTAATACAAACATCTACCTTTATTTTGAAGGAGCTTTAATACAAACATCTACCTTTATACTGTATGGAGCTTTAACACAAACATATACCTTTATTTTGAAGGAGCTTTAATACAAACATCTACCTTTATACTGAAGGAGCTTTAATACAAACATCTACCTTTATTTTGAAAGAGCTTTAACAGAAACATCTACCTTTATTTTGAAAGAGCTTTAACACAAACATCTACCTTTATTTTGAAGGAGCTTTAATTCAAACATCTACCTTTATACTGAAGGAGCTTTAATACAAACATCTACCTTTATTTTGAAAGAGCTTTAACAGAAACATCTACCTTTATTTTGAAAGAGCTTTAACACAAACATCTACCTTTATTTTGAAGGAGCTTTAACACAAACATCTACCTCTATTTTGAAGGAGCTTAACACAGACATCTACCTTTATTTTGAAGGAGCTTTAATACAAACATCTACCTTTATTTTGAAGGAGCTTTAATACAAACATCTACCTTTATTTTGAAGGAGCTTTAATACAAACATCTACCTTTATACTGAAGGAGCTTTAATACAAACATCTACCTTTATTTTGAAAGAGCTTTAACAGAAACATCTACCTTTATTTTGAAAGAGCTTTAACACAAACATCTACCTCTATTTTGAAGGAGCTTAACACAGACATCTACCTTTATTTTGAAGGAGCTTTAATACAAACATCTACCTTTATTTTGAAAGAGCTTTAACACAAACATCTACCTTTATTTTGAAGGAGCTTTAATTCAAACATCTACCTTTATACTGAAGGAGCTTTAATACAAACATCTACCTTTATTTTGAAGGAGCTTTAATACAAACATCTACCTTTATTTTGAAAGAGCTTTAACACAAACATCTACCTCTATTTTGAAGGAGCTTAACACAGACATCTACCTTTATTTTGAAGGAGCTTTAATACAAACATCTACCTTTATTCTGAAGGAGCTTAACACAAACATCTACCTTTATTTTGAAGGAGCTTTAACACAAACATCTACCTTTATTTTGAAAGAGCTTTAACACAAACATCTACCTCTATTTTGAAGGAGCTTAACACAGACATCTACCTTTATTTTGAAGGAGCTTTAATACAAACATCTACCTTTATTTTGAAGGAGCTTTAATACAAACATCTACCTTTATTTTGAAGAAGCTTTAATACAAACATCTACCTTTATTTTGAAAGAGCTTTAACACAAACATCTACCTTTATTTTGAAGGAGCTTTAATTCAAACATCTACCTTTATACTGAAGGAGCTTTAATACAAACATCTACCTTTATTTTGAAGGAGCTTAACACAGACATCTACCTTTATTTTGAAGGAGCTTTAATACAAACATCTACCTTTATTTTGAAGGAGCTTAACACAGACATCTACCTTTATTTTGAAGGAGCTTTAATACAAACATCTACCTTTATTTTGAAAGAGCTTTAACACAAACATCTACCTTTATTTTGAAGGAGCTTTAATTCAAACATCTACCTTTATACTGAAGGAGCTTTAATACAAACATCTACCTTTATTTTGAAAGAGCTTTAACAGAAACATCTACCTTTATTTTGAAAGAGCTTTAACACAAACATCTACCTTTATTTTGAAGGAGCTTTAACACAAACATCTACCTCTATTTTGAAGGAGCTTAACACAGACATCTACCTTTATTTTGAAGGAGCTTTAATACAAACCTCTACCTTTATTTTGAAGGAGCTTTAATACAAACATCTACCTTTATTTTGAAGGAGCTTTAATACAAACATCTACCTTTATACTGAAGGAGCTTTAATACAAACATCTACCTTTATTTTGAAAGAGCTTTAACAGAAACATCTACCTTTATTTTGAAAGAGCTTTAACACAAACATCTACCTCTATTTTGAAGGAGCTTAACACAGACATCTACCTTTATTTTGAAGGAGCTTTAATACAAACATCTACCTTTATTTTGAAAGAGCTTTAACACAAACATCTACCTTTATTTTGAAGGAGCTTTAATTCAAACATCTACCTTTATACTGAAGGAGCTTTAATACAAACATCTACCTTTATTTTGAAAGAGCTTTAACAGAAATATCTTCCTTTATTTTGAAGGAGCTAAACACAGACATCTACCTTTATTTTGAAGGAGCTTTAATACAAACATCTACCTTTATACTGTATGGAGCTTTAAGTCAAACATCTACCTTTATTCTGAAGGAGCTTAACACAAACATCTACCTTTATTTTGAAGGAGCTTTAACACAAACATCTACCTTTATTTTGAAAGAGCTTTAACACAAACATCTACCTCTATTTTGAAGGAGCTTAACACAGACATCTACCTTTATTTTGAAGGAGCTTTAATACAAACATCTACCTTTATTTTGAAGGAGCTTTAATACAAACATCTACCTTTATTTTGAAAGAGCTTTAACACAAACATCTACCTTTATTTTGAAGGAGCTTTAATTCAAACATCTACCTTTATACTGAAGGAGCTTTAATACAAACATCTACCTTTATTTTGAAGGAGCTTAACACAGACATCTACCTTTATTTTGAAGGAGCTTTAATACAAACATCTACCTTTATACTGTATGGAGCTTTAAGTCAAACATCTACCTTTATTCTGAAGGAGCTTAACACAAACATCTACCATTATTTTGAAGGAGCTTTAACACAAACATCTACCTTTATTTTGAAAGAGCTTTAACACAAACATCTACCTCTATTTTGAAGGAGCTTAACACAGACTTCTACCTTTATTTTGAAGGAGCTTTAATACAAACATCTACCTTTATTTTGAAGGAGCTTTAATACAAACATCTACCTTTATTTTGAAGGAGCTTTAATACAAACATCTACCTTTATTTTGAAAGAGCTTTAACACAAACATCTACCTTTATTTTGAAGGAGCTTTAATTCAAACATCTACCTTTATACTGAAGGAGCTTTAATACAAACATCTACCTTTATTTTGAAAAAGCTTTAACACAAACATCTACCTTTATTTTGAAGGAGCTTTAATTCAAACATCTACCTTTATACTGAAGGAGCTTTAATACAAACATCTACCTTTATTTTGAAGGAGCTTAACACAGACATCTACCTTTATTTTGAAGGAGCTTTAATACAAACATCTACCTTTATACTGTATGGAGCTTTAAGTCAAACATCTACCTTTATTCTGAAGGAGCTTAACACAAACATCTACCATTATTTTGAAGGAGCTTTAACACAAACATCTACCTTTATTTTGAAAGAGCTTTAACACAAACATCTACCTCTATTTTGAAGGAGCTTAACACAGACATCTACCTTTATTTTGAAGGAGCTTTAATACAAACATCTACCTTTATTTTGAAGGAGCTTTAATACAAACATCTACCTTTATTTTGAAGGAGCTTTAATACAAACATCTACCTTTATACTGTATGGAGCTTTAAGTCAAACATCTACCTTTATTCTGAAGGAGCTTAACACAAACATCTACCATTATTTTGAAGGAGCTTTAACACAAACATCTACCTTTAATTTGAAAGAGCTTTAACACAAACATCTACCTCTATTTTGAAGGAGCTTAACACAGACATCTACCTTTATTTTGAAGGAGCTTTAATACAAACATCTACCTTTATTTTGAAGGAGCTTTAATACAAACATCTACCTTTATTTTGAAGGAGCTTTAATACAAACATCTACCTTTATTTTGAAAGAGCTTTAACACAAACATCTACCTCTATTTTGAAGGAGCTTAACACAGACATCTACCTTTATTTTGATGGAGCTTTAATACAAACATCTACCTTTATTTTGAAGGAGCTTTAACACAAACATCTACCTTTATTTTGAAGGAGCTTTAATTCAAACATCTACCTTTATACTGAAGGAGCTTTAATACAAACATCTACCTTTATTTTGAAAGAGCTTTAACAGAAACATCTACCTTTATTTTGAAAGAGCTTTAACACAAACATCTACCTCTATTTTGAAGGAGCTTAACACAGACATCTACCTTTATTTTGAAGGAGCTTTAATTCAAACATCTACCTTTATACTGAAGGAGCTTTAATACAAACATCTACCTTTATTTTGAAGGAGCTTTAATTCAAACATCTACCTTTATACTGAAGGAGCTTTAATACAAACATCTACCTTTATTTTGAAAGAGCTTTAACAGAAACATCTACCTTTATTTTGAAGGAGCTAAACACAGACATCTACCTTTATTTTGAAGGAGCTTTAATACAAACATCTACCTTTATACTGTATGGAGCTTTAAGTCAAACATCTACCTTTATTCTGAAGGAGCTTAACACAAACATCTACCTTTATTTTGAAGGAGCTTTAACACAAACATCTACCTTTATTTTGAAAGAGCTTTAACACAAACATCTACCTCTATTTTGAAGGAGCTTAACACAGACATCTACCTTTATTTTGAAGGAGCTTTAATACAAACATCTACCTTTATTTTGAAGGAGCTTTAATACAAACATCTACCTTTATTTTGAAGGAGCTTTAATACAAACATCTACCTTTATTTTGAAAGAGCTTTAACACAAACATCTACCTTTATTTTGAAGGAGCTTTAATTCAAACATCTACCTTTATACTGAAGGAGCTTTAATACAAACATCTACCTTTATTTTGAAGGAGCTTAACACAGACATCTACCTTTATTTTGAAGGAGCTTTAATACAAACATCTACCTTTATTTTGAAGGAGCTTTAATACAAACATCTACCTTTATTTTGAAGGAGCTTTAATACAAACATCTACCTTTATTTTAAAGGAGCTTAACACAGACATCTACCTTTATTTTGAAGGAGCTTTAATACAAACATCTACCTTTATTTTGAAGGAGCTTTAATACAAACATCTACCTTTATTTTGAAGGAGCTTTAATACAAACATCTACCTTTATTTTGAAGGAGCTTTAATACAAACATCTACCTTTATTTTGAAAGAGCTTTAACACAAACATCTACCTCTATTTTGAAGGAGCTTAACACAGACATCTACCATTATTTTGAAGGAGCTTTAATACAAACATCTACCTTTATTTTGAAGGAGCTTTAACACAAACATCTACCTTTATTTTGAAGGAGCTTTAATTCAAACATCTACCTTTATACTGAAGGAGCTTTAATACAAACATCTACCTTTATTTTGAAAGAGCTTTAACAGAAACATCTACCTTTATTTTGAAAGAGCTTTAACACAAACATCTACCTCTATTTTGAAGGAGCTTAACACAGACATCTACCTTTATTTTGAAGGAGCTTTAATACAAACATCTACCTTTATTTTGAAAGAGCTTTAACACAAACATCTACCTTTATTTCGAAGGAGCTTTAATTCAAACATCTACCTTTATACTGAAGGAGCTTTAATACAAACATCTACCTTTATTTTGAAGGAGCTTAACACAGACATCTACCTTTATTTTGAAGGAGCTTTAATACAAACATCTACCTTTATACTGTATGGAGCTTTAAGTCAAACATCTACCTTTATTCTGAAGGAGCTTAACACAAACATCTACCATTATTTTGAAGGAGCTTTAACACAAACATCTACCTTTATTTTGAAGGAGCTTTAATTCAAACATCTACCTTTATTTTGAAAGAGCTTTAACACAAACATCTACCTTTATTTTGAAGGAGCTTTAACACAAACATCTACCTTTATTTTGAAGGAGCTTTAATACAAACATCTACCTTTATACTGTATGGAGCTTTAACACAAACATATACCTTTATTTTGAAGGAGCTTTAATACAAACATCTACCTTTATACTGAAGGAGCTTTAATACAAACATCTACCTTTATTTTGAAGGAGCTTAACACAGACATCTACCTTTATTTTGAAGGAGCTTTAATACAAACATCTACCTTTATTTTGAAGGAGCTTTAATACAAACATCTACCTTTATTTTGAAGGAGCTTTAATACAAACATCTACCTTTATTTTAAAGGAGCTTAACACAGACATCTACCTTTATTTTGAAGGAGCTTTAATACAAACATCTACCTTTATTTTGAAGGAGCTTTAATACAAACATCTACCTTTATTTTGAAGGAGCTTTAATACAAACATCTACCTTTATTTTGAAGGAGCTTTAATACAAACATCTACCTTTATTTTGAAAGAGCTTTAACACAAACATCTACCTCTATTTTGAAGGAGCTTAACACAGACATCTACCATTATTTTGAAGGAGCTTTAATACAAACATCTACCTTTATTTTGAAGGAGCTTTAACACAAACATCTACCTTTATTTTGAAGGAGCTTTAATTCAAACATCTACCTTTATACTGAAGGAGCTTTAATACAAACATCTACCTTTATTTTGAAAGAGCTTTAACAGAAACATCTACCTTTATTTTGAAAGAGCTTTAACACAAACATCTACCTCTATTTTGAAGGAGCTTAACACAGACATCTACCTTTATTTTGAAGGAGCTTTAATACAAACATCTACCTTTATTTTGAAAGAGCTTTAACACAAACATCTACCTTTATTTCGAAGGAGCTTTAATTCAAACATCTACCTTTATACTGAAGGAGCTTTAATACAAACATCTACCTTTATTTTGAAGGAGCTTAACACAGACATCTACCTTTATTTTGAAGGAGCTTTAATACAAACATCTACCTTTATACTGTATGGAGCTTTAAGTCAAACATCTACCTTTATTCTGAAGGAGCTTAACACAAACATCTACCATTATTTTGAAGGAGCTTTAACACAAACATCTACCTTTATTTTGAAGGAGTTTTAATTCAAACATCTACCTTTATTTTGAAAGAGCTTTAACACAAACATCTACCTTTATTTTGAAGGAGCTTTAACACAAACATCTACCTTTATTTTGAAGGAGCTTTAATACAAACATCTACCTTTATACTGTATGGAGCTTTAACACAAACATATACCTTTATTTTGAAGGAGCTTTAATACAAACATCTACCTTTATACTGAAGGAGCTTTAATACAAACATCTACCTTTATACTGTATGGAGCTTTAAGTCAAACATCTACCTTTATTCTGAAGGAGCTTAACACAAACATCTACCTTTATTTTGAAGGAGCTTTAATACAAACATCTACCTTTATTTTGAAGGAGCTTTAATACAAACATCTACCTTTATACTGTATGGAGCTTTAACACAAACATATACCTTTATTTTGAAGGAGCTTTAATACAAACATCTACCTTTATACTGAAGGAGCTTTAATACAAACATCTACCTTTATTTTGAAAGAGCTTTAACAGAAACATCTACCTTTATTTTGAAAGAGCTTTAACACAAACATCTACCTCTATTTTGAAGGAGCTTAACACAGACATCTACCTTTATTTTGAAGGAGCTTTAATACAAACATCTACCTTTATTTTGAAAGAGCTTTAACACAAACATCTACCTTTATTTTGAAGGAGCTTTAATTCAAACATCTACCTTTATACTGAAGGAGCTTTAATACAAACATCTACCTTTATTTTGAAAGAGCTTTAACAGAAACATCTTCCTTTATTTTGAAGGAGCTAAACACAGACATCTACCTTTATTTTGAAGGAGCTTTAATACAAACATCTACCTTTATACTGTATGGAGCTTTAAGTCAAACATCTACCTTTATTCTGAAGGAGCTTAACACAAACATCTACCTTTATTTTGAAGGAGCTTTAACACAAACATCTACCTTTATTTTGAAAGAGCTTTAACACAAACATCTACCTCTATTTTGAAGGAGCTTAACACAGACATCTACCTTTATTTTGAAGGAGCTTTAATACAAACATCTACCTTTATTTTGAAGGAGCTTTAATACAAACATCTACCTTTATTTTGAAGAAGCTTTAATACAAACATCTACCTTTATTTTGAAAGAGCTTTAACACAAACATCTACCTTTATTTTGAAGGAGCTTTAATTCAAACATCTACCTTTATACTGAAGGAGCTTTAATACAAACATCTACCTTTATTTTGAAGGAGCTTAACACAGACATCTACCTTTATTTTGAAGGAGCTTTAATACAAACATCTACCTTTATTTTGAAGGAGCTTAACACAGACATCTACCTTTATTTTGAAGGAGCTTTAATACAAACATCTACCTTTATTTTGAAAGAGCTTTAACACAAACATCTACCTTTATTTTGAAGGAGCTTTAATTCAAACATCTACCTTTATACTGAAGGAGCTTTAATACAAACATCTACCTTTATTTTGAAAGAGCTTTAACAGAAACATCTACCTTTATTTTGAAAGAGCTTTAACACAAACATCTACCTTTATTTTGAAGGAGCTTTAACACAAACATCTACCTCTATTTTGAAGGAGCTTAACACAGACATCTACCTTTATTTTGAAGGAGCTTTAATACAAACCTCTACCTTTATACTGAAGGAGCTTTAATACAAACATCTACCTTTATTTTGAAGGAGCTTTAATTCAAACATCTACCTTTATACTGAAGGAGCTTTAATACAAACATCTACCTTTATTTTGAAAGAGCTTTAACAGAAACATCTACCTTTATTTTGAAGGAGCTAAACACAGACATCTACCTTTATTTTGAAGGAGCTTTAATACAAACATCTACCTTTATACTGTATGGAGCTTTAAGTCAAACATCTACCTTTATTCTGAAGGAGCTTAACACAAACATCTACCTTTATTTTGAAGGAGCTTTAACACAAACATCTACCTTTATTTTGAAAGAGCTTTAACACAAACATCTACCTCTATTTTGAAGGAGCTTTACACAGACATCTACCTTTATTTTGAAGGAGCTTTAATACAAACATCTACCTTTATTTTGAAGGAACTTTAATACAAACATCTACCTTTATTTTGAAGGAGCTTTAATACAAACATCTACCTTTATTTTGAAAGAGCTTTAACACAAACATCTACCTTTATTTTGAAGGAGCTTTAATTCAAACATCTACCTTTATACTGAAGGAGCTTTAATACAAACATCTACCTTTATTTTGAAGGAGCTTAACACAGACATCTACCTTTATTTTGAAGGAGCTTTAATACAAACATCTACCTTTATTTTGAAGGAGCTTTAATACAAACATCTACCTTTATTTTGAAGGAGCTTTAATACAAACATCTACCTTTATTTTAAAGGAGCTTAACACAGACATCTACCTTTATTTTGAAGGAGCTTTAATACAAACATCTACCTTTATTTTGAAGGAGCTTTAATACAAACATCTACCTTTATTTTGAAGGAGCTTTAATACAAACATCTACCTTTATTTTGAAGGAGCTTTAATACAAACATCTACCTTTATTTTGAAAGAGCTTTAACACAAACATCTACCTCTATTTTGAAGGAGCTTAACACAGACATCTACCATTATTTTGAAGGAGCTTTAATACAAACATCTACCTTTATTTTGAAGGAGCTTTAACACAAACATCTACCTTTATTTTGAAGGAGCTTTAATTCAAACATCTACCTTTATACTGAAGGAGCTTTAATACAAACATCTACCTTTATTTTGAAAGAGCTTTAACAGAAACATCTACCTTTATTTTGAAAGAGCTTTAACACAAACATCTACCTCTATTTTGAAGGAGCTTAACACAGACATCTACCTTTATTTTGAAGGAGCTTTAATACAAACATCTACCTTTATTTTGAAAGAGCTTTAACACAAACATCTACCTTTATTTCGAAGGAGCTTTAATTCAAACATCTACCTTTATACTGAAGGAGCTTTAATACAAACATCTACCTTTATTTTGAAGGAGCTTAACACAGACATCTACCTTTATTTTGAAGGAGCTTTAATACAAACATCTACCTTTATTTTGAAAGAGCTTTAACACAAACATCTACCTTTATTTTGAAGGAGCTTTAATTCAAACATCTACCTTTATACTGAAGGAGCTTTAATACAAACATCTACCTTTATTTTGAAGGAGCTTAACACAGACATCTACCTTTATTTTGAAGGAGCTTTAATACAAACATCTACCTTTATACTGTATGGAGCTTTAAGTCAAACATCTACCTTTATTCTGAAGGAGCTTAACACAAACATCTACCATTATTTTGAAGGAGCTTTAACACAAACATCTACCTTTATTTTGAAGGAGCTTTAATTCAAACATCTACCTTTATTTTGAAGGAGCTTTAACACAAACATCTACCTTTATTTTGAAGGAGCTTTAACACAAACATCTACCTTTATTTTGAAGGAGCTTTAATACAAACATCTACCTTTATACTGTATGGAGCTTTAACACAAACATCTACCTTTATTTTGAAGGAGCTTTAATACAAACATCTACCTTTATACTGAAGGAGCTTTAATACAAACATCTACCTTTATACTGTATGGAGCTTTAAGTCAAACATCTACCTTTATTCTGAAGGAGCTTAACACAAACATCTACCTTTATTTTGAAGGAGCTTAACACAGACATCTACCTTTATTTTGAAGGAGCTTTAATACAAACATCTACCTTTATTTTGAAGGAGCTTTAACACAAACATCTACCTTTATTTTGAAGGAGCTTTAATTCAAACATCTACCTTTATACTGAAGGAGCTTTAATACAAACATCTACCTTTATTTTGAAAGAGCTTTAACAGAAACATCTACCTTTATTTTGAAAGAGCTTTAACACAAACATCTACCTCTATTTTGAAGGAGCTTAACACAGACATCTACCTTTATTTTGAAGGAGCTTTAATACAAACATCTACCTTTATTTTGAAAGAGCTTTAACACAAACATCTACCTTTATTTTGAAGGAGCTTTAATTCAAACATCTACCTTTATACTGAAGGAGCTTTAATACAAACATCTACCTTTATTTTGAAGGAGCTTAACACAGACATCTACCTTTATTTTGAAGGAGCTTTAATACAAACATCTACCTTTATTTTGAAAGAGCTTTAACACAAACATCTACCTTTATTTTGAAGGAGCTTTAATTCAAACATCTACCTTTATACTGAAGGAGCTTTAATACAAACATCTACCTTTATTTTGAAGGAGCTTAACACAGACATCTACCTTTATTTTGAAGGAGCTTTAATACAAACATCTACCTTTATACTGTATGGAGCTTTAAGTCAAACATCTACCTTTATTCTGAAGGAGCTTAACACAAACATCTACCATTATTTTGAAGGAGCTTTAACACAAACATCTACCTTTATTTTGAAGGAGTTTTAATTCAAACATCTACCTTTATTTTGAAAGAGCTTTAACACAAACATCTACCTTTATTTTGAAGGAGCTTTAACACAAACATCTACCTTTATTTTGAAGGAGCTTTAATACAAACATCTACCTTTATACTGTATGGAGCTTTAACACAAACATATACCTTTATTTTGAAGGAGCTTTAATACAAACATCTACCTTTATACTGAAGGAGCTTTAATACAAACATCTACCTTTATACTGTATGGAGCTTTAAGTCAAACATCTACCTTTATTCTGAAGGAGCTTAACACAAACATCTACCTTTATTTTGAAGGAGCTTTAATACAAACATCTACCTTTATTTTGAAGGAGCTTTAATACAAACATCTACCTTTATACTGTATGGAGCTTTAACACAAACATATACCTTTATTTTGAAGGAGCTTTAATACAAACATCTACCTTTATACTGAAGGAGCTTTAATACAAACATCTACCTTTATTTTGAAAGAGCTTTAACAGAAACATCTACCTTTATTTTGAAAGAGCTTTAACACAAACATCTACCTTTATTTTGAAGGAGCTTTAATTCAAACATCTACCTTTATACTGAAGGAGCTTTAATACAAACATCTACCTTTATTTTGAAAGAGCTTTAACAGAAACATCTACCTTTATTTTGAAAGAGCTTTAACACAAACATCTACCTTTATTTTGAAGGAGCTTTAACACAAACATCTACCTCTATTTTGAAGGAGCTTAACACAGACATCTACCTTTATTTTGAAGGAGCTTTAATACAAACCTCTACCTTTATTTTGAAGGAGCTTTAATACAAACATCTACCTTTATTTTGAAGGAGCTTTAATACAAACATCTACCTTTATACTGAAGGAGCTTTAATACAAACATCTACCTTTATTTTGAAAGAGCTTTAACAGAAACATCTACCTTTATTTTGAAAGAGCTTTAACACAAACATCTACCTCTATTTTGAAGGAGCTTAACACAGACATCTACCTTTATTTTGAAGGAGCTTTAATACAAACATCTACCTTTATTTTGAAAGAGCTTTAACACAAACATCTACCTTTATTTTGAAGGAGCTTTAATTCAAACATCTACCTTTATACTGAAGGAGCTTTAATACAAACATCTACCTTTATTTTGAAAGAGCTTTAACAGAAACATCTTCCTTTATTTTGAAGGAGCTAAACACAGACATCTACCTTTATTTTGAAGGAGCTTTAATACAAACATCTACCTTTATACTGTATGGAGCTTTAAGTCAAACATCTACCTTTATTCTGAAGGAGCTTAACACAAACATCTACCTTTATTTTGAAGGAGCTTTAACACAAACATCTACCTTTATTTTGAAAGAGCTTTAACACAAACATCTACCTCTATTTTGAAGGAGCTTTAACACAAACATCTACCTCTATTTTGAAGGAGCTTAACACAGACATCTACCTTTATTTTGAAGGAGCTTTAATACAAACCTCTACCTTTATTTTGAAGGAGCTTTAATACAAACATCTACCTTTATTTTGAAGGAGCTTTAATACAAACATCTACCTTTATACTGAAGGAGCTTTAATACAAACATCTACCTTTATTTTGAAAGAGCTTTAACAGAAACATCTACCTTTATTTTGAAAGAGCTTTAACACAAACATCTACCTCTATTTTGAAGGAGCTTAACACAGACATCTACCTTTATTTTGAAGGAGCTTTAATACAAACATCTACCTTTATTTTGAAAGAGCTTTAACACAAACATCTACCTTTATTTTGAAGGAGCTTTAATTCAAACATCTACCTTTATACTGAAGGAGCTTTAATACAAACATCTACCTTTATTTTGAAAGAGCTTTAACAGAAATATCTTCCTTTATTTTGAAGGAGCTAAACACAGACATCTACCTTTATTTTGAAGGAGCTTTAATACAAACATCTACCTTTATACTGTATGGAGCTTTAAGTCAAACATCTACCTTTATTCTGAAGGAGCTTAACACAAACATCTACCTTTATTTTGAAGGAGCTTTAACACAAACATCTACCTTTATTTTGAAAGAGCTTTAACACAAACATCTACCTCTATTTTGAAGGAGCTTAACACAGACATCTACCTTTATTTTGAAGGAGCTTTAATACAAACATCTACCTTTATTTTGAAGGAGCTTTAATACAAACATCTACCTTTATTTTGAAGAAGCTTTAATACAAACATCTACCTTTATTTTGAAAGAGCTTTAACACAAACATCTACCTTTATTTTGAAGGAGCTTTAATTCAAACATCTACCTTTATACTGAAGGAGCTTTAATACAAACATCTACCTTTATTTTGAAGGAGCTTAACACAGACATCTACCTTTATTTTGAAGGAGCTTTAATACAAACATCTACCTTTATTTTGAAGGAGCTTAACACAGACATCTACCTTTATTTTGAAGGAGCTTTAATACAAACATCTACCTTTATTTTGAAAGAGCTTTAACACAAACATCTACCTTTATTTTGAAGGAGCTTTAATTCAAACATCTACCTTTATACTGAAGGAGCTTTAATACAAACATCTACCTTTATTTTGAAGGAACTTAACACAGACATCTACCTTTATTTTGAAGGAGCTTTAATACAAACATCTACCTTTATACTGTATGGAGCTTTAAGTCAAACATCTACCTTTATTCTGAAGGAGCTTAACACAAACATCTACCATTATTTTGAAGGAGCTTTAACACAAACATCTACCTTTATTTTGAAAGAGCTTTAACACAAACATCTACCTCTATTTTGAAGGAGCTTAACACAGACTTCTACCTTTATTTTGAAGGAGCTTTAATACAAACATCTACCTTTATTTTGAAGGAGCTTTAATACAAACATCTACCTTTATTTTGAAGGAGCTTTAATACAAACATCTACCTTTATTTTGAAAGAGCTTTAACACAAACATCTACCTTTATTTTGAAGGAGCTTTAATTCAAACATCTACCTTTATACTGAAGGAGCTTTAATACAAACATCTACCTTTATTTTGAAAAAGCTTTAACACAAACATCTACCTTTATTTTGAAGGAGCTTTAATTCAAACATCTACCTTTATACTGAAGGAGCTTTAATACAAACATCTACCTTTATTTTGAAGGAGCTTAACACAGACATCTACCTTTATTTTGAAGGAGCTTTAATACAAACATCTACCTTTATACTGTATGGAGCTTTAAGTCAAACATCTACCTTTATTCTGAAGGAGCTTAACACAAACATCTACCATTATTTTGAAGGAGCTTTAACACAAACATCTACCTTTATTTTGAAAGAGCTTTAACACAAACATCTACCTTTATTTTGAAGGAGCTTAACACAGACATCTACCTTTATTTTGAAGGAGCTTTAATACAAACATCTACCTTTATTTTGAAGGAGCTTTAATACAAACATCTACCTTTATTTTGAAGGAGCTTTAATACAAACATCTACCTTTATACTGTATGGAGCTTTAAGTCAAACATCTACCTTTATTCTGAAGGAGCTTAACACAAACATCTACCATTATTTTGAAGGAGCTTTAACACAAACATCTACCTTTATTTTGAAAGAGCTTTAACACAAACATCTACCTCTATTTTGAAGGAGCTTAACACAGACATCTACCTTTATTTTGAAGGAGCTTTAATACAAACATCTACCTTTATTTTGAAGGAGCTTTAACACAAACATCTACCTTTATTTTGAAGGAGCTTTAATTCAAACATCTACCTTTATACTGAAGGAGCTTTAATACAAACATCTACCTTTATTTTGAAAGAGCTTTAACAGAAACATCTACCTTTATTTTGAAAGAGCTTTAACACAAACATCTACCTCTATTTTGAAGGAGCTTAACACAGACATCTACCTTTATTTTGAAGGAGCTTTAATACAAACATCTACCTTTATTTTGAAAGAGTTTTAAAACAAACATCTACCTTTATTTCGAAGGAGCTTTAATTCAAACATCTACCTTTATACTGAAGGAGCTTTAATACAAACATCTACCTTTATTTTGAAGGAGCTTAACACAGACATCTACCTTTATTTTGAAGGAGCTTTAATACAAACATCTACCTTTATACTGTATGGAGCTTTAAGTCAAACATCTACCTTTATTCTGAAGGAGCTTAACACAAACATCTACCATTATTTTGAAGGAGCTTTAACACAAACATCTACCTTTATTTTGAAAGAGCTTTAACACAAACATCTACCTCTATTTTGAAGGAGCTTAACACAGACATCTACCTTTATTTTTAAGGAGCTTTAATACAAACATCTACCTTTATTTTGAAGGAGCTTTAATACAAACATCTACCTTTATTTTGAAGGAGCTTTAATACAAACATCTACCTTTATTTTGAAAGAGCTTTAACACAAACATCTACCTTTATTTTGAAGGAGCTTTAATTCAAACATCTACCTTTATACTGAAGGAGCTTTAATACAAACATCTACCTTTATTTTGAAAGAGCTTTAACACAAACATCTACCTTTATTTTGAAGGAGCTTTAATACAAACATCTACCTTTATTTTGAAAGAGCTTTAACACAAACATCTACCTCTATTTTGAAGGAGCTTAACACAGACATCTACCTTTATTTTGAAGGAGCTTTAATACAAACATCTACCTTTATTTTGAAGGAGCTTTAATACAAACATCTACCTTTATTTTGAAGGAGCTTTAATACAAACATCTACCTTTATTTTGAAAGAGCTTTAACACAAACATCTACCTCTATTTTGAAGGAGCTTAACACAGACATCTACCTTTATTTTGAAGGAGCTTTAATACAAACATCTACCTTTATTTTGAAGGAGCTTTAATACAAACATCTACCTTTATTTTGAAGGAGCTTTAATACAAACATCTACCTTTATTTTGAAAGAGCTTTAACACAAACATCTACCTCTATTTTGAAGGAGCTTAACACAGACATCTACCTTTATTTTGAAGGAGCATTAATACAAACATCTACCTTTATTTTGAAGGAGCTTTAACATAGACATCTACCTTTATTTTGAAGGAGCTTTAATTCAAACATCTACCTTTATACTGAAGGAGCTTTAATACAAACATCTACCTTTATTTTGAAAGAGCTTTAACAGAAACATCTACCTTTATTTTGAAAGAGCTTTAACACAAACATCTACCTCTATTTTGAAGGAGCTTAACACAGACATCTACCTTTATTTTGAAGGAGCTTTAATTCAAACATCTACCTTTCACTGAAGGAGCTTTAATACAAACATCTACCTTTATTTTGAAGGAGCTTTAATTCAAACATCTACCTTTATACTGAAGGAGCTTTAATACAAACATCTACCTTTATTTTGAAAGAGCTTTAACAGAAACATCTACCTTTATTTTGAAGGAGCTAAACACAGACATCTACCTTTATTTTGAAGGAGCTTTAATACAAACATCTACCTTTATACTGTATGGAGCTTTAAGTCAAACATCTACCTTTATTCTGAAGGAGCTTAACACAAACATCTACCTTTATTTTGAAGGAGCTTTAACACAAACATCTACCTTTATTTTGAAAGAGCTTTAACACAAACATCTACCTCTATTTTGAAGGAGCTTAACACAGACATCTACCTTTATTTTGAAGGAGCTTTAATACAAACATCTACCTTTATTTTGAAGGAGCTTTAATACAAACATCTACCTTTATTTTGAAGGAGCTTTAATACAAACATCTACCTTTATTTTGAAAGAGCTTTAACACAAACATCTACCTTTATTTTGAAGGAGCTTTAATTCAAACATCTACCTTTATACTGAAGGAGCTTTAATACAAACATCTACCTTTATTTTGAAGGAGCTTAACACAGACATCTACCTTTATTTTGAAGGAGCTTTAATACAAACATCTACCTTTATTTTGAAGGAGCTTTAATACAAACATCTACCTTTATTTTGAAGGAGCTTTAATACAAACATCTACCTTTATTTTAAAGGAGCTTAACACAGACATCTACCTTTATTTTGAAGGAGCTTTAATACAAACATCTACCTTTATTTTGAAGGAGCTTTAATACAAACATCTAACCTTTATTTTGAAGGAGCTTTAATACAAACATCTACCTTTATTTTGAAGGAGCTTTAATACAAACATCTACCTTTATTTTGAAAGAGCTTTAACACAAACATCTACCTCTATTTTGAAGGAGCTTAACACAGACATCTACCATTATTTTGAAGGAGCTTTAATACAAACATCTACCTTTATTTTGAAGGAGCTTTAACACAAACATCTACCTTTATTTTGAAGGAGCTTTAATTCAAACATCTACCTTTATACTGAAGGAGCTTTAATACAAACATCTACCTTTATTTTGAAAGAGCTTTAACAGAAACATCTACCTTTATTTTGAAAGAGCTTTAACACAAACATCTACCTCTATTTTGAAGGAGCTTAACACAGACATCTACCTTTATTTTGAAGGAGCTTTAATACAAACATCTACCTTTATTTTGAAAGAGCTTTAACACAAACATCTACCTTTATTTTGAAGGAGCTTTAATTCAAACATCTACCTTTATACTGAAGGAGCTTTAATACAAACATCTACCTTTATTTTGAAGGAGCTTAACACAGACATCTACCTTTATTTTGAAGGAGCTTTAATACAAACATCTACCTTTATACTGTATGGAGCTTTAAGTCAAAGGTAACACTTTACAATAAGGGTCCCTTAATTAACGTTAGTTAGTACATTATTAAGCATTAATTAACTGTTTAATAATGCATGAACAACCGTTATTATGTATTACTTAGCATTAGGTAACACATTAGCTAATGTGTTAGTAAGCAGTTACTTAATGTTTACTACTCAACGTTAATTAATAAATTATTAAGCATTAATAAATGTTTAATAATGTAATTAGATATTATTATGCATGCACTACTCAGCATTAATTAACACATTAGTTCATATATTAGTAAGCCGTTAATAACGTTTCTAGTAATCATTTACTAATGGTGATTATTTGGAGTGGATAAGCATTAAGTAACAGCTAACTAATGCATTAATCATGAGCTATATGGCCCTTAGTATATGTGCCTCATAAGCATTACTTAACCATAGGTAACCATTAGTGAATGCTTTTTGGACCCTTATTGTAAAGTGTAAACATGTATCCCATAGGTAACACTTTATAAATGCTTAACTGCCTCATAAGCATTACTTACCCATAGGTAACCATTAGGGAATGCTTTTTGGACCCTTATTGTAAAGTGTAAACATGTATCCCATAGGTAACACTTTATAAATGCTTAACTGCCTCATAAGCATTACTTACCCATAGGTAACCATTAGGGAATGCTTTTTGGACCCTTATTGTAAAGTGTAAACATGTATCCCATAGGTAACACTTTATAAATGCTTAACTGCCTCATAAGCATTACTTAACCATAGGTAACCATTAGGGAATGCTTTTTGGACACTTATTGTAAAGTGTAAACATGTATCCCATAGGTAACACTTTATAAATGCTTAACTGCCTCATAAGCATTACTTAACCATAGGTAACCATTAGGGAATGCTTTTTGGACACTTATTGTAAAGTGTAAACATGTATCCCTTAGGAAATGCATAACAGTTGTAAATAAGCATTACTTAACCACTATTAGTTGAAATGTAGTTGAAGCAATCACATACAGCATAAAACATTTTACAACTTTTATTTTAAACACATAAAAACAGATATAATCACTCAGAGGAGAATTTTGACATATTAACATCTGACCTCGTATTTACTGTAGTAAAGAACATACTGTAGAACAAAACAATGTGACGAGGGGGCATGAAAATAGAACTGTCTGTCTCCACCTGTCTGCCAGTCTATCCCTGTCAGTCTGTCTCTACCTGTCTGTCAGTCTATCCCTGTCAGTCTGTCTCTACCTGTCTGTCAGTCTATCCCTGTCAGTCTGTCTTCACACTGTCTGTCAGTCTATCCCTGTCAGTCTGTCTTCACACTGTCTGTCAGTCTATCCCTGTCAGTCTGTCTTCACACTGTCTGTCAGTCTGTCTTCACACTGTCTGTCAGTCTGTCTTCACACTGTCTGTCAGTCTATTCCTGTCGGTCTCCACACTGTCGCCAGCCTGTCTGTCTTTCAGTCTCCCAATGTCTCTACACTAGTCTACCTGTCTGCCCATTGTCAGTCTATCTGTCTGGCAATCTAAACTTTCTTTGTTATGCGCAGGAGCTTTCTATCATCCTTCATTTTAGTTATTGTAGCTGAAATGACTTGGTTGGCCTTTATAACTTCCTCACATCTTTTAGCAAAGTCTGCCACCGTCCCCCCCTTCTCAACCAGACCATATTCTTCTGGAGCAGCTATGGCAAGCTCAGCAATCGCTGCAGTCTTCACAATAGTAAGTCTGTCAACGCCATACTTCTCGAAGGATTTGGCCATATTCTTCCCCGTCTGGAAAATGGCAAGGACTTTCTTGTACCGCCTCACCACATCACCTGGTCCTCCAACTAATATAAACACACAAGAACAAGAGGGAATGTATCATTTAAATCATGAGATTGGTGAGAAGAAAAAAACACAATCATTGTATTATAATGCTGTTTGCTTATCAATGGGGTGCCCCTGAAAGACAGAAATCTAGACAGAGGTGTAATAGACCATTTCAACAGCAAACATCTTTACAGATTGATGTGCAAACCTACATGGTAGAGGCTAGATCCGATCAATGCAACAATGACACAGAACCCTAACTCTAACTCTAACCAGACACTTAACACTAACATCCAAACAAGTGCACTGTGTCCCCTGTCTGTTGCGTTGATCAGATCAAGCCTTTACCAAACTTAAGAGGGAGGTGATGGTGAGATAAAGGGATAGAGGCTGGTGATTGAGAAAAGGCAGATAAGCTATTTTATTTCTGACCAAATGTTCCTGTTGTTGACTTATGGATAGTGAAATAAATTTTTACTGTGGAGCTTATGTGGTATTATCTTACAGTGTGATTTTGATATCATAACATGCCTTACAAATAGCCTATTGCAATAAATATCATGGGCTTGATATTGATATTGATATTGCACGACCAGTGGGCTAGCGCAATGACCAGGACCAGCACACACACAGGGATTCCGCAAATACCTAAATTGGGAGAAAATGAGGGGGAAATGCTAAATACTGTAAAAATGGATAGATTTGGGGTCAATAATTTGGGGAAATTAACATTGATTTGGACTGTTCTGGTCCTTCTAGTACACCCCTCTGCTAGCGTGTGATGAGTGATTCAGTTACTTGTAGGAACATACAGACAGAACACATACAGCCCAAGCCAGTCAAGAAATACGCTTCACATACCCCGCTGGCGAAAGCCATGTTTGCTTCTCTTCGCCTTTTTCTCCTTTCTTCCCTCCTTTCTTCCCACTCTTCTTTCTCTTCCCTTTCCCTTTCTTCTTCCTCTTTCTCTCCGGGGATGAATCAGAACTCTCTGAGCTGGACTCAGAGTCGTCTTCTTCACTATCGTTTTCACTGTATTGCTGCATCTGCACCTCTTCAACATCACTCTCATCTCTTTGAGACTCCTTAGCCTCCTTGAGACTCGCCAAAGCTGTGGATGCAAGGATTAATAGTACATATTACCAATTTGATTGCTTATTCGCTTACAACAACAAACACAGGTGAGGTTAGGTTGGAATGGTTTTCCAGAGAAGATGCACTTTTATTTGTGTGAATTGTACTTGAAATGTACAATCTGCTGGCTATGAGTATGAAATTTGTGTCTTGTAAGCCTAGGCTGGGCTCCTTAATTGGTGGATGACACATTAATAAAATAAATATTTAATTCACAGGTATGACAAAACTTTTGCACCCACAGTGCACACCCATCATATCCTGAAAGTAGCCTAGAATCTTCACTCACCATCTGAGAGTTGAGCCCTGCAAATGTCACGTTCTGTAGTGACATCTGAAAGTTTTTCCTCCAGGAACTCAGCATGTGTTTTCCACTTGTCCCTTTCCCCTCTTAGCTTGTCCATGGCAACTTTGGCAGTTGGGGCCTCTGTAGTCTTATTGCCTGAACATGTATCAGAATGGTAATAAGACAGACATGACACCATCATAGATATGACAGAGCACATGAAGGAATCTTGATGAATGTTGTCATTAATGTTGTTATACATACAATATTTCTAGTTATTTCTAAGCTAGTTAAGAGCTAACTGTTGAACATGAACATCAATGTTAACTTACCATATTTTCCAGAAGAATGTCCTTCTTCTATTTTTCTCTTCTGAGTGTGTAGCCTCGTCTTGTGCGGAGGCGAGACGTCAAGCTCATCCATTTTGAGATGAGTCAAAGTCCTACAATAAGGTCTCTGGCCGCGTCTTGTGTATCTTGCTTCTTCTGTATCGAGCCAGAGCCAGTCCTGGACTGGCCTGTCACACAGAGAAGCGGTCGGTGCGCGCGAAGAAAAAGCACATTTCCAAGAACGTTATGCTGCGTTCAATGTAACTCGGAGCTCAGGCTTTTCAGACCCTTTACTTGAAAAAGTGCACTGGAACGCAACCTTATGTCGGGGCTCCCATTCGGGAACCCGGAAAAAAAATCTGGAGAATCAGTTGTCTACCATCACACAACAGTAGGTAGTGTTACAGTAATGTCTGGAACGCTTTGAAGAAGGAATTTGGAGTTTTCAACGGGGAGTTCCCGAATTCCGAGTTGTCATGAACGCAGCATTAGCGCGCACCTGAACTCGCGATATGTTATCACGTTATCGCAATGAATAGTCGAACTAGTTTCCTGGCAGGACGACGGACGGACAGCAACATGCGTGGTTTAAAGTTGGTAAGAAAGTTGAAAAAGCTGACAGAAGGCAAAAAAACTACCAAGAAACACCTCAAACTAATTGAGTGGCTACAAAAGAAAAAAATACTGACAAGGAAAGTCAAGTGCAACCGGTGTCACCATAAAATGAAGCTGAAGAAAAAGATTGCCTCCGTGGACCGATTTGAATGGTAGGTAACGTTATGGGGTAAATTTTTCTGGTCATTGTACAGGCTAACTGCTTTACACGCCAGGGAGACTAGTGCTGTTCTAGCTAATGGGGATCCTTGAACATAAATACAGTAAGTTAGTGCAACTTCCAATAAATGGCGAAAATGTCTTTGTAGGCTACTACAGCTGCATTGGCTGTGTGAAGCTAACGTTAAATGTATGTTCTCCATGCTAATAAATCCTCTGAAATTGAATAGAAATTGTGATATAACTTAGCTATACTTTTGTACAATAGTGATAACATGCATACAGCATCCTTAAACTCCTCCTGACAAAGATATAGAAAGGATATTAATATTGTGTGTGTGTCTTGTCAGCTCAGCCCAGCCCCCCCCCCCCCCCCTTTTTTTTTTTCCTTTTTTTTTTGCAAAATGCTCTTTGATAATTATTCTTAATCTTTTATTATCATTATCATTATTATTATTTAGCTGTGCTTAACTCATTGAGTGCCAGCCCTTTTATAAAATGGTCAGTGCCATGTGCCAGCGTTTCGGGGCATTTTGAGTAATATTTTAAGACCAAGAGAATATTTTGTATTATGACTCTGAAAACACAAAATAGCTCAAAGGAAAGAGGAGACTCTCTATTTAACTAGGGAAAAACCATTTGTTTGTACCTTGTTCCATTCTTAATTTATCTTAAGTTGAATAGAGCCTGGTTGCACCAAAAAGACCACTTTTTTTCTAGAAAGCTGAGAAAAATGCATTTTTGTGAAAGAGAGTCTCTCAAGACAAACAGTGATTTATCCGTTTTAATTTTGGCTTCAGAAACATGTAAGACATCTGAAAATTTAATTTCACATGTTTTTTCATTGTACAAAAAAAAAAAAAAACTAAAATACAACAAGTAGGAGTCCTACTATGCAGAGTGATGCCTGCTCTCCTACTCCTCCTGCAGTTGCTGCCCCCTCACCCTCTCCTCCCCCCTCCTCTCACCCCCTCTCTGCCCCTCCCCTCTCCTACTTCTCCTCCTGCTGCTTCCCCTCGTCTCTGAAGGAGGGAGGGAGACGTCATGGCGTCTTCAGCCTCTCTGCTGGACGCGGCCGCGGCAGCGACGCACCGCGCTGATCTCTCGGTTCGTCGTCACGACGTCGGTTTACAGCAACTGGTGAAACTGACTCCGCGATCCGCTTTCGCTTCGGCATTTCGGTGCTGATCATCTAGATGAGTTTACCTTTCCTGCCTCCTCCGATCACTTCATGCTGGAGCTATGCTAATAGCATCCGTGGCTAAGCTTTCCTCCAGCTCCACGTTACACTTGTTCCAGGCTCTGCCCGTCGTTTTCCTCTAGAAATAGAAACTTTTCCCAACTTTTTTTATCTCTGTACCGATCGCACTCGTCTTCTCCTTCCTCTTCACTTCTTGCTCTGATCTACAGTCTTCTTCGTTCTACACATCCCAGAAGCCCCAAAATTACTCACAGTGTGCGCAACAGCGCCCCCATTTACCAGCCGCAGAAAACTGCATTTGACGTATATATACGTCAATGGCACTCAAGCGTTGGATTTTGATTGACGTATATATACGTCAATGGCACTCAATGAGTTAAGGTACATAAGACCTTAGCCTTGGACAGAGACAGTTAACCGTCTTGCACTTCTCTAAATACTGTACAGAGTTCAGTCTTTGATGGCTAATTTATACATCTCCATAAACCTTCAGATTAAAAATACTATATTGATACATATCTAACATAACATCACATTTCATTTGGGGGTGGGGGCTGAACCCTGTACAGAACGTGTAAGCTACACTAATTTATTCCTCTGTCATTATTTTGTCTTTCAGGAGGTGTCAGCAACGCAGCTGCAAGCGCAGACGAGTGAAAAAGTCAATTCGACACAAGTCGATTTTCACAAGATCAAAGATGTCTCTGTTTAACTGGATGCAATTTGTGTACAGGTTTGACTAATAATACATTTATTTTGTTTGGTGTTTGAATATGTGTAGCCCACTAAGCTTGTGTTATCACAATACTGAGATTTCTAGCTGTGATATGATACTGTGAAAAATACGGTCACTTTTCAATACCATGCAGTGGCATAGCTATTCCTTGATACCCTCTTTGACGGCGTCCAACAACAGCCTGTAGCCAACGTCGTCTCAATCATTAACTACAAAGGACAATTAATATTAGCTTAGTGGGGCGGTGTTTAGCTCAGTTGGTAGAGCATCCACCCCATGTGTTGAGGCTATAGTCCTCACTGCAGGCGTCCCTGGTTCAAATCCCACGCCGAGCGGCCCTGTCCGGCGTGTCATTCCCCCTCTTTCTGCCTCCCATTTCCTGTCTCTCTCAACTATCCTGTCAATTAAAGGCAAATATATATATATAGTAACCTAGCCATTGTAGAGAAGGTTGATTTAACTCACCAGGCATCAACGCCTTCAGTGCTGCCAGCTCTTCCTGCAGGTCCAAGTGGAGTTTCCCCAAAACTGCAGCTTTCTTTGTCACTGCCTTCAAGGTTTGCCACAAGTGTTTGAGCACCTTGGCGTTATGGCCTTAGGCCTACACCTCACCCATGACTTAACCAGGGAGACACGCCAGGGGTGGAGGCTTGGCCAGTTGAACTTACAGTGAGAGTGAGATACACCACCAAAGCGACAACTCCCGTAAACATGTAGAAATCCAGCGTTACTATGCCGAGTTATTGACAATGGAATGTGCTACCCCACTCATGGGAGATTGTGAAGTATTGATAAGGAAGAAAATTACATCAAAACAGTGTTAAATATTCAGTCGCAATATTTGTCTATATTTTGAAACTTGTTGACAAAACTACTCAAAGTACATCAATAGCAGATTACCTATGAGTAAGCCTGAATTCATTTATGGGTTACTCTACATTAGTCATTGGGTTTTGACTGAACTTATTTTATATATATACTGTTTCAAGGTTTTCTCAAGGACTGAGGTTGCGCCAGCTTGATTTGATGATGGACAACGTTGCTGGGTCCTCAAGGACTTTAACAAGAATGGCAAAGCAACTGAGGGAGGTCTGTGTGACTGCAATGGAGAGACTACGTCGGAGAAAAGGACAGAGCATTGGGGGAAGGAGCCAGTTCGTGGTGATAGATGAGAGTCACTTCAGACATAAAAGAAAGGTAACTTTTTATATTAACTGCTACAAATTGTTAAAGCAGATATCAGCTTCACGGCCGTTTCGGCTAATGCTGCGTTCAAGGCAGGCTTTTGAAACCGTAAGTTACAGCTTCAAGTCACAACTACGACTTGGTAGCGTTCCAGGTAACCCGTAGCTCGTGTTTTTACCATCCTGTTGTCTGTGAAAGTTCCCTATAACGGCCACTCGTAACTTCCGACCCGTGAACTCGTACCAGATCGAACTGGTATGACTTCACAGGAAGGAAAAACACAAAGTACGAGTTTCTTTGAACGCACCATGAGTTAGCAGCCCCCGCCCTTGTCAGGCATCAATTGGTCCTCGTGCTACGTCACCACATTCACGCGCATCCCTTGGCTGCACACACAGCCCTTCATGCCGTTCTCTCTCCTCATTGGATAACACTTGTATCCCACAAGGAAAATTTTCTCCTCGGGTTACAGCAGAGCAGAGTGACGGAGAGACTCGTGTTTAGGCTGAAATACTTCATGTAAGTGATTGCTGACGGAAAATAGGACTATTTAGGACTTATATTAACAAAAACATTCCACTGATATCTGCTTTAAGATGCTAATTATGACCTAGTCCTGATGACCTAGATGCTCAACGTCCTGGGGTCTCATTTATAACCGTTGCGTACGCACAAAACGGGGCTGAAAGTGGCGTACGTGACTTTTCACGCCAAGGTTGTGATCTATAAAAAACAAACTTGACGGGAGAATGTGCGCAGCTCTAAGCAAACTCTGAGCCAGGCGTACGCATGGTTTGGAGGAAAAGGGGAATTGGCGACACAGACGGTGTGGTGGTGAACTGAAGTCAGACTCAGGAAATGATGATTGAGAAGAACGATTATGTTTTTATTATCGGCCGTCACACATTTAATTTCAACCCGTATGCGTTAGATCCATGTTGCCACGGTGATTTAATTCAACAGCCTTATTTTGCATCGGACTGGTGTTTCAGAAACATCTTCCTAGAATCTAACTTAAAATCCAAAATCAAAATTCCTAATCTATATTTAATCACCGCCGTCTCTCCGTCATATTGTCCACTCCTCCCAGAGCGCAGGAGGAGGAGAGGACGGCGCAGCTGCATGGGATAAATACATGGTGTAAATAACTATATGTTCCTATGATACTGTGTGAACATATGATCGAGAGTCAATTGAATCTCAAACCCTGGGGGGAAAAAATCCAGTAATCGTTCCCACAATTGTTACATTCTGTTTTCTTGTTATCAAGAGAAGTGTCATGTTTGATCATTCCTCAGAATGTAACTGATTCTGCTAATTATTCAAAGTTTTATCGATCAGTCTAATTACTGTAAATGTATGAATACAGCGGTGAGCCACGTGCGTAATTCTGCACCACGGCACCGCTGGAGGAGAAAGGAGGGAGAGGGAGACCATGATGAATGGTTAATAACTCGTTTCAGATTAGAACTGTTGTCATTGTTGTAACTATGTGCCGAACCGGGTCCAGCATGTGAGGGCAGCGCATCAAAACAACACCACGTGCGCTCTGAGCCGCTGACGCCGTTAACAGCTGCAGCAACACGTCATGTCGCCACTTTCACACCTGCAGCTAATTCACAACACCGACAGAACAACAGCACGTCAGGCTCATTGACATGCAGATTGCATTCATGTGGTGGTTTGCATCGACCATCTACGGTTAAAACAGGGCGTGTACAGGGCGGGACGTGAAGCGGATTCAGCTGCGCACACTTGTAGGAACTCTGTGATTTATAAAGGGAAGTTTGCTTACAAGTGTGCGTACGCATGGTTTTATAAGTCTGAATATTTACTGGCGCACGCAAAACTTGGCTTTTGGGCGTACGTACACTTTTAGTAACGATCCCACGCACAGTTTTATAAATGAGACCCCAGGTCGGGACTGGACGAGACTTGAACATCTGGGGAAATTACTGTAGGATTTTGTCCACTTTTCCATGTCACCAAAGTGGAAAATAAATATGTAGTATATTCTATAATGATTAAAGGGTCAATATTTAAAATTTTATCATATTATATTTTAAAATTGATCAAAATCTCGGGGTAAAACGTTTCAATATCAACTACAATTATCATAAATATGTTTAGAAGAAAGAGTTTAATATGTAAAGTGGTTGTCGGTGTGATATACAGTTATTAAAATTAAACATATGGCACCCTTAATGAAAATCAATTTCCTCTAATTCCTGCCAACTTTATTAGTTTATCTGACAACCTCTGCTTTCTTCTTCTGCCATTTTCCCCAAAACACAGTATGGACGGGGCAGGTTTGCTGGGGGCTGGAACCGGAGGAAGTGGGTATTCGGAATGCTGGGGGTGCAACGCACTCAAATAAGAAGATGGTCAGGGAAGCCGGTGCTTCGCTTGGTGGCAAAGAGGTCCAGGAGGGAACTGGTGCCACTCATAGCCCATCATGTGAAAAGGGGCTCATGTGTAATCAGCGACGAGTGGCGAGCCTATCGAAATGCTCTGCCTCCACTGGGATACAGGCATTTCACAGTGAATCATAGTGTCTCCTATGTAAATGCTGAGACAGGGGCCCACACCCAGCACATCGAAAGAGCTTGGAGGTCATACAAAGAGACAGTGTGGAGATTAAGGGGGAACCGCACTGAGCAGCTGCTGATAGACCACCTGTATGTCATTGAGTGGCACGCGTGGCTTGGGGAAAAGCATCGCCATGGTCCCCTAGGCAGGCTACTCCATGACATGAGACAGAAAGACAGGTAGACTAACAGACAGTGGAGAGACTGAAAGGGATAGACTGACAGACAGGTGGAGAAAGACAGACAGTGGAGAGACTGACAGAGTGTGGAGACTAAGAGACAGGTCGAGACTGACAGAGAGTGGAAAGACAGACAGGTGGAGACAGACAGTTCTATTTTCATGCCCCCTCAGCAAATTGTTTTGTTCTATGTTTTTTTTTTTTCTCTTTCTCTTTTCTTTCTCTGCAAGTGGTAATGCGTCGCCTAGCATTGTCACTTGCATTATTATTATTATTTATTTTATTTTTTTAATTCTTTTTTTTATTATTATTATTGTTTGTTCTTTATTTATTTATCTTTTTTTTTTCTTTCTTTCTCTGCAAGTGGCAATGCGTCGCCTAGCATTGTCACTTGCATTATTATTATTATTTATTTTATTTTTTTAATTCTTTTTTTTATTATTATTATTGTTTGTTCTTTATTTATTTATTTATCTTTTTTTTTTCTTTCTTTGTCTGCAAGTGGCAATGCGTCGCCTAGCATTGTCACCTGCATTATTATTATTATTATTTATTTTATTTTTTAAAATTCTTTTTCTTTATTATTATTATTTGTTCTTTATTTATTTATCTTTTTTTTCTTCTTTCTTTCTCTGCAAGTGGCAATGCGTCGCCTAGCATTGTCACCTGCATTATTATTATTATTATTATTTATTTATTTATTATTTAATTTTTTTTTTTTTCTTCTGTGAAAGTGAAAGTATCAAATACAGTTACTTAAGATTGTCTGTGGTGTTTTTAATCATAATTTAGTTAATAATACTGTAATTAGTTTAAAAAAGTATTTTCATCAGATTTCAGTCAATTACCTTCAGGCGACCCTATTTGAATTCCAGGTGACCACATGGGGTCCCGACCCCAAGGTTGAAAAACACTGTGTTAATATGTCAAAATTCTCCTCTGAGTGATTATATCTGTTTTTATGTGTTTAAAATAAAAGTTGTAAAATGTTTTATGCTGTATGTGATTGCTTCAACTACATTTCAACTAATAGTGGTTAAGTAATGCTTATTTACAACTGTTATGCATTTCCTAAGGGATACATGTTTACACTTTACAATAAGTGTCCAAAAAGCATTCCCTAATGGTTACCTATGGTTAAGTAATGCTTATGAGGCAGTTAAGCATTTATAAAGTGTTACCTATGGGATACATGTTTACACTTTACAATAAGGGTCCAAAAAGCATTCCCTAATGGTTACCTATGGGTAAGTAATGCTTATGAGGCAGTTAAGCATTTATAAAGTGTTACCTATGGGATACATGTTTACACTTTACAATAAGGGTCCAAAAAGCATTCCCTAATGGTTACCTATGGGTAAGTAATGCTTATGAGGCAGTTAAGCATTTATAAAGTGTTACCTATGGGATACATGTTTACACTTTACAATAAGGGTCCAAAAAGCATTCACTAATGGTTACCTATGGTTAAGTAATGCTTATGAGGCACATATACTAAGGGCCATATAGCTCATGATTAATGCATTAGTTAGCTGTTACTTAATGCTTATCCACTCCAAATAATCACCATTAGTAAATGATTACTAGAAACGTTATTAACGGCTTACTAATATATGAACTAATGTGTTAATTAATGCTGAGTAGTGCATGCATAATAATATCTAATTACATTATTAAACATTTATTAATGCTTAATAATTTATTAATTAACGTTGAGTAGTAAACATTAAGTAACTGCTTACTAACACATTAGCTAATGTGTTACCTAATGCTAAGTAATACATAATAACGGTTGTTCATTCATTATTAAACAGTTAATTAATGCTTAATAATGTACTAACTAACGTTAATTAAGGGACCCTTATTGTAAAGTGTTACCAAGTCAAACATCTACCTTTATTCTGAAGGAGCTTAACACAAACATCTACCATTATTTTGAAGGAGCTTTAACACAAACATCTACCTTTATTTTGAAAGAGCTTTAACACAAACATCTACCTCTATTTTGAAGGAGCTTAACACAGACATCTACCTTTATTTTTAAGGAGCTTTAATACAAACATCTACCTTTATTTTGAAGGAGCTTTAATACAAACATCTACCTTTATTTTGAAGGAGCTTTAATACAAACATCTACCTTTATTTTGAAAGAGCTTTAACACAAACATCTACCTTTATTTTGAAGGAGCTTTAATTCAAACATCTACCTTTATACTGAAGGAGCTTTAATACAAACATCTACCTTTATTTTGAAAGAGCTTTAACACAAACATCTACCTTTATTTTGAAGGAGCTTTAATACAAACATCTACCTTTATTTTGAAAGAGCTTTAACACAAACATCTACCTCTATTTTGAAGGAGCTTAACACAGACATCTACCTTTATTTTGAAGGAGCTTTAATACAAACATCTACCTTTATTTTGAAGGAGCTTTAATACAAACATCTACCTTTATTTTGAAGGAGCTTTAATACAAACATCTACCTTTATTTTGAAAGAGCTTTAACACAAACATCTACCTCTATTTTGAAGGAGCTTAACACAGACATCTACCTTTATTTTGAAGGAGCTTTAATACAAACATCTACCTTTATTTTGAAGGAGCTTTAATACAAACATCTACCTTTATTTTGAAGGAGCTTTAATACAAACATCTACCTTTATTTTGAAAGAGCTTTAACACAAACATCTACCTCTATTTTGAAGGAGCTTAACACAGACATCTACCTTTATTTTGAAGGAGCTTTAATACAAACATCTACCTTTATTTTGAAGGAGCTTTAACATAGACATCTACCTTTATTTTGAAGGAGCTTTAATTCAAACATCTACCTTTATACTGAAGGAGCTTTAATACAAACATCTACCTTTATTTTGAAAGAGCTTTAACAGAAACATCTACCTTTATTTTGAAAGAGCTTTAACACAAACATCTACCTCTATTTTGAAGGAGCTTAACACAGACATCTACCTTTATTTTGAAGGAGCTTTAATTCAAACATCTACCTTTATACTGAAGGAGCTTTAATACAAACATCTACCTTTATTTTGAAGGAGCTTTAATTCAAACATCTACCTTTATACTGAAGGAGCTTTAATACAAACATCTACCTTTATTTTGAAAGAGCTTTAACAGAAACATCTACCTTTATTTTGAAGGAGCTAAACACAGACATCTACCTTTATTTTGAAGGAGCTTTAATACAAACATCTACCTTTATACTGTATGGAGCTTTAAGTCAAACATCTACCTTTATTCTGAAGGAGCTTAACACAAACATCTACCTTTATTTTGAAGGAGCTTTAACACAAACATCTACCTTTATTTTGAAAGAGCTTTAACACAAACATCTACCTCTATTTTGAAGGAGCTTAACACAGACATCTACCTTTATTTTGAAGGAGCTTTAATACAAACATCTACCTTTATTTTGAAGGAGCTTTAATACAAACATCTACCTTTATTTTGAAGGAGCTTTAATACAAACATCTACCTTTATTTTGAAAGAGCTTTAACACAAACATCTACCTTTATTTTGAAGGAGCTTTAATTCAAACATCTACCTTTATACTGAAGGAGCTTTAATACAAACATCTACCTTTATTTTGAAGGAGCTTAACACAGACATCTACCTTTATTTTGAAGGAGCTTTAATACAAACATCTACCTTTATTTTGAAGGAGCTTTAATACAAACATCTACCTTTATTTTGAAGGAGCTTTAATACAAACATCTACCTTTATTTTAAAGGAGCTTAACACAGACATCTACCTTTATTTTGAAGGAGCTTTAATACAAACATCTACCTTTATTTTGAAGGAGCTTTAATACAAACATCTACCTTTATTTTGAAGGAGCTTTAATACAAACATCTACCTTTATTTTGAAGGAGCTTTAATACAAACATCTACCTTTATTTTGAAAGAGCTTTAACACAAACATCTACCTCTATTTTGAAGGAGCTTAACACAGACATCTACCATTATTTTGAAGGAGCTTTAATACAAACATCTACCTTTATTTTGAAGGAGCTTTAACACAAACATCTACCTTTATTTTGAAGGAGCTTTAATTCAAACATCTACCTTTATACTGAAGGAGCTTTAATACAAACATCTACCTTTATTTTGAAAGAGCTTTAACAGAAACATCTACCTTTATTTTGAAAGAGCTTTAACACAAACATCTACCTCTATTTTGAAGGAGCTTAACACAGACATCTACCTTTATTTTGAAGGAGCTTTAATACAAACATCTACCTTTATTTTGAAAGAGCTTTAACACAAACATCTACCTTTATTTTGAAGGAGCTTTAATTCAAACATCTACCTTTATACTGAAGGAGCTTTAATACAAACATCTACCTTTATTTTGAAGGAGCTTAACACAGACATCTACCTTTATTTTGAAGGAGCTTTAATACAAACATCTACCTTTATACTGTATGGAGCTTTAAGTCAAACATCTACCTTTATTCTGAAGGAGCTTAACACAAACATCTACCATTATTTTGAAGGAGCTTTAACACAAACATCTACCTTTATTTTGAAAGAGCTTTAACACAAACATCTACCTCTATTTTGAAGGAGCTTAACACAGACATCTACCTTTATTTTTAAGGAGCTTTAATACAAACATCTACCTTTATTTTGAAGGAGCTTTAATACAAACATCTACCTTTATTTTGAAGGAGCTTTAATACAAACATCTACCTTTATTTTGAAAGAGCTTTAACACAAACATCTACCTTTATTTTGAAGGAGCTTTAATTCAAACATCTACTTTTATACTGAAGGAGCTTTAATACAAACATCTACCTTTATTTTGAAAGAGCTTTAACACAAACATCTACCTTTATTTTGAAGGAGCTTTAATACAAACATCTACCTTTATTTTGAAAGAGCTTTAACACAAACATCTACCTCTATTTTGAAGGAGCTTAACACAGACATCTACCTTTATTTTGAAGGAGCTTTAATACAAACATCTACCTTTATTTTGAAGGAGCTTTAATACAAACATCTACCTTTATTTTGAAGGAGCTTTAATACAAACATCTACCTTTATTTTGAAAGAGCTTTAACACAAACATCTACCTCTATTTTGAAGGAGCTTAACACAGACATCTACCTTTATTTTGAAGGAGCTTTAATACAAACATCTACCTTTATTTTGAAGGAGCTTTAATACAAACATCTACCTTTATTTTGAAGGAGCTTTAATACAAACATCTACCTTTATTTTGAAAGAGCTTTAACACAAACATCTACCTCTATTTTGAAGGAGCTTAACACAGACATCTACCTTTATTTTGAAGGAGCATTAATACAAACATCTACCTTTATTTTGAAGGAGCTTTAACACAAACATCTACCTTTATTTTGAAGGAGCTTTAATTCAAACATCTACCTTTATACTGAAGGAGCTTTAATACAAACATCTACCTTTATTTTGAAAGAGCTTTAACAGAAACATCTTCCTTTATTTTGAAGGAGCTAAACACAGACATCTACCTTTATTTTGAAGGAGCTTTAATACAAACATCTACCTTTATACTGTATGGAGCTTTAAGTCAAACATCTACCTTTATTCTGAAGGAGCTTAACACAAACATCTACCTTTATTTTGAAGGAGCTTTAACACAAACATCTACCTTTATTTTGAAAGAGCTTTAACACAAACATCTACCTCTATTTTGAAGGAGCTTAACACAGACATCTACCTTTATTTTGAAGGAGCTTTAATACAAACATCTACCTTTATTTTGAAGGAGCTTTAATACAAACATCTACCTTTATTTTGAAGGAGCTTTAATACAAACATCTACCTTTATTTTGAAAGAGCTTTAACACAAACATCTACCTTTATTTTGAAGGAGCTTTAATTCAAACATCTACCTTTATACTGAAGGAGCTTTAATACAAACATCTACCTTTATTTTGAAGGAGCTTAACACAGACATCTACCTTTATTTTGAAGGAGCTTTAATACAAACATCTACCTTTATTTTGAAGGAGCTTAACACAGACATCTACCTTTATTTTGAAGGAGCTTTAATACAAACATCTACCTTTATTTTGAAGGAGCTTTAATACAAACATCTACCTTTATTTTGAAGGAGCTTTAATACAAACATCTACCTTTATTTTGAAAGAGCTTTAACACAAACATCTACCTCTATTTTGAAGGAGCTTAACACAGACATCTACCTTTATTTTGAAGGAGCTTTAATACAAACATCTACCTTTATTTTGAAGGAGCTTTAACACAAACATCTACCTTTATTTTGAAGGAGCTTTAATTCAAACATCTACCTTTATACTGAAGGAGCTTTAATACAAACATCTACCTTTATTTTGAAAGAGCTTTAACAGAAACATCTACCTTTATTTTGAAAGAGCTTTAACACAAACATCTACCTCTATTTTGAAGGAGCTTAACACAGACATCTACCTTTATTTTGAAGGAGCTTTAATACAAACATCTACCTTTATTTTGAAAGAGCTTTAACACAAACATCTACCTTTATTTTGAAGGAGCTTTAATTCAAACATCTACCTTTATACTGAAGGAGCTTTAATACAAACATCTACCTTTATTTTGAAAGAGCTTTAACAGAAACATCTACCTCTATTTTGAAGGAGCTTAACACAGACATCTACCTTTATTTTGAAGGAGCTTTAATACAAACATCTACCTTTATTTTGAAGGAGCTTTAATACAAACATCTACCTTTATTTTGAAGGAGCTTTAATACAAACATCTACCTTTATTTTGAAAGAGCTTTAACACAAACATCTACCTCTATTTTGAAGGAGCTTAACACAGACATCTACCTTTATTTTGAAGGAGCTTTAATACAAACATCTACCTTTATTTTGAAGGAGCTTTAATACAAACATCTACCTTTATTTTGAAGGAGCTTTAATACAAACATCTACCTTTATTTTGAAAGAGCTTTAACACAAACATCTACCTCTATTTTGAAGGAGCTTAACACAGACATCTACCTTTATTTTGAAGGAGCATTAATACAAACATCTACCTTTATTTTGAAGGAGCTTTAACATAGACATCTACCTTTATTTTGAAGGAGCTTTAATTCAAACATCTACCTTTATACTGAAGGAGCTTTAATACAAACATCTACCTTTATTTTGAAAGAGCTTTAACAGAAACATCTACCTTTATTTTGAAAGAGCTTTAACACAAACATCTACCTCTATTTTGAAGGAGCTTAACACAGACATCTACCTTTATTTTGAAGGAGCTTTAATTCAAACATCTACCTTTATACTGAAGGAGCTTTAATACAAACATCTACCTTTATTTTGAAGGAGCTTTAATTCAAACATCTACCTTTATACTGAAGGAGCTTTAATACAAACATCTACCTTTATTTTGAAAGAGCTTTAACAGAAACATCTACCTTTATTTTGAAGGAGCTAAACACAGACATCTACCTTTATTTTGAAGGAGCTTTAATACAAACATCTACCTTTATACTGTATGGAGCTTTAAGTCAAACATCTACCTTTATTCTGAAGGAGCTTAACACAAACATCTACCTTTATTTTGAAGGAGCTTTAACACAAACATCTACCTTTATTTTGAAAGAGCTTTAACACAAACATCTACCTCTATTTTGAAGGAGCTTAACACAGACATCTACCTTTATTTTGAAGGAGCTTTAATACAAACATCTACCTTTATTTTGAAGGAGCTTTAATACAAACATCTACCTTTATTTTGAAGGAGCTTTAATACAAACATCTACCTTTATTTTGAAAGAGCTTTAACACAAACATCTACCTTTATTTTGAAGGAGCTTTAATTCAAACATCTACCTTTATACTGAAGGAGCTTTAATACAAACATCTACCTTTATTTTGAAGGAGCTTAACACAGACATCTACCTTTATTTTGAAGGAGCTTTAATACAAACATCTACCTTTATTTTGAAGGAGCTTTAATACAAACATCTACCTTTATTTTGAAGGAGCTTTAATACAAACATCTACCTTTATTTTGAAGGAGCTTAACACAGACATCTACCTTTATTTTGAAGGAGCTTTAATACAAACATCTACCTTTATTTTGAAGGAGCTTTAATACAAACATCTACCTTTATTTTGAAGGAGCTTTAATACAAACATCTACCTTTATTTTGAAGGAGCTTTAATACAAACATCTACCTTTATTTTGAAAGAGCTTTAACACAAACATCTACCTCTATTTTGAAGGAGCTTAACACAGACATCTACCTTTATTTTGAAGGAGCTTTAATACAAACATCTACCTTTATTTTGAAGGAGCTTTAACACAAACATCTACCTTTATTTTGAAGGAGCTTTAATTCAAACATCTACCTTTATACTGAAGGAGCTTTAATACAAACATCTACCTTTATTTTGAAAGAGCTTTAACAGAAACATCTACCTTTATTTTGAAGAGCTTTAACACAAACATCTACCTCTATTTTGAAGGAGCTTAACACAGACATCTACCTTTATTTTGAAGGAGCTTTAATACAAACATCTACCTTTATTTTGAAAGAGCTTTAACACAAACATCTACCTTTATTTTGAAGGAGCTTTAATTCAAACATCTACCTTTATACTGAAGGAGCTTTAATACAAACATCTACCTTTATTTTGAAGGAGCTTAACACAGACATCTACCTTTATTTTGAAGGAGCTTTAATACAAACATCTACCTTTATACTGTATGGAGCTTTAAGTCAAACATCTACCTTTATTCTGAAGGAGCTTAACACAAACATCTACCATTATTTTGAAGGAGCTTTAACACAAACATCTACCTTTATTTTGAAAGAGCTTTAACACAAACATCTACCTCTATTTTGAAGGAGCTTAACACAGACATCTACCTTTATTTTGAAGGAGCTTTAATACAAACATCTACCTTTATTTTGAAGGAGCTTTAATACAAACATCTACCTTTATTTTGAAGGAGCTTTAATACAAACATCTACCTTTATTTTGAAAGAGCTTTAACACAAACATCTACCTTTATTTTGAAGGAGCTTTAATTCAAACATCTACCTTTATACTGAAGGAGCTTTAATACAAACATCTACCTTTATTTTGAAAGAGCTTTAACACAAACATCTACCTTTATTTTGAAGGAGCTTTAATACAAACATCTACCTTTATTTTGAAAGAGCTTTAACACAAACATCTACCTCTATTTTGAAGGAGCTTAACACAGACATCTACCTTTATTTTGAAGGAGCTTTAATACAAACATCTACCTTTATTTTGAAGGAGCTTTAATACAAACATCTACCTTTATTTTGAAGGAGCTTTAATACAAACATCTACCTTTATTTTGAAAGAGCTTTAACACAAACATCTACCTCTATTTTGAAGGAGCTTAACACAGACATCTACCTTTATTTTGAAGGAGCTTTAATACAAACATCTACCTTTATTTTGAAGGAGCTTTAATACAAACATCTACCTTTATTTTGAAGGAGCTTTAATACAAACATCTACCTTTATTTTGAAAGAGCTTTAACACAAACATCTACCTCTATTTTGAAGGAGCTTAACACAGACATCTACCTTTATTTTGAAGGAGCTTTAATACAAACATCTACCTTTATTTTGAAGGAGCTTTAACACAAACATCTACCTTTATTTTGAAGGAGCTTTAATTCAAACATCTACCTTTATACTGAAGGAGCTTTAATACAAACATCTACCTTTATTTTGAAAGAGCTTTAACAGAAACATCTACCTTTATTTTGAAAGAGCTTTAACACAAACATCTACCTCTATTTTGAAGGAGCTTAACACAGACATCTACCTTTATTTTGAAGGAGCTTTAATACAAACATCTACCTTTATTTTGAAGAGCTTTAACACAAACATCTACCTTTATTTTGAAGGAGCTTTAATTCAAACATCTACCTTTATACTGAAGGAGCTTTAATACAAACATCTACCTTTATTTTGAAAGAGCTTTAACAGAAACATCTACCTTTATTTTGAAGGAGCTAAACACAGACATCTACCTTTATTTTGAAGGAGCTTTAATACAAACATTTACCTTTATACTGTATGGAGCTTTAAGTCAAACATCTACCTTTATTCTGAAGGAGCTTAACACAAACATCTACCTTTATTTTGAAGGAGCTTTAACACAAACATCTACCTTTATTTTGAAAGAGCTTTAACACAAACATCTACCTCTATTTTGAAGGAGCTTAACACAGACATCTACCTTTATTTTGAAGGAGCTTTAATACAAACATCTACCTTTATTTTGAAGGAGCTTTAATACAAACATCTACCTTTATTTTGAAGGAGCTTTAATACAAACATCTACCTTTATTTTGAAAGAGCTTTAACACAAACATCTACCTTTATTTTGAAGGAGCTTTAATTCAAACATCTACCTTTATACTGAAGGAGCTTTAATACAAACATCTACCTTTATTTTGAAGGAGCTTAACACAGACATCTACCTTTATTTTGAAGGAGCTTTAATACAAACATCTACCTTTATTTTGAAGGAGCTTTAATACAAACATCTACCTTTATTTTGAAGGAGCTTTAATACAAACATCTACCTTTATTTTAAAGGAGCTTAACACAGACATCTACCTTTATTTTGAAGGAGCTTTAATACAAACATCTACCTTTATTTTGAAGGAGCTTTAATACAAACATCTACCTTTATTTTGAAGGGGACACTAGGTACCTGTCTGTCCAGACTGGGGGACAGAGGACACTAGGTACCTGTCTGTCTGTCCAGACTGGGGGACAGAGGACACTTTGTACCTGTCTGTCTGTCCAGACTGGGGGACAGAGGACACTAGGTCTGTCTGTCTGTCCAGACTGGGGGACAGAGGACAGAGGACACTAGGTACCTGTCTGTCTGTCCAGACTGGGGGACAGAGGACACTTTGTACCTGTCTACCATAAGTTAGTGCCACTTAAGATTACAAGTAAAGCATACTTAATCAAGATATCTTTTTTAACTCAAAATATTTAGTCAACATTAATTAAAATTTTTGATGTAATCAGTTTCAACAATTTTTTTGAGTTAACTGAACTTATTAGGGTTTACAGTGTAAGAGGTCTAATGTTTTTTTTAATCATTGCTGTTCCATATATGCATTATTGACAAAGTTTTTCTGAAGAATTTTTTTATTGAGACCGGTTACTTTCATAATGGTCAATAACATATTCAAACCAACTCAGTCATGTTATAAGTCAATATCAATCTAAGATGATTTAACAGTACTTCATTCAACACAGTAGCCAGGTTAAAAGTAGTAGACAGAGAACAGCAGTGCCACACAAACTTATCAAATATCAAAATCTTTATTTTCACCTTGAAAGAGATAACACATTTCATCAGAGGCAACAAGGAAAAGAAACTTACAAACTGTAGTAAACATATAACAACATTTCATATCAAAAAAGAAACTTAGAACAGCCATACAAATTTCATCCAAGGCAATTAGGTAAAAACAACATATCATATCAAAAAGAGACTAGGGTTAGGGTTAGGGTAACCCTATCTATCTATCTATCTATCTATCTATCTATCTATCTATCTATCTATCTATCTATCTATCTATCTATCTATCTATCTATCTATCTATCTATCTATCTATCTATCTATCTATCTACGCTAAGCCTTTTGCCAGACCAGTGCAGAGGCAGAAAATGTCTCTTTTTCTCCACGTTTCTGTCTGCCTCAGACTGCGGGGCCCCTATCGCCGTGGTAACCACCTGGAGTTGCCGTGGTAACCAGGCCAGAGCTCGTTAACTTCATAAACAATCCACCTAGCTGGATTAAATGTTTGTAAACACAGACACACAGCTGCTCCGCCAGAAATGAAGCGGTGGTTCTACTCAGTGGAGCAGCAGAAGTAACAGGATGCAGAGCACTGAGCAGCATATTATTTCTGTTCTAATCAGCAGAAAACCATGGAAAACAGCTGGCTCTGGGGATTACTTTTCACTAATAAGATTGAACATTACTGTTGGTTGTATTTTGTGAATGGAATATTTATTTATTTATTTATTCTCTCTCCTCCCTCTCTCTCTCTGACCTGATATGAATTGATTCTCTGGTTTATATATTGATCAAAATTATGTTTCAAATGAATTATTACACTCGTACGCCGTGTAATAGGCGGGATAATGCTCAGTAAGTTATTGATTAAATGCACTGACACTAGTGAAACTATCAATTGCACCTACCAAACAGATACACTGAGTGGAGCGGGCGACCGGTCCAAGATGGCGGCCCCACCGCTCGTCAGCGCCAATAGGCCCAGCGTTCGATGCGGCGTCTACTCTTTATATGTCTATGGTCACACACACACACACACACACACACACACACACACACACACACACACACACACACACACACACACACACACACACAGGTAACCTAATGTGATTACAGCTCCTCCATATCAGTGCTTATAAAAAGATGATCATGTGTCTGTCTGATCAGCTCTGTCTTGACCTTAAGATCGTTAACACAAACATCTACCTTTATTTTGAAGGAGCATTAACACAAACATCTACTTTTATACTGAAGGAGTTTTAATTCAAACATCTACCTTTATTTTGAAAGAGCTTTAACACAAACATCTACCTTTATTTTGAAGGAGCTTTAACACAAACATCTACCTTTATACTGAAGGAGCTTTAATACAAACATCTACCTTTATACTGTATGGAGCTTTAAGTCAAACATCTACCTTTATTCTGAAGGAGCTTAACACAAACATCTACCTTTATTTTGAAGGAGCTTTAATACAAACATCTACCTTTATACTGTATGGAGCTTTAAGTCAAACATCTACCTTTATTCTGAAGGAGCTTAACACAAACATCTACCTTTATTTTGAAGGAGCTTTAATACAAACATCTACCTTTATTTTGAAGGAGCTTTAATACAAACATCTACCTTTATACTGTATGGAGCTTTAACACAAACATATACCTTTATTTTGAAGGAGCTTTAATACAAACATCTACCTTTATACTGAAGGAGCTTTAATACAAACATCTACCTTTATTTTGAAAGAGCTTTAACAGAAACATCTACCTTTATTTTGAAGGAGCTTAACACAGACATCTACCTTTATTTTGAAAGAGCTTTAACACAAACATCTACCTCTATTTTGAAGGAGCTTAACACAGACATCTACCTTTATTTTGAAGGAGCTTTAATACAAACATCTACCTTTATTTTGAAGGAGCTTTAATACAAACATCTACCTTTATTTTGAAGGAGCTTTAATACAAACATCTACCTTTATTTTGAAAGAGCTTTAACACAAACATCTACCTTTATTTTGAAGGAGCTTTAATTCAAACATCTACCTTTATACTGAAGGAGCTTTAATACAAACATCTACCTTTATTTTGAAGGAGCTTAACACAGACATCTACCTTTATTTTGAAGGAGCTTTAATACAAACATCTACCTTTATTTTGAAGGAGCTTTAATACAAACATCTACCTTTATTTTGAAAGAGCTTTAACACAAACATCTACCTCTATTTTGAAGGAGCTTAACACAGACATCTACCTTTATTTTGAAGGAGCTTTAATACAAACATCTACCTTTATTTTGAAGGAGCTTTAACACAAACATCTACCTTTATTTTGAAGGAGCTTTAATTCAAACATCTACCTTTATACTGAAGGAGCTTTAATACAAACATCTACCTTTATTTTGAAAGAGCTTTAACAGAAACATCTACCTTTATTTTGAAAGAGCTTTAACACAAACATCTACCTCTATTTTGAAGGAGCTTAACACAGACATCTACCTTTATTTTGAAGGAGCTTTAATACAAACATCTACCTTTATTTTGAAAGAGCTTTAACACAAACATCTACCTTTATTTTGAAGGAGCTTTAATTCAAACATCTACCTTTATACTGAAGGAGCTTTAATACAAACATCTACCTTTATTTTGAAAGAGCTTTAACAGAAACATCTACCTTTATTTTGAAGGAGCTAAACACAGACATCTACCTTTATTTTGAAGGAGCTTTAATACAAACATCTACCTTTATACTGTATGGAGCTTTAAGTCAAACATCTACCTTTATTCTGAAGGAGCTTAACACAAACATCTACCTTTATTTTGAAGGAGCTTTAACACAAACATCTACCTTTATTTTGAAAGAGCTTTAACACAAACATCTACCTCTATTTTGAAGGAGCTTAACACAGACATCTACCTTTATTTTGAAGGAGCTTTAATACAAACATCTACCTTTATTTTGAAGGAGCTTTAATACAAACATCTACCTTTATTTTGAAGGAGCTTTAATACAAACATCTACCTTTATTTTGAAAGAGCTTTAACACAAACATCTACCTTTATTTTGAAGGAGCTTTAATTCAAACATCTACCTTTATACTGAAGGAGCTTTAATACAAACATCTACCTTTATTTTGAAGGAGCTTAACACAGACATCTACCTTTATTTTGAAGGAGCTTTAATACAAACATCTACCTTTATTTTGAAGGAGCTTAACACAGACATCTACCTTTATTTTGAAGGAGCTTTAATACAAACATCTACCTTTATTTTGAAGGAGCTTTAATACAAACATCTACCTTTATTTTGAAGGAGCTTTAATACAAACATCTACCTTTATTTTGAAGGGGACACTAGGTACCTGTCTGTCTGTCCAGACTGGGGGACAGAGGACACTTTGTACCTGTCTACCATAAGCTAGTGCCACTTAAAGCAGATATCAGTGGAATGTTTTTGTTAATATAAGTCCTAAATAGTCCTATTTTCCGTCAGCAATCACTTACATGAAGTATTTCAGCCTAAACACGAGTCTCTCCGTCACTCTGCTCTGCTGTAACCCGAGGAGAAAATTTTCCTTGTGGGATACAAGTGTTATCCAATGAGGAGAGAGAACGGCATGAAGGGCTGTGTGTGCAGCCAAGGGATGCGCGTGAATGTGGTGACGTAGCACGAGGACCAATTGATGCCTGACAAGGGCGGGGGCTGCTAACTCATGGTGCGTTCAAAGAAACTCGTACTTTGTGTTTTTCCTTCCTGTGAAGTCATACCAGTTCGATCTGGTACGAGTTCACGGGTCGGAAGTTACGAGTGGCCGTTATAGGGAACTTTCACAGACAACAGGATGGTAAAAACACGAGCTACGGGTTACCTGGAACGCTACCAAGTCGTAGTTGTGACTTGAAGCTGTAACTTACGGTTTCAAAAGCCTGCCTTGAACGCAGCATTAGCCGAAACGGCCGTGAAGCTGATATCTGCTTTAAGATTACAAGTAAAGCATACTTAATCAAGATATCTTTTTTAACTCAAAATATTTAGTCAACATTAATTAAAATTTTTGATGTAATCAGTTTCAACAATTTTTTTGAGTTAACTGAACTTATTAGGGTTTACAGTGTAAGAGGTCTAATGTTTTTTTTAATCATTGCTGTTCCATATATGCATTATTGACAAAGTTTTTCTGAAGAATTTTTTTATTGAGACCGGTTACTTTCATAATGGTCAATAACATATTCAAACCAACTCAGTCATGTTATAAGTCAATATCAATCTAAGATGATTTAACAGTACTTCATTCAACACAGTAGCCAGGTTAAAAGTAGTAGACAGAGAACAGCAGTGCCACACAAACTTATCAAATATCAAAATCTTTATTTTCACCTTGAAAGAGATAACACATTTCATCAGAGGCAACAAGGAAAAGAAACTTACAAACTGTAGTAAACATATAACAACATTTCATATCAAAAAAGAAACTTAGAACAGCCATACAAATTTCATCCAAGGCAATTAGGTAAAAACAACATATCATATCAAAAAGAGACTAGGGTTAGGGTTAGGGTAACCCTATCTATCTATCTATCTATCTATCTATCTATCTATCTATCTATCTATCTATCTATCTATCTATCTATCTATCTATCTATCTATCTATCTATCTATCTATCTATCTACGCTAAGCCTTTTGCCAGACCAGTGCAGAGGCAGAAAATGTCTCTTTTTCTCCACGTTTCTGTCTGCCTCAGACTGCGGGGCCCCTATCGCCGTGGTAACCACCTGGAGTTGCCGTGGTAACCAGGCCAGAGCTCGTTAACTTCATAAACAATCCACCTAGCTGGATTAAATGTTTGTAAACACAGACACACAGCTGCTCCGCCAGAAATGAAGCGGTGGTTCTACTCAGTGGAGCAGCAGAAGTAACAGGATGCAGAGCACTGAGCAGCATATTATTTCTGTTCTAATCAGCAGAAAACCATGGAAAACAGCTGGCTCTGGGGATTACTTTTCACTAATAAGATTGAACATTACTGTTGGTTGTATTTTGTGAATGGAATATTTATTTATTTATTTATTCTCTCTCCTCCCTCTCTCTCTCTCTGACCTGATATGAATTGATTCTCTGGTTTATATATTGATCAAAATTATGTTTCAAATGAATTATTACACTCGTACGCCGTGTAATAGGCGGGATAATGCTCAGTAAGTTATTGATTAAATGCACTGACACTAGTGAAACTATCAATTGCACCTACCAAACAGATACACTGAGTGGAGCGGGCGACCGGTCCAAGATGGCGGCCCCACTGTTCGTCAGCGCCAATAGGCCCAGCGTTCGATGCGGCGTCTACTCTTTATATGTCTATGGTCACACACACACACACACACACACACACACACACACACACAGGTAACCTAATGTGATTACAGCTCCTCCATATCAGTGCTTATAAAAAGATGATCATGTGTCTGTCTGATCAGCTCTGTCTTGACCTTAAGATCGTTAACACAAACATCTACCTTTATTTTGAAGGAGCATTAACACAAACATCTACTTTTATACTGAAGGAGTTTTAATTCAAACATCTACCTTTATTTTGAAAGAGCTTTAACACAAACATCTACCTTTATTTTGAAGGAGCTTTAACACAAACATCTACTTTTATACTGAAGGAGCTTTAATACAAACATCTACCTTTATACTGTATGGAGCTTTAAGTCAAACATCTACCTTTATTCTGAAGGAGCTTAACACAAACATCTACCTTTATTTTGAAGGAGCTTTAATACAAACATCTACCTTTATACTGTATGGAGCTTTAAGTCAAACATCTACCTTTATTCTGAAGGAGCTTAACACAAACATCTACCTTTATTTTGAAGGAGCTTTAATACAAACATCTACCTTTATTTTGAAGGAGCTTTAATACAAACATCTACCTTTATACTGTATGGAGCTTTAACACAAACATATACCTTTATTTTGAAGGAGCTTTAATACAAACATCTACCTTTATACTGAAGGAGCTTTAATACAAACATCTACCTTTATTTTGAAAGAGCTTTAACAGAAACATCTACCTTTATTTTGAAGGAGCTTAACACAGACATCTACCTTTATTTTGAAAGAGCTTTAACACAAACATCTACCTCTATTTTGAAGGAGCTTAACACAGACATCTACCTTTATTTTGAAGGAGCTTTAATACAAACATCTACCTTTATTTTGAAGGAGCTTTAATACAAACATCTACCTTTATTTTGAAGGAGCTTTAATACAAACATCTACCTTTATTTTGAAAGAGCTTTAACACAAACATCTACCTTTATTTTGAAGGAGCTTTAATTCAAACATCTACCTTTATACTGAAGGAGCTTTAATACAAACATCTACCTTTATTTTGAAGGAGCTTAACACAGACATCTACCTTTATTTTGAAGGAGCTTTAATACAAACATCTACCTTTATTTTGAAGGAGCTTTAATACAAACATCTACCTTTATTTTGAAAGAGCTTTAACACAAACATCTACCTCTATTTTGAAGGAGCTTAACACAGACATCTACCTTTATTTTGAAGGAGCTTTAATACAAACATCTACCTTTATTTTGAAGGAGCTTTAACACAAACATCTACCTTTATTTTGAAGGAGCTTTAATTCAAACATCTACCTTTATACTGAAGGAGCTTTAATACAAACATCTACCTTTATTTTGAAAGAGCTTTAACAGAAACATCTACCTTTATTTTGAAAGAGCTTTAACACAAACATCTACCTCTATTTTGAAGGAGCTTAACACAGACATCTACCTTTATTTTGAAGGAGCTTTAATACAAACATCTACCTTTATTTTGAAAGAGCTTTAACACAAACATCTACCTTTATTTTGAAGGAGCTTTAATTCAAACATCTACCTTTATACTGAAGGAGCTTTAATACAAACATCTACCTTTATTTTGAAAGAGCTTTAACAGAAACATCTTCCTTTATTTTGAAGGAGCTAAACACAGACATCTACCTTTATTTTGAAGGAGCTTTAATACAAACATCTACCTTTATACTGTATGGAGCTTTAAGTCAAACATCTACCTTTATTCTGAAGGAGCTTAACACAAACATCTACCTTTATTTTGAAGGAGCTTTAACACAAACATCTACCTTTATTTTGAAAGAGCTTTAACACAAACATCTACCTCTATTTTGAAGGAGCTTAACACAGACATCTACCTTTATTTTGAAGGAGCTTTAATACAAACATCTACCTTTATTTTGAAGGAGCTTTAATACAAACATCTACCTTTATTTTGAAGGAGCTTTAATACAAACATCTACCTTTATTTTGAAAGAGCTTTAACACAAACATCTACCTTTATTTTGAAGGAGCTTTAATTCAAACATCTACCTTTATACTGAAGGAGCTTTAATACAAACATCTACCTTTATTTTGAAGGAGCTTAACACAGACATCTACCTTTATTTTGAAGGAGCTTTAATACAAACATCTACCTTTATTTTGAAGGAGCTTAACACAGACATCTACCTTTATTTTGAAGGAGCTTTAATACAAACATCTACCTTTATTTTGAAGGAGCTTTAATACAAACATCTACCTTTATTTTGAAGGAGCTTTAATACAAACATCTACCTTTATTTTGAAGGGGACACTAGGTACCTGTCTGTCTGTCCAGACTGGGGGACAGAGGACACTTTGTACCTGTCTACCATAAGCTAGTGCCACTTAAAGCAGATATCAGTGGAATGTTTTTGTTAATATAAGTCCTAAATAGTCCTATTTTCCGTCAGCAATCACTTACATGAAGTATTTCAGCCTAAACACGAGTCTCTCCGTCACTCTGCTCTGCTGTAACCCGAGGAGAAAATTTTCCTTGTGGGATACAAGTGTTATCCAATGAGGAGAGAGAACGGCATGAAGGGCTGTGTGTGCAGCCAAGGGATGCGCGTGAATGTGGTGACGTAGCACGAGGACCAATTGATGCCTGACAAGGGCGGGGGCTGCTAACTCATGGTGCGTTCAAAGAAACTCGTACTTTGTGTTTTTCCTTCCTGTGAAGTCATACCAGTTCGATCTGGTACGAGTTCACGGGTCGGAAGTTACGAGTGGCCGTTATAGGGAACTTTCACAGACAACAGGATGGTAAAAACACGAGCTACGGGTTACCTGGAACGCTACCAAGTCGTAGTTGTGACTTGAAGCTGTAACTTACGGTTTCAAAAGCCTGCCTTGAACGCAGCATTAGCCGAAACGGCCGTGAAGCTGATATCTGCTTTAAGATTACAAGTAAAGCATACTTAATCAAGATATCTTTTTTAACTCAAAATATTTAGTCAACATTAATTAAAATTTTTGATGTAATCAGTTTCAACAATTTTTTTGAGTTAACTGAACTTATTAGGGTTTACAGTGTAAGAGGTCTAATGTTTTTTTTAATCATTGCTGTTCCATATATGCATTATTGACAAAGTTTTTCTGAAGAATTTTTTTATTGAGACCGGTTACTTTCATAATGGTCAATAACATATTCAAACCAACTCAGTCATGTTATAAGTCAATATCAATCTAAGATGATTTAACAGTACTTCATTCAACACAGTAGCCAGGTTAAAAGTAGTAGACAGAGAACAGCAGTGCCACACAAACTTATCAAATATCAAAATCTTTATTTTCACCTTGAAAGAGATAACACATTTCATCAGAGGCAACAAGGAAAAGAAACTTACAAACTGTAGTAAACATATAACAACATTTCATATCAAAAAAGAAACTTAGAACAGCCATACAAATTTCATCCAAGGCAATTAGGTAAAAACAACATATCATATCAAAAAGAGACTAGGGTTAGGGTTAGGGTAACCCTATCTATCTATCTATCTATCTATCTATCTATCTATCTATCTATCTATCTATCTATCTATCTATCTATCTATCTATCTATCTATCTATCTACGCTAAGCCTTTTGCCAGACCAGTGCAGAGGCAGAAAATGTCTCTTTTTCTCCACGTTTCTGTCTGCCTCAGACTGCGGGGCCCCTATCGCCGTGGTAACCACCTGGAGTTGCCGTGGTAACCAGGCCAGAGCTCGTTAACTTCATAAACAATCCACCTAGCTGGATTAAATGTTTGTAAACACAGACACACAGCTGCTCCGCCAGAAATGAAGCGGTGGTTCTACTCAGTGGAGCAGCAGAAGTAACAGGATGCAGAGCACTGAGCAGCATATTATTTCTGTTCTAATCAGCAGAAAACCATGGAAAACAGCTGGCTCTGGGGATTACTTTTCACTAATAAGATTGAACATTACTGTTGGTTGTATTTTGTGAATGGAATATTTATTTATTTATTTATTCTCTCTCCTCCCTCTCTCTCTCTGACCTGGGGCCTCATTTATCATTGTGGATACACCTTTTTTTACGCCATTTTCCCCTCGTTTTGTGCGTACGCACTTTTCTCCGCCAAATTTGGGATCTATCAAGCCAAAACCTGACGGGGAAAAGTGCGGACATTTACACCCATTTTGACCCTGGCGTACGCCTTTTTTGAGGAACAGGAGGAATTGGCGACACCGTTGCTGAGTCAGAGAACTGCAGTGTGAGAGGGAGAGAGGAGCGGAGTACATTTAGAAGAGCACAGTAGGATTTTTTGAAGTAATTGTGGTAGTGGTGGACCGTTGATGCTGGCAATCCAACCCGCTCTATAATAACACTAGGCTTTATGTTAATTGATAAACAGAGCGCATTGTGGATTTTGCTTTTTTGATTAGGCTGTGTGACGTCCGACAAGGATCAAACCATCCAAGTTTAAAAACACATCGGCAGCAGCGCACACTGATCTGCAGCCTAGACTGTTATTATTCTGTCACCTGAGTTAACGAGGTGCACGTGAGTTTGGAGCTGACGAGAGGAGAGAATAAAGAGCGAGACAACGCGGCCCTGAGGAGGAACTGTGAAGAAAATGACCTAAACCGAGTCCAGTTAGAGCTGTAACTGTGTAGTGGGAAGGCCTGCAAAGTAATGGTAACTATCGTCCTGCTTCCTACATTGTTTTAACATCTAGGTAAAAAAAGAAAAAAAAGAAAAGATTTTCTGGGATAAACGGGCAGATTACATAAGATTCTTCTTCTTTCTGCTTCCTTTTGTTGAGATTTGGGAGGTTTTTGTTTTTATTGTAGCTTATTAAAATGCAAGATCATTTTTCTGACTGATGTATTGCCCGTGTATCTGCTTTCGGAGAAGCGGAGAAGTTCCGCTTCTTTCCCCCGTCTTCCGCCCGTTGTCTCCGTTGTCACTTTGTTGTCACAAAAGTTGCTGCGCCACAGAGAGCACATGGCTAATTAAATATGCACGTGCTGACCATATATAGTTGTATATAGGCGTTCCGGGGGCGGAGTAAGAGGTGTGTTCACGTGTGCACCATTCTTGAGTCCTGTGTGATCTATTGCGGAGAGTTGTGCGTACGCACAGTTTGATTGATCTGAAAAAGGTGTAAATATTTAGGGTGTACGCCATTTTCGTCTTTTCGCCGTAGGCAAATATTTAGTAGCAGTTTTACACCCTCTTTGATAAATGAGGCAAGGCAAGGCAAGGCAATTTTATTTGTATAGCCCGTTTTTACAAACAGTTTGTCTCAAAGGGCTTTACATGGCATCGTAACAACATCCTCTGTCCTTAGACCCTCACATCGACTGAGGAAAAACTCCATGGAAACCCTTTTAACAGGGAAAAACAGGAGAAACCTCAGGGTGAGCAACAGAGGAGGGATCCCTCACCCAGGACGGACAGACGTGCAATAGATGTTGTTACAGACAAGAAAACAGTTTACAGTTTGTCACAGAATGTGCGGAATATGGAAATGTTAGCAGGGGTTGATGAGGGCAGTCTCTAGTGAGGGGAGGGGGGGGGGGCAGGGAGAGCCGGTCAGCTCGATGGGAGGACTGGGTGGCAGACTGGTCCATGGGAAGGGAGGGGAGGCCGGTCTAACGGCAGGGGAAGGGGTGGGAGGGGGGCGATGTAGGCGGCGGCTGGTGCAGAGAGATGGAGCTCCGGTGGATCTGCGGAAACACAGAGAGAGAGTGCGAGACACCAAGGCCAAACTACAAAGTGCAACAGAAAATGACAACAGAAAATGACAGTTTAAAAATATACTGAGGAGAGGAGAGGAGAGGAGGGGAGAGGAGAGGAAAGGAGAGGGCTCTGTGTAACCAGATGTGTCCCCAGCAGTCTAAGCCTATAGCAGCGTAGCTATAAAATGGTTCAGAGCTACCTGAACCAGCCCTAACTAAAAGCCCTGTCATAGAGGAAGGTCTTAAGTCTAGACTTAAATGTAGTTAGAGTGTCTGCCTCTTTGACCCATGGAGAGAGCTGGTTCCACAGTAAAGGAGCCCGGTAACTGAAGGCTCTACCTCCCAGTCTGTTTTTAGAGATACTGGGAGTCACTAACAGACCTGCGTTCTGGGAGCGGAGTGCTCTGGTAGGACAGTAAGGAATGATGAGTTCTTTCAGATAGGTTGGAGCTTTATCATTAAGAGCCTTATAAGTCAGAAGAAGGATTTTGAAGTCTATTCTAAATCCTACAGGAAGCCAGTGGAGAGAAGCTAAGGTGGGAGAGATGTGCTCTCTCTTCCTAACTCCTGTCAAAACTCTCGCTGCGGCATTCTGGACTAGCTGGAGACTCTTTAGAGAGTTTTTCGGACATCCTGACAGGAGAGAGTTGCAGTAGTCTAGCCTAGAAGTGATAAATGCATGCACTAGTTTCTCAGCATCACTCTGGGAGAGAATATTCCTAATCTTAGTGATACTGCGCAGATGGAAGAAGGCGGTCCTAGTCACATGTTTTATGTGGGAGCTGAAGGAAAGGTCCTGGTCAAAAATGACTCCAAGGTTCCGCGCGGTTGTACTCGGGGTCAGGGTGATGCCATCTAGAGTAGCGATCTGATCAGAGAAAGTGTCCCTGAGATGTTTAGGTCCAAACACAATGACCTCAGTTTTATCTGAATTCAGTAGCAAGAAGTTAGAGGACATCCAGGATCTAATGTCTTTCAGACAGTCTTGCAGATTGATGAGCCGGCTTCTGTCATCTGGCTCCATGGACAAGTAGAGTTGCGTATCATCCGCATAACAGTGAAAATTGATTGAATGCGTAACTCTGCTATACTCTGAATGGTCGTTATTAACATTAACAAATTGAAACCTGTCAGATAAGTATGACTTAAACCATTTCAGGGCGGGCCCTTTAATCCCTAATCCCTATCCTACACTGCAAAAACTCAAAATCTTTCCAAGAATATTTGTCTTATTTCTTGTCAAAATGTCTCATTTCTAGTAAATGAGGCCCCTGATATGAATTGATTCTCTGGTTTATATATTGATCAAAATTATGTTTCAAATGAATTATTACACTCGTACGCCGTGTAATAGGCGGGATAATGCTCAGTAAGTTATTGATTAAATGCACTGACACTAGTGAAACTATCAATTGCACCTACCAAACAGATACACTGAGTGGAGCGGGCGACCGGTCCAAGATGGCGGCCCCACCGCTCGTCAGCGCCAATAGGCCCAGCGTTCGATGCGGCGTCTACTCTTTATATGTCTATGGTCACACACACACACACACACACACACACACACACACACACACACACACACACACACACACACACACACACACACACACACACACACACACACACAGGTAACCTAATGTGATTACAGCTCCTCCATATCAGTGCTTATAAAAAGATGATCATGTGTCTGTCTGATCAGCTCTGTCTTGACCTTAAGATCGTTAACACAAACATCTACCTTTATTTTGAAGGAGCATTAACACAAACATCTACTTTTATACTGAAGGAGTTTTAATTCAAACATCTACCTTTATTTTGAAAGAGCTTTAACACAAACATCTACCTTTATTTTGAAGGAGCTTTAACACAAACATCTACCTTATACTGAAGGAGCTTTAATACAAACATCTACCTTTATACTGTATGGAGCTTTAAGTCAAACATCTACCTTTATTCTGAAGGAGCTTAACACAAACATCTACCTTTATTTTGAAGGAGCTTTAATACAAACATCTACCTTTATACTGTATGGAGCTTTAAGTCAAACATCTACCTTTATTCTGAAGGAGCTTAACACAAACATCTACCTTTATTTTGAAGGAGCTTTAATACAAACATCTACCTTTATTTTGAAGGAGCTTTAATACAAACATCTACCTTTATACTGTATGGAGCTTTAACACAAACATATACCTTTATTTTGAAGGAGCTTTAATACAAACATCTACCTTTATACTGAAGGAGCTTTAATACAAACATCTACCTTTATTTTGAAAGAGCTTTAACAGAAACATCTACCTTTATTTTGAAGGAGCTTAACACAGACATCTACCTTTATTTTGAAGGAGCTTTAATACAAACATCTACCTTTATTTTGAAGGAGCTTTAATACAAACATCTACCTTTATTTTGAAAGAGCTTTAACAGAAACATCTACCTTTATTTTGAAAGAGCTTTAACACAAACATCTACCTTTATTTTGAAGGAGCTTTAATTCAAACATCTACCTTTATACTGAAGGAGCTTTAATACAAACATCTACCTTTATTTTGAAAGAGCTTTAACAGAAACATCTACCTTTATTTTGAAAGAGCTTTAACACAAACATCTACCTTTATTTTGAAGGAGCTTTAACACAAACATCTACCTCTATTTTGAAGGAGCTTAACACAGACATCTACCTTTATTTTGAAGGAGCTTTAATACAAACATCTACCTTTATTTTGAAGGAGCTTTAATACAAACATCTACCTTTATTTTGAAGGAGCTTTAATACAAACATCTACCTTTATTTTGAAAGAGCTTTAACACAAACATCTACCTCTATTTTGAAGGAGCTTAACACAGACATCTACCTTTATTTTGAAGGAGCTTTAATACAAACATCTACCTTTATTTTGAAGGAGCTTTAACAAAAACATCTACCTTTATTTTGAAGGAGCTTTAATTCAAACATCTACCTTTATACTGAAGGAGCTTTAATACAAACATCTACCTTTATTTTGAAAGAGCTTTAACAGAAACATCTACCTTTATTTTGAAAGAGCTTTAACACAAACATCTACCTCTATTTTGAAGGAGCTTAACACAGACATCTACCTTTATTTTGAAGGAGCTTTAATACAAACATCTACCTTTATTTTGAAAGAGCTTTAACACAAACATCTACCTTTATTTTGAAGGAGCTTTAATTCAAACATCTACCTTTATACTGAAGGAGCTTTAATACAAACATCTACCTTTATTTTGAAGGAGCTTAACACAGACATCTACCTTTATTTTGAAGGAGCTTTAATACAAACATCTACCTTTATACTGTATGGAGCTTTAAGTCAAACATCTACCTTTATTCTGAAGGAGCTTAACACAAACATCTACCATTATTTTGAAGGAGCTTAACACAAACATCTACCTTTATTTTGAAAGAGCTTTAACACAAACATCTACCTCTATTTTGAAGGAGCTTAACACAGACATCTACCTTTATTTTGAAGGAGCTTTAATACAAACATCTACCTTTATTTTGAAGGAGCTTTAATACAAACATCTACCTTTATTTTGAAGGAGCTTTAATACAAACATCTACCTTTATTTTGAAAGAGCTTTAACACAAACATCTACCATTATTTTGAAGGAGCTTTAATTCAAACATCTACCTTTATACTGAAGGAGCTTTAATACAAACATCTACCTTTATTTTGAAAAAGCTTTAACACAAACATCTACCTTTATTTTGAAGGAGCTTTAATTCAAACATCTACCTTTATACTGAAGGAGCTTTAATACAAACATCTACCTTTATTTTGAAGGAGCTTAACACAGACATCTACCTTTATTTTGAAGGAGCTTTAATACAAACATCTACCTTTATACTGTATGGAGCTTTAAGTCAAACATCTACCTTTATTCTGAAGGAGCTTAACACAAACATCTACCATTATTTTGAAGGAGCTTTAACACAAACATCTACCTTTATTTTGAAAGAGCTTTAACACAAACATCTACCTCTATTTTGAAGGAGCTTAACACAGACATCTACCTTTATTTTGAAGGAGCTTTAATACAAACATCTACCTTTATTTTGAAGGAGCTTTAATACAAACATCTACCTTTATTTTGAAGGAGCTTTAATACAAACATCTACCTTTATTTTGAAAGAGCTTTAACACAAACATCTACCTCTATTTTGAAGGAGCTTAACACAGACATCTACCTTTATTTTGAAGGAGCTTTAATACAAACATCTACCTTTATTTTGAAGGAGCTTTAACACAAACATCTACCTTTATTTTGAAGGAGCTTTAATTCAAACATCTACCTTTATACTGAAGGAGCTTTAATACAAACATCTACCTTTATTTTGAAAGAGCTTTAACAGAAACATCTACCTTTATTTTGAAAGAGCTTTAACACAAACATCTACCTCTATTTTGAAGGAGCTTAACACAGACATCTACCTTTATTTTGAAGGAGCTTTAATACAAACATCTACCTTTATTTTGAAAGAGCTTTAACACAAACATCTACCTTTATTTTGAAGGAGCTTTAATTCAAACATCTACCTTTATACTGAAGGAGCTTTAATACAAACATCTACCTTTATTTTGAAAGAGCTTTAACAGAAACATCTACCTTTATTTTGAAAGAGCTTTAACACAAACATCTACCTCTATTTTGAAGGAGCTTAACACAGACATCTACCTTTATTTTGAAGGAGCTTTAATACAAACATCTACCTTTATTTTGAAAGAGCTTTAACACAAACATCTACCTTTATTTTGAAGGAGCTTTAATTCAAACATCTACCTTTATACTGAAGGAGCATTAATACAAACATCTACCTTTATTTTGAAAGAGCTTTAACAGAAACATCTACCTTTATTTTGAAGGAGCTAAACACAGACATCTACCTTTATTTTGAAGGAGATTTAATACAAACATCTACCTTTATACTGTATGGAGCTTTAAGTCAAACATCTACCTTTATTCTGAAGGAGCTTAACACAAACATCTACCTTTATTTTGAAGGAGCTTTAACACAAACATCTACCTTTATTTTGAAAGAGCTTTAACACAAACATCTACCTTTATTTTGAAGGAGCTTTAATTCAAACATCTACCTTTATACTGAAGGAGCTTTAATACAAACATCTACCTTTATTTTGAAAGAGCTTTAACAGAAACATCTACCTTTATTTTGAAAGAGCTTTAACACAAACATCTACCTCTATTTTGAAGGAGCTTAACACAGACATCTACCTTTATTTTGAAGGAGCTTTAATACAAACATCTACCTTTATTTTGAAAGAGCTTTAACACAAACATCTACCTTTATTTTGAAGGAGCTTTAATTCAAACATCTACCTTTATACTGAAGGAGCTTTAATACAAACATCTACCTTTATTTTGAAGGAGCTTAACACAGACATCTACCTTTATTTTGAAGGAGCTTTAATACAAACATCTACCTTTATACTGTATGGAGCTTTAAGTCAAACATCTACCTTTATTCTGAAGGAGCTTAACACAAACATCTACCATTATTTTGAAGGAGCTTAACACAAACATCTACCTTTATTTTGAAAGAGCTTTAACACAAACATCTACCTCTATTTTGAAGGAGCTTAACACAGACATCTACCTTTATTTTGAAGGAGCTTTAATACAAACATCTACCTTTATTTTGAAGGAGCTTTAATACAAACATCTACCTTTATTTTGAAGGAGCTTTAATACAAACATCTACCTTTATTTTGAAAGAGCTTTAACACAAACATCTACCATTATTTTGAAGGAGCTTTAATTCAAACATCTACCTTTATACTGAAGGAGCTTTAATACAAACATCTACCTTTATTTTGAAAAAGCTTTAACACAAACATCTACCTTTATTTTGAAGGAGCTTTAATTCAAACATCTACCTTTATACTGAAGGAGCTTTAATACAAACATCTACCTTTATTTTGAAGGAGCTTAACACAGACATCTACCTTTATTTTGAAGGAGCTTTAATACAAACATCTACCTTTATACTGTATGGAGCTTTAAGTCAAACATCTACCTTTATTCTGAAGGAGCTTAACACAAACATCTACCATTATTTTGAAGGAGCTTTAACACAAACATCTACCTTTATTTTGAAAGAGCTTTAACACAAACATCTACCTCTATTTTGAAGGAGCTTAACACAGACATCTACCTTTATTTTGAAGGAGCTTTAATACAAACATCTACCTTTATTTTGAAGGAGCTTTAATACAAACATCTACCTTTATTTTGAAGGAGCTTTAATACAAACATCTACCTTTATTTTGAAAGAGCTTTAACACAAACATCTACCTCTATTTTGAAGGAGCTTAACACAGACATCTACCTTTATTTTGAAGGAGCTTTAATACAAACATCTACCTTTATTTTGAAGGAGCTTTAACACAAACATCTACCTTTATTTTGAAGGAGCTTTAATTCAAACATCTACCTTTATACTGAAGGAGCTTTAATACAAACATCTACCTTTATTTTGAAAGAGCTTTAACAGAAACATCTACCTTTATTTTGAAAGAGCTTTAACACAAACATCTACCTCTATTTTGAAGGAGCTTAACACAGACATCTACCTTTATTTTGAAGGAGCTTTAATACAAACATCTACCTTTATTTTGAAAGAGCTTTAACACAAACATCTACCTTTATTTTGAAGGAGCTTTAATTCAAACATCTACCTTTATACTGAAGGAGCTTTAATACAAACATCTACCTTTATTTTGAAAGAGCTTTAACAGAAACATCTACCTTTATTTTGAAAGAGCTTTAACACAAACATCTACCTCTATTTTGAAGGAGCTTAACACAGACATCTACCTTTATTTTGAAGGAGCTTTAATACAAACATCTACCTTTATTTTGAAAGAGCTTTAACACAAACATCTACCTTTATTTTGAAGGAGCTTTAATTCAAACATCTACCTTTATACTGAAGGAGCATTAATACAAACATCTACCTTTATTTTGAAAGAGCTTTAACAGAAACATCTACCTTTATTTTGAAGGAGCTAAACACAGACATCTACCTTTATTTTGAAGGAGATTAAATACAAACATCTACCTTTATACTGTATGGAGCTTTAAGTCAAACATCTACCTTTATTCTGAAGGAGCTTAACACAAACATCTACCTTTATTTTGAAGGAGCTTTAACACAAACATCTACCTTTATTTTGAAAGAGCTTTAACACAAACATCTACCTCTATTTTGAAGGAGCTTAACACTGACATCTACCTTTATTTTGAAGGAGCTTTAATACAAACATCTACCTTTATTTTGAAGGAGCTTTAATACAAACATCTACCTTTATTTTGAAGGAGCTTTAATACAAACATCTACCTTTATTTTGAAAGAGCTTTAACACAAACATCTACCTTTATTTTGAAGGAGCTTTAATTCAAACATCTACCTTTATACTGAAGGAGCTTTAATACAAACATCTACCTTTATTTTGAAGGAGCTTAACACAGACATCTACCTTTATTTTGAAGGAGCTTTAATACAAACATCTACCTTTATTTTGAAGGAGCTTTAATACAAACATCTACCTTTATTTTGAAGGAGCTTTAATACAAACATCTACCTTTATTTTGAAGGAGCTTAACACAGACATCTACCTTTATTTTGAAGGAGCTTTAATACAAACATCTACCTTTATTTTGAAGGAGCTTTAATACAAACATCTACCTTTATTTTGAAGGAGCTTTAATACAAACATCTACCTTTATTTTGAAAGAGCTTTAACACAAACATCTACCTTTATTTTGAAGGAGCTTTAATTCAAACATCTACCTTTATACTGAAGGAGCTTTAATACAAACATCTACCTTTATTTTGAAAGAGCTTTAACAGAAACATCTACCTTTATTTTGAAAGAGCTTTAACACAAACATCTACCTTTATTTTGAAGGAGCTTTAATTCAAACATCTACCTTTATACTGAAGGAGCTTTAATACAAACATCTACCTTTATTTTGAAAGAGCTTTAACAGAAACATCTACCTTTATTTTGAAAGAGCTTTAATTCAAACATCTACCTTTATACTGAAGGAGCTTTAATACAAACATCTACCTTTATTTTGAAAGAGCTTTAACAGAAACATCTACCTTTATTTTGAAAGAGCTTTAACACAAACTTCTACCTTTATTTTGAAGGAGCTTTAACACAAACATCTACCTCTATTTTGAAGGAGCTTAACACAGACATCTACCTTTATTTTGAAGGAGCTTTAATACAAACATCTACCTTTATTTTGAAGGAGCTTTAATACAAACATCTACCTTTATTTTGAAGGAGCTTTAATACAAACATCTACCTTTATTTTGAAAGAGCTTTAACACAAACATCTACCTCTATTTTGAAGGAGCTTAACACAGACATCTACCTTTATTTTGAAGGAGCATTAATACAAACATCTACCTTTATTTTGAAGGAGCTTTAACACAAACATCTACCTTTATTTTGAAGGAGCTTTAATTCAAACATTTCCACCAGTTTGAGCATGTTTCACTTCCTGCTCTCACTGAAATAGTTCAACACCTACGCCCTGCTAACTGCCCATCTGACGGCATTCCATCCCATCTGTTTAAGGAGGTTTTCAGCTCAGTTGGGTCTTTTATTCTGTTTCTTATTAACTTGTGTCTCACCTCTGGTTGCGTCCCAGCTTCCTTCAAGCATGCCACAGTACAGCCTGTTTTAAAAAAGAAAAAATTGGATCCCTTGGTCCTTTCTAATTTCAGGCCAATTTCCAAACTCCCGTTTATCTCCAAGGTCTTAGAGAAAGTTGTTTTTAACCAACTGCAAGAATTCCTAACTGCAAGAATTCCTACATCAGGCAAATGTTGGTGAACAATTTCAGTCTGGTTTTAAGTCCCTTCACAGCACCGAAACAGCTCTTTTAAAAGTTTTTAATGACCTTCTTTTAAACCTTGATTCTGGTAATTGTGCACTTTTAATGCTGCTAGATCTCACAGCAGCATTTGACACGGTAGATCACACCATTCTCTTGTCACGCCTCGAGCACTGTGTGGGCATTAAAGGTACTGCTCTAGAATGGTTTAAATCCTACCTTGCAGACAGATCATTCTGTGTACAATTAGGGCAGTTCTCCTCCTCAGTGGCCCCCCTGACCTGCGGGGTCCCCCAGGGGTCAGTTCTTGGCCCGTTATTGTTCTCCCTTTATATGCTACCCCTGGGGTCGATATTTAGGAAACATGGCATCACTTTCCATTGCTTCGCGGATGATGTGCAGGTATACCTACCAGTGAAGGCCACCTCCAAAGAATCCTTCCATACAGTGTTTAATTGCATGGCAGACATTAAAACATGGATGGACCTTAATTTCCTAAAATTAAATGAAAACAAAACAGAAATCATTCTATTTGGTCACCCTGACCTGGTCCAGGTCCTTGCCAGTTCCCTTGGCCCACTAGCACCCTACATAAGTTCCCAGGCTAGAAACCTTGGTGTTATTATTGATGGGGCGTTCAAATTGGACAAGCAGATCAGTTCTGTGGTCAAGGCCAGCTTCTTTCAGCTTCGGCTCTTAGCCAAGGTCAAGCCCTATCTTAGAAGGGCTGATCTTGAAAAAGTCATGCATGCTTTTATTTCATCACGTTTAGACTACTGTAACTCCCTGTATGTCGGCATCGGCCAATCTGAACTAAACCGTCTGCAGCTTGTGCAGAATGCAGCAGCCCGGCTCCTAACTGGGACAAAGAAACGCGAGCATATAACACCGGTGCTCTCCTCCCTTCACTGGCTCCCGGTTAAGTTCAGGATTGATTTTAAGATTCTTTTATTTGTTTTTAAGTCTCTGAATGGATTGGCCCCAGAATACGTGTCCAACCTTATTAATGTACACCGACCCCCCAGAGCCCTGAGGTCATCTGACCAGTTGGTTCTGGACGTTCCCCGATCCTTCCTTAGAACCAAAGGCGATCGAGCCTTTGCAGTTGCGGCTCCCACATTTTGGAACTCTCTGCCACTTTCTGTGCGGTCTGCTACGAGCCTCGCTACTTTCAAAACGCACCTTAAGACCTACTTGTTTACTCTGGCCTTTGGCTGAGTTAAGTCACTGTATTTTGGATTTATACTGTATTACTCTTCTCATGTGTATTGCTTATTTGTTCATTTATTATACTGCTTTGCTTGTATTGCTCGTTGTATTGCTGACTTTTATCCTGTAAAGCACTTTGGCTGGCCTCCGGCCTTTAAAGGTGCTATATAAATAAAGCTGACATTGACATTGACATTGACATTGACATTGACATTGACAAACATCTACCTTTATACTGAAGGAGCTTTAATACAAACATCTACCTTTATTTTGAAAGAGCTTTAACAGAAACATCTACCTTTATTTTGAAAGAGCTTTAACACAAACATCTACCTCTATTTTGAAGGAGCTTAACACAGACATCTACCTTTATTTTGAAGGAGCTTTAATACAAACATCTACCTTTATTTTGAAAGAGCTTTAACACAAACATCTACCTTTATTTTGAAGGAGCTTTAATTCAAACATCTACCTTTATACTGAAGGAGCTTTAATACAAACATCTACCTTTATTTTGAAAGAGCTTTAACAGAAACATCTACCTTTATTTTGAAGGAGCTTAACACAGACATCTACCTTTATTTTGAAGGAGCTTTAATACAAACATCTACCTTTATACTGTATGGAGCTTTAAGTCAAACATCTACCTTTATTCTGAAGGAGCTTAACACAAACATCTACCTTTATTTTGAAGGAGCTTTAACACAAACATCTACCTTTATTTTGAAAGAGCTTTAACACAAACATCTACCTCTATTTTGAAGGAGCTTAACACAGACATCTACCTTTATTTTGAAGGAGCTTTAATACAAACATCTACCTTTATTTTGAAGGAGCTTTAATACAAACATCTACCTTTATTTTGAAGGAGCTTTAATACAAACATCTACCTTTATTTTGAAAGAGCTTTAACACAAACATCTACCTTTATTTTGAAGGAGCTTTAATTCAAACATCTACCTTTATACTGAAGGAGCTTTAATACAAACATCTACCTTTATTTTGAAGGAGCTTAACACAGACATCTACCTTTATTTTGAAGGAGCTTTAATACAAACATCTACCTTTATTTTGAAGGAGCTTTAATACAAACATCTACCTTTATTTTGAAAGAGCTTTAACACAAACATCTACCTCTATTTTGAAGGAGCTTAAAGCAGATATCAGCTTCACGGCCGTTTCGGCTAATGCTGCGTTCAAGGCAGGCTTTTGAAACCGTAAGTTACAGCTTCAAGTCACAACTACGACTTGGTAGCGTTCCAGGTAACCCGTAGCTCGTGTTTTTACCATCCTGTTGTCTGTGAAAGTTCCCTATAACGGCCACTCGTAACTTCCGACCCGTGAACTCGTACCAGATCGAACTGGTATGACTTCACAGGAAGGAAAAGCACAAAGTACGAGTTTCTTTGAACGCACCATGAGTTAGCAGCCCCCGCCCTTGTCAGGCATCAATTGGTCCTCGTGCTACGTCACCACATTCACGCGCATCCCTTGGCTGCACACACAGCCCTTCATGCCGTTCTCTCTCCTCATTGGATAACACTTGTATCCCACAAGGAAAATTTTCTCCTCGGGTTACAGCAGAGCAGAGTGACGGAGAGACTCGTGTTTAGGCTGAAATACTTCATGTAAGTGATTGCTGACGGAAAATAGGACTATTTAGGACTTATATTAACAAAAACATTCCACTGATATCTGCTTTAACACAGACATCTACCTTTATTTTGAAGGAGCTTTAATTCAAACATCTACCTTTATACTGAAGGAGCTTTAATACAAACATCTACCTTTATTTTGAAGGAGCTTAACACAGACATCTACCTTTATTTTGAAGGAGCTTTAATACAAACATCTACCTTTATTTTGAAGGAGCTTTAATACAAACATCTACCTTTATTTTGAAAGAGCTTTAACACAAACATCTACCTCTATTTTGAAGGAGCTTAACACAGACATCTACCTTTATTTTGAAGGAGCTTTAATACAAACATCTACCTTTATTTTGAAAGAGCTTTAACAGAAACATCTACCTTTATTTTGAAGGAGCTAAACACAGACATCTACCTTTATTTTGAAGGAGCTTTAATACAAACATCTACCTTTATTTTGAAGGAGCTTTAATACAAACATCTACCTTTATTTTGAAAGAGCTTTAACACAAACATCTACCTCTATTTTGAAGGAGCTTAACACAGACATCTACCTTTATTTTGAAGGAGCTTTAATACAAACATCTACCTTTATTTTGAAAGAGCTTTAACAGAAACATCTACCTTTATTTTGAAGGAGCTAAACACAAACATCTACCTTTATTTTGAAGGAGCTTTAATACAAACATCTACCTTTATTTTGAAAGAGCTTTAACACAAACATCTACCTCTATTTTGAAGGAGCTTAACACAGACATCTACCTTTATTTTGAAGGAGCTTTAATACAAACATCTACCTTTATTTTGAAGGAGCTTTAACACAAACATCTACCTTTATTTTGAAGGAGCTTTAATTCAAACATCTACCTTTATTTTGAAGGAGCTTTAACACAAACATCTACCTTTATTTTGAAAGAGCTTTAACACAAACATCTACCTCTATTTTGAAGGAGCTTAACACAGACATCTACCTTTATTTTGAAGGAGCTTTAATACAAACATCTACCTTTATTTTGAAGGAGCTTTAATACAAACATCTACCTTTATTTTGAAGGAGCTTTAATACAAACATCTACCTTTATTTTGAAAGAGCTTTAACACAAACATCTACCTTTATTTTGAAGGAGCTTTAATTCAAACATCTACCTTTATACTGAAGGAGCTTTAATACAAACATCTACCTTTATTTTGAAGGAGCTTAACACAGACATCTACCTTTATTTTGAAGGAGCTTTAATACAAACATCTACCTTTATTTTGAAGGAGCTTTAATACAAACATCTACCTTTATTTTGAAAGAGCTTTAACACAAACATCTACCTCTATTTTGAAGGAGCTTAACACAGACATCTACCTTTATTTTGAAGGAGCTTTAATACAAACATCTACCTTTATTTTGAAGGAGCTTTAACACAAACATCTACCTTTATTTTGAAGGAGCTTTAATTCAAACATCTACCTTTATACTGAAGGAGCTTTAATACAAACATCTACCTTTATTTTGAAAGAGCTTTAACAGAAACATCTACCTTTATTTTGAAAGAGCTTTAACACAAACATCTACCTCTATTTTGAAGGAGCTTAACACAGACATCTACCTTTATTTTGAAGGAGCTTTAATACAAACATCTACCTTTATTTTGAAAGAGCTTTAACACAAACATCTACCTTTATTTTGAAGGAGCTTTAATTCAAACATCTACCTTTATACTGAAGGAGCTTTAATACAAACATCTACCTTTATTTTGAAAGAGCTTTAACAGAAACATCTACCTTTATTTTGAAGGAGCTTAACACAGACATCTACCTTTATTTTGAAGGAGCTTTAATACAAACATCTACCTTTATACTGTATGGAGCTTTAAGTCAAACATCTACCTTTATTCTGAAGGAGCTTAACACAAACATCTACCTTTATTTTGAAGGAGCTTTAACACAAACATCTACCTTTATTTTGAAAGAGCTTTAACACAAACATCTACCTCTATTTTGAAGGAGCTTAACACAGACATCTACCTTTATTTTGAAGGAGCTTTAATACAAACATCTACCTTTATTTTGAAGGAGCTTTAATACAAACATCTACCTTTATTTTGAAGGAGCTTTAATACAAACATCTACCTTTATTTTGAAAGAGCTTTAACACAAACATCTACCTTTATTTTGAAGGAGCTTTAATTCAAACATCTACCTTTATACTGAAGGAGCTTTAATACAAACATCTACCTTTATTTTGAAGGAGCTTAACACAGACATCTACCTTTATTTTGAAGGAGCTTTAATACAAACATCTACCTTTATTTTGAAGGAGCTTTAATACAAACATCTACCTTTATTTTGAAAGAGCTTTAACACAAACATCTACCTCTATTTTGAAGGAGCTTAACACAGACATCTACCTTTATTTTGAAGGAGCTTTAATTCAAACATCTACCTTTATACTGAAGGAGCTTTAATACAAACATCTACCTTTATTTTGAAGGAGCTTAACACAGACATCTACCTTTATTTTGAAGGAGCTTTAATACAAACATCTACCTTTATTTTGAAGGAGCTTTAATACAAACATCTACCTTTATTTTGAAAGAGCTTTAACACAAACATCTACCTCTATTTTGAAGGAGCTTAACACAGACATCTACCTTTATTTTGAAGGAGCTTTAATACAAACATCTACCTTTATTTTGAAAGAGCTTTAACAGAAACATCAACCTTTATTTTGAAGGAGCTAAACACAAACATCTACCTTTATTTTGAAGGAGCTTTAATACAAACATCTACCTTTATTTTGAAAGAGCTTTAACACAAACATCTACCTCTATTTTGAAGGAGCTTAACACAGACATCTACCTTTATTTTGAAGGAGCTTTAATACAAACATCTACCTTTATTTTGAAGGAGCTTTAACACAAACATCTACCTTTATTTTGAAGGAGCTTTAATTCAAACATCTACCTTTATTTTGAAGGAGCTTTAACACAAACATCTACCTTTATTTTGAAAGAGCTTTAACACAAACATCTACCTCTATTTTGAAGGAGCTTAACACAGACATCTACCTTTATTTTGAAGGAGCTTTAATACAAACATCTACCTTTATTTTGAAGGAGCTTTAATACAAACATCTACCTTTATTTTGAAGGAGCTTTAATACAAACATCTACCTTTATTTTGAAAGAGCTTTAACACAAACATCTACCTTTATTTTGAAGGAGCTTTAATTCAAACATCTACCTTTATACTGAAGGAGCTTTAATACAAACATCTACCTTTATTTTGAAGGAGCTTAACACAGACATCTACCTTTATTTTGAAGGAGCTTTAATACAAACATCTACCTTTATTTTGAAGGAGCTTTAATACAAACATCTACCTTTATTTTGAAAGAGCTTTAACACAAACATCTACCTCTATTTTGAAGGAGCTTAACACAGACATCTACCTTTATTTTGAAGGAGCTTTAATACAAACATCTACCTTTATTTTGAAGGAGCTTTAACACAAACATCTACCTTTATTTTGAAGGAGCTTTAATTCAAACATCTACCTTTATACTGAAGGAGCTTTAATACAAACATCTACCTTTATTTTGAAAGAGCTTTAACAGAAACATCTACCTTTATTTTGAAAGAGCTTTAACACAAACATCTACCTCTATTTTGAAGGAGCTTAACACAGACATCTACCTTTATTTTGAAGGAGCTTTAATACAAACATCTACCTTTATTTTGAAAGAGCTTTAACACAAACATCTACCTCTATTTTGAAGGAGCTTAACACAGACATCTACCTTTATTTTGAAGGAGCTTTAATACAAACATCTACCTTTATTTTGAAAGAGCTTTAACAGAAACATCTACCTTTATTTTGAAGGAGCTAAACACAAACATCTACCTTTATTTTGAAGGAGCTTTAATACAAACATCTACCTTTATTTTGAAAGAGCTTTAACACAAACATCTACCTCTATTTTGAAGGAGCTTAACACAGACATCTACCTTTATTTTGAAGGAGCTTTAATACAAACATCTACCTTTATTTTGAAGGAGCTTTAACACAAACATCTACCTTTATTTTGAAGGAGCTTTAATTCAAACATCTACCTTTATTTTGAAGGAGCTTTAACACAAACATCTACCTTTATTTTGAAAGAGCTTTAACACAAACATCTACCTCTATTTTGAAGGAGCTTAACACAGACATCTACCTTTATTTTGAAGGAGCTTTAATACAAACATCTACCTTTATTTTGAAGGAGCTTTAATACAAACATCTACCTTTATTTTGAAGGAGCTTTAATACAAACATCTACCTTTATTTTGAAAGAGCTTTAACACAAACATCTACCTTTATTTTGAAGGAGCTTTAATTCAAACATCTACCTTTATACTGAAGGAGCTTTAATACAAACATCTACCTTTATTTTGAAGGAGCTTAACACAGACATCTACCTTTATTTTGAAGGAGCTTTAATACAAACATCTACCTTTATTTTGAAGGAGCTTTAATACAAACATCTACCTTTATTTTGAAAGAGCTTTAACACAAACATCTACCTCTATTTTGAAGGAGCTTAACACAGACATCTACCTTTATTTTGAAGGAGCTTTAATACAAACATCTACCTTTATTTTGAAGGAGCTTTAATTCAAACATCTACCTTTATACTGAAGGAGCTTTAATACAAACATCTACCTTTATTTTGAAAGAGCTTTAACAGAAACATCTACCTTTATTTTGAAAGAGCTTTAACACAAACATCTACCTCTATTTTGAAGGAGCTTAACACAGACATCTACCTTTATTTTGAAGGAGCTTTAATACAAACATCTACCTTTATTTTGAAAGAGCTTTAACACAAACATCTACCTTTATTTTGAAGGAGCTTTAATTCAAACATCTACCTTTATACTGAAGGAGCTTTAATACAAACATCTACCTTTATTTTGAAAGAGCTTTAACAGAAACATCTTCCTTTATTTTGAAGGAGCTTTAATACAAACATCTACCTTTATTTTGAAAGAGCTTTAACACAAACATCTACCTTTATTTTGAAGGAGCTTTAATTCAAACATCTACCTTTATACTGAAGGAGCTTTAATACAAACATCTACCTTTATTTTGAAGGAGCTTAACACAGACATCTACCTTTATTTTGAAGGAGCTTTAATACAAACATCTACCTTTATTTTGAAGGAGCTTAACACAGACATCTACCTTTATTTTGAAGGAGCTTTAATACAAACATCTACCTTTATTTTGAAGGAGCTTTAATACAAACATCTACCTTTATTTTGAAGGGGACACTAGGTACCTGTCTGTCTGTCCAGACTGGGGGACAGAGGACACTTTGTACCTGTCTACCATAAGTTAGTGCCACTTAAAGCAGATATCAGTGGAATGTTTTTGTTAATATAAGTCCTAAATAGTCCTATTTTCCGTCAGCAATCACTTACATGAAGTATTTCAGCCTAAACACGAGTCTCTCCGTCACTCTGCTCTGCTGTAACCCGAGGAGAAAATTTTCCTTGTGGGATACAAGTGTTATCCAATGAGGAGAGAGAACGGCATGAAGGGCTGTGTGTGCAGCCAAGGGATGCGCGTGAATGTGGTGACGTAGCACGAGGACCAATTGATGCCTGACAAGGGCGGGGGCTGCTAACTCATGGTGCGTTCAAAGAAACTCGTACTTTGTGTTTTTCCTTCCTGTGAAGTCATACCAGTTCGATCTGGTACGAGTTCACGGGTCGGAAGTTACGAGTGGCCGTTACAGGGAACTTTCACAGACAACAGGATGGTAAAAACACGAGCTACGGGTTACCTGGAACGCTACCAAGTCGTAGTTGTGACTTGAAGCTGTAACTTACGGTTTCAAAAGCCTGCCTTGAACGCAGCATTAGCCGAAACGGCCGTGAAGCTGATATCTGCTTTAAGATTACAAGTAAAGCATACTTAATCAAGATATCTTTTTTAACTCAAAATATTTAGTCAACATTAATTAAAATTTTTGATGTAATCAGTTTCAACAATTTTTTTGAGTTAACTGAACTTATTAGGGTTTACAGTGTAAGAGGTCTAATGTTTTTTTTAATCATTGCTGTTCCATATAAGCATTATTGACAAAGTTTTTCTGAAGAATTTTTTTATTGAGACCGGTTACTTTCATAATGGTCAATAACATATTCAAACCAACTCAGTCATGTTATAAGTCAATATCAATCTAAGATGATTTAACAGTACTTCATTCAACACAGTAGCCAGGTTAAAAGTAGTAGACAGAGAACAGCAGTGCCACACAAACTTATCAAATATCAAAATCTTTATTTTCACCTTGAAAGAGATAACACATTTCATCAGAGGCAACAAGGAAAAGAAACTTACAAACTGTAGTAAACATATAACAACATTTCATATCAAAAAAGAAACTTAGAACAGCCATACAAATTTCATCCAAGGCAATTAGGTAAAAACAACATATCATATCAAAAAGAGACTAGGGTTAGGGTTAGGGTAACCCTATCTATCTATCTATCTATCTATCTATCTATCTATCTATCTATCTATCTATCTATCTATCTATCTATCTATCTATCTATCTATCTATCTATCTATCTACGCTAAGCCTTTTGCCAGACCAGTGCAGAGGCAGAAAATGTCTCTTTTTCTCCACGTTTCTGTCTGCCTCAGACTGCGGGGCCCCTATCGCCGTGGTAACCACCTGGAGTTGCCGTGGTAACCAGGCCAGAGCTCGTTAACTTCATAAACAATCCACCTAGCTGGATTAAATGTTTGTAAACACAGACACACAGCTGCTCCGCCAGAAATGAAGCGGTGGTTCTACTCAGTGGAGCAGCAGAAGTAACAGGATGCAGAGCACTGAGCAGCATATTATTTCTGTTCTAATCAGCAGAAAACCATGGAAAACAGCTGGCTCTGGGGATTACTTTTCACTAATAAGATTGAACATTACTGTTGGTTGTATTTTGTGAATGGAATATTTATTTATTTATTTATTCTCTCTCCTCTCTCTCTCTCTCTGACCTGATATGAATTGATTCTCTGGTTTATATATTGATCAAAATTATGTTTCAAATGAATTATTACACTCGTACGCCGTGTAATAGGCGGGATAATGCTCAGTAAGTTATTGATTAAATGCACTGACACTAGTGAAACTATCAATTGCACCTACCAAACAGATACACTGAGTGGAGCGGGCGACCGGTCCAAGATGGCGGCCCCACCGCTCGTCAGCGCCAATAGGCCCAGCGTTCGATGCGGCGTCTACTCTTTATATGTCTATGGTCACACACACACACACACACACACACACACACACACACACACACACACACACACACACACACACACACACACACACACACACACACACACACACACAGGTAACCTAATGTGATTACAGCTCCTCCATATCAGTGCTTATAAAAAGATGATCATGTGTCTGTCTGATCAGCTCTGTCTTGACCTTAAGATCGTTAACACAAACATCTACCTTTATTTTGAAGGAGCATTAACACAAACATCTACTTTTATACTGAAGGAGTTTTAATTCAAACATATACCTTTATTTTGAAAGAGCTTTAACACAAACATCTACCTTTATTTTGAAGGAGCTTTAACACAAACATCTACCTTTATTTTGAAGGAGCTTTAATACAAACATCTACCTTTATACTGTATGGAGCTTTAACACAAACATATACCTTTATTTTGAAGGAGCTTTAATACAAACATCTACCTTTATACTGAAGGAGCTTTAATACAAACATCTACCTTTATACTGTATGGAGCTTTAAGTCAAACATCTACCTTTATTCTGAAGGAGCTTAACACAAACATCTACCTTTATTTTGAAGGAGCTTTAATACAAACATCTACCTTTATTTTGAAGGAGCTTTAATACAAACATCTACCTTTATACTGTATGGAGCTTTAACACAAACATATACCTTTATTTTGAAGGAGCTTTAATACAAACATCTACCTTTATACTGAAGGAGCTTTAATACAAACATCTACCTTTATTTGGAAAGAGCTTTAACAGAAACATCTACCTTTATTTTGAAGGAGCTTAACACAGACATCTACCTTTATTTTGAAGGAGCTTTAATACAAACATCTACCTTTATTTTGAAGGAGCTTTAATACAAACATCTACCTTTATTTTGAAAGAGCTTTAACAGAAACATCTACCTTTATTTTGAAAGAGCTTTAACACAAACATCTACCTTTATTTTGAAGGAGCTTTAATTCAAACATCTACCTTTATACTGAAGGAGCTTTAATACAAACATCTACCTTTATTTTGAAAGAGCTTTAACAGAAACATCTACCTTTATTTTGAAAGAGCTTTAACACAAACATCTACCTTTATTTTGAAGGAGCTTTAACACAAACATCTACCTCTATTTTGAAGGAGCTTAACACAGACATCTACCTTTATTTTGAAGGAGCTTTAATACAAACATCTACCTTTATTTTGAAGGAGCTTTAATACAAACATCTACCTTTATTTTGAAGGAGCTTTAATACAAACATCTACCTTTATTTTGAAGGAGCTTTAACACAAACATCTACCTCTATTTTGAAGGAGCTTAACACAGACATCTACCTTTATTTTGAAGGAGCTTTAATACAAACATCTACCTTTATTTTGAAGGAGCTTTAAGTCAAACATCTACCTTTATTCTGAAGGAGCTTAACACAAACATCTACCTTTATTTTGAAGGAGCTTTAACACAAACATCTACCTTTATTTTGAAAGAGCTTTAACACAAACATCTACCTCTATTTTGAAGGAGCTTAACACAGACATCTACCTTTATTTTGAAGGAGCTTTAATACAAACATGTACCTTTATTTTGAAGGAGCTTTAATACAAACATCTACCTTTATTTTGAAAGAGCTTTAACAGAAACATCTACCTTTATTTTGAAAGAGCTTTAACACAAACATCTACCTCTATTTTGAAGGAGCTTAACACAGACATCTACCTTTATTTTGAAGGAGCTTTAATACAAACATCTACCTTTATTTTGAAAGAGCTTTAACACAAACATCTACCTCTATTTTGAAGGAGCTTAACACAGACATCTACCTTTATTTTGAAGGAGCTTTAATACAAACATCTACCTTTATTTTGAAAGAGCTTTAACAGAAACATCTACCTTTATTTTGAAGGAGCTAAACACAAACATCTACCTTTATTTTGAAGGAGCTTTAATACAAACATCTACCTTTATTTTGAAAGAGCTTTAACACAAACATCTACCTCTATTTTGAAGGAGCTTAACACAGACATCTACCTTTATTTTGAAGGAGCTTTAATACAAACATCTACCTTTATTTTGAAGGAGCTTTAACACAAACATCTACCTTTATTTTGAAGGAGCTTTAATTCAAACATCTACCTTTATTTTGAAGGAGCTTTAACACAAACATCTACCTTTATTTTGAAAGAGCTTTAACACAAACATCTACCTCTATTTTGAAGGAGCTTAACACAGACATCTACCTTTATTTTGAAGGAGCTTTAATACAAACATCTACCTTTATTTTGAAGGAGCTTTAATACAAACATCTACCTTTATTTTGAAGGAGCTTTAATACAAACATCTACCTTTATTTTGAAAGAGCTTTAACACAAACATCTACCTTTATTTTGAAGGAGCTTTAATTCAAACATCTACCTTTATACTGAAGGAGCTTTAATACAAACATCTACCTTTATTTTGAAGGAGCTTAACACAGACATCTACCTTTATTTTGAAGGAGCTTTAATACAAACATCTACCTTTATTTTGAAGGAGCTTTAATACAAACATCTACCTTTATTTTGAAAGAGCTTTAACACAAACATCTACCTCTATTTTGAAGGAGCTTAACACAGACATCTACCTTTATTTTGAAGGAGCTTTAATACAAACATCTACCTTTATTTTGAAGGAGCTTTAATTCAAACATCTACCTTTATACTGAAGGAGCTTTAATACAAACATCTACCTTTATTTTGAAAGAGCTTTAACAGAAACATCTACCTTTATTTTGAAAGAGCTTTAACACAAACATCTACCTCTATTTTGAAGGAGCTTAACACAGACATCTACCTTTATTTTGAAGGAGCTTTAATACAAACATCTACCTTTATTTTGAAAGAGCTTTAACACAAACATCTACCTTTATTTTGAAGGAGCTTTAATTCAAACATCTACCTTTATACTGAAGGAGCTTTAATACAAACATCTACCTTTATTTTGAAAGAGCTTTAACAGAAACATCTTCCTTTATTTTGAAGGAGCTTTAATACAAACATCTACCTTTATTTTGAAAGAGCTTTAACACAAACATCTACCTTTATTTTGAAGGAGCTTTAATTCAAACATCTACCTTTATACTGAAGGAGCTTTAATACAAACATCTACCTTTATTTTGAAGGAGCTTAACACAGACATCTACCTTTATTTTGAAGGAGCTTTAATACAAACATCTACCTTTATTTTGAAGGAGCTTAACACAGACATCTACCTTTATTTTGAAGGAGCTTTAATACAAACATCTACCTTTATTTTGAAGGAGCTTTAATACAAACATCTACCTTTATTTTGAAGGGGACACTAGGTACCTGTCTGTCTGTCCAGACTGGGGGACAGAGGACACTTTGTACCTGTCTACCATAAGTTAGTGCCACTTAAAGCAGATATCAGTGGAATGTTTTTGTTAATATAAGTCCTAAATAGTCCTATTTTCCGTCAGCAATCACTTACATGAAGTATTTCAGCCTAAACACGAGTCTCTCCGTCACTCTGCTCTGCTGTAACCCGAGGAGAAAATTTTCCTTGTGGGATACAAGTGTTATCCAATGAGGAGAGAGAACGGCATGAAGGGCTGTGTGTGCAGCCAAGGGATGCGCGTGAATGTGGTGACGTAGCACGAGGACCAATTGATGCCTGACAAGGGCGGGGGCTGCTAACTCATGGTGCGTTCAAAGAAACTCGTACTTTGTGTTTTTCCTTCCCGTGAACTCGTACCAGATCGAACTGGTATGACTTCACGGGTCGGAAGTTACGAGTGGCCGTTACAGGGAACTTTCACAGACAACAGGATGGTAAAAACACGAGCTACGGGTTACCTGGAACGCTACCAAGTCGTAGTTGTGACTTGAAGCTGTAACTTACGGTTTCAAAAGCCTGCCTTGAACGCAGCATTAGCCGAAACGGCCGTGAAGCTGATATCTGCTTTAAGATTACAAGTAAAGCATACTTAATCAAGATATCTTTTTTAACTCAAAATATTTAGTCAACATTAATTAAAATTTTTGATGTAATCAGTTTCAACAATTTTTTTGAGTTAACTGAACTTATTAGGGTTTACAGTGTAAGAGGTCTAATGTTTTTTTTAATCATTGCTGTTCCATATAAGCATTATTGACAAAGTTTTTCTGAAGAATTTTTTTATTGAGACCGGTTACTTTCATAATGGTCAATAACATATTCAAACCAACTCAGTCATGTTATAAGTCAATATCAATCTAAGATGATTTAACAGTACTTCATTCAACACAGTAGCCAGGTTAAAAGTAGTAGACAGAGAACAGCAGTGCCACACAAACTTATCAAATATCAAAATCTTTATTTTCACCTTGAAAGAGATAACACATTTCATCAGAGGCAACAAGGAAAAGAAACTTACAAACTGTAGTAAACATATAACAACATTTCATATCAAAAAAGAAACTTAGAACAGCCATACAAATTTCATCCAAGGCAATTAGGTAAAAACAACATATCATATCAAAAAGAGACTAGGGTTAGGGTTAGGGTAACCCTATCTATCTATCTATCTATCTATCTATCTATCTATCTATCTATCTATCTATCTATCTATCTATCTATCTATCTATCTATCTATCTATCTATCTATCTATCTATCTATCTATCTATCTATCTATCTATCTATCTACGCTAAGCCTTTTGCCAGACCAGTGCAGAGGCAGAAAATGTCTCTTTTTCTCCACGTTTCTGTCTGCCTCAGACTGCGGGGCCCCTATTGCCGTGGTAACCACCTGGAGTTGCCGTGGTAACCAGGCCAGAGCTCGTTAACTTCATAAACAATCCACCTAGCTGGATTAAATGTTTGTAAACACAGACACACAGCTGCTCCGCCAGAAATGAAGCGGTGGTTCTACTCAGTGGAGCAGCAGAAGTAACAGGATGCAGAGCACTGAGCAGCATATTATTTCTGTTCTAATCAGCAGAAAACCATGGAAAACAGCTGGCTCTGGGGATTACTTTTCACTAATAAGATTGAACATTACTGTTGGTTGTATTTTGTGAATGGAATATTTATTTATTTATTTATTCTCTCTCCTCCCTCTCTCTCTCTGACCTGATATGAATTGATTCTCTGTTTTATATATTGATCAAAATTATGTTTCAAATGAATTATTACACTCGTACGCCGTGTAATAGGCGGGATAATGCTCAGTAAGTTATTGATTAAATGCACTGACACTAGTGAAACTATCAATTGCACCTACCAAACAGATACACTGAGTGGAGCGGGCGACCGGTCCAAGATGGCGGCCCCACCGCTCGTCAGCGCCAATAGGCCCAGCGTTCGCTGCGGCGTCTACTCTTTATATGTCTATGGTCACACACACACACACACACACACACACACACACACACACACACACACACACACACACACACACACACACACACACACACACACACACACACACACAGGTAACCTAATGTGATTACAGCTCCTCCATATCAGTGCTTATAAAAAGATGATCATGTGTCTGTCTGATCAGCTCTGTCTTGACCTTAAGATCGTTAACACAAACATCTACCTTTATTTTGAAGGAGCATTAACACAAACATCTACTTTTATACTGAAGGAGTTTTAATTCAAACATATACCTTTATTTTGAAAGAGCTTTAACACAAACATCTACCTTTATTTTGAAGGAGCTTTAACACAAACATCTACCTTTATTTTGAAGGAGCTTTAATACAAACATCTACCTTTATACTGTATGGAGCTTTAACACAAACATATACCTTTATTTTGAAGGAGCTTTAATACAAACATCTACCTTTATACTGAAGGAGCTTTAATACAAACATCTACCTTTATACTGTATGGAGCTTTAAGTCAAACATCTACCTTTATTCTGAAGGAGCTTAACACAAACATCTACCTTTATTTTGAAGGAGCTTTAATACAAACATCTACCTTTATTTTGAAGGAGCTTTAATACAAACATCTACCTTTATACTGTATGGAGCTTTAACACAAACATATACCTTTATTTTGAAGGAGCTTTAATACAAACATCTACCTTTATACTGAAGGAGCTTTAATACAAACATCTACCTTTATTTGGAAAGAGCTTTAACAGAAACATCTACCTTTATTTTGAAGGAGCTTAACACAGACATCTACCTTTATTTTGAAGGAGCTTTAATACAAACATCTACCTTTATTTTGAAGGAGCTTTAATACAAACATCTACCTTTATTTTGAAAGAGCTTTAACAGAAACATCTACCTTTATTTTGAAAGAGCTTTAACACAAACATCTACCTTTATTTTGAAGGAGCTTTAATTCAAACATCTACCTTTATACTGAAGGAGCTTTAATACAAACATCTACCTTTATTTTGAAAGAGCTTTAACAGAAACATCTACCTTTATTTTGAAAGAGCTTTAACACAAACATCTACCTTTATTTTGAAGGAGCTTTAACACAAACATCTACCTCTATTTTGAAGGAGCTTAACACAGACATCTACCTTTATTTTGAAGGAGCTTTAATACAAACATCTACCTTTATTTTGAAGGAGCTTTAATACAAACATCTACCTTTATTTTGAAGGAGCTTTAATACAAACATCTACCTTTATTTTGAAGGAGCTTTAACACAAACATCTACCTCTATTTTGAAGGAGCTTAACACAGACATCTACCTTTATTTTGAAGGAGCTTTAATACAAACATCTACCTTTATTTTGAAGGAGCTTTAAGTCAAACATCTACCTTTATTCTGAAGGAGCTTAACACAAACATCTACCTTTATTTTGAAGGAGCTTTAACACAAACATCTACCTTTATTTTGAAAGAGCTTTAACACAAACATCTACCTCTATTTTGAAGGAGCTTAACACAGACATCTACCTTTATTTTGAAGGAGCTTTAATACAAACATGTACCTTAATTTTGAAGGAGCTTTAATACAAACATCTACCTTTATTTTGAAGGAGCTTTAATACAAACATCTACCTTTATTTTGAAAGAGCTTTAACACAAACATCTACCTTTATTTTGAAGGAGCTTTAATTCAAACATCTACCTTTATACTGAAGGAGCTTTAATACAAACATCTACCTTTATTTTGAAGGAGCTTAACACAGACATCTACCTTTATTTTGAAGGAGCTTTAATACAAACATCTACCTTTATTTTGAAGGAGCTTTAATACAAACATCTACCTTTATTTTGAAGGAGCTTTAATACAAACATCTACCTTTATTTTGAAGGAGCTTAACACAGACATCTACCTTTATTTTGAAGGAGCTTTAATACAAACATCTACCTTTATTTTGAAGGAGCTTTAATACAAACATCTACCTTTATTTTGAAGGAGCTTTAATACAAACATCTACCTTTATTTTGAAAGAGCTTTAACACAAACATCTACCTTTATTTTGAAGGAGCTTTAATTCAAACATCTACCTTTATACTGAAGGAGCTTTAATACAAACATCTACCTTTATTTTGAAAGAGCTTTAACAGAAACATCTACCTTTATTTTGAAAGAGCTTTAACACAAACATCTACCTTTATTTTGAAAGAGCTTTAACACAAACATCTACCTTTATTTTGAAGGAGCTTTAACACAAACATCTACCTCTATTTTGAAGGAGCTTAACACAGACATCTACCTTTATTTTGAAGGAGCTTTGATACAAACATCTACCTTTATTTTGAAGGAGCTTTAATACAAACATCTACCTTTATTTTGAAGGAGCTTTAATACAAACATCTACCTTTATTTTGAAAGAGCTTTAACACAAACATCTACCTCTATTTTGAAGGAGCTTAACACAGACATCTACCTTTATTTTGAAGGAGCTTTAATACAAACATCTACCTTTATTTTGAAGGAGCTTTAATACAAACATCTACCTTTATTTTGAAGGAGCTTTAATACAAACATCTACCTTTATTTTGAAGGAGCTTTAATACAAACATCTACCTTTATTTTGAAGGAGCTTTAATACAAACATCTACCTTTATTTTGAAAGAGCTTTAACACAAACATCTACCTTTATTTTGAAGGAGCTTTAATTCAAACATCTACCTTTATACTGAAGGAGCTTTAATACAAACATCTACCTTTATTTTGAAGGAGCTTAACACAGACATCTACCTTTATTTTGAAGGAGCTTTAATACAAACATCTACCTTTATTTTGAAGGAGCTTTAATACAAACATCTACCTTTATTTTGAAGGAGCTTTAATACAAACATCTACCTTTATTTTGAAGGAGCTTAACACAGACATCTACCTTTATTTTGAAGGAGCTTTAATACAAACATCTACCTTTATTTTGAAGGAGCTTTAATACAAACATCTACCTTTATTTTGAAGGAGCTTTAATACAAACATCTACCTTTATTTTGAAAGAGCTTTAACACAAACATCTACCTTTATTTTGAAGGAGCTTTAATTCAAACATCTACCTTTACACTGAAGGAGCTTTAATACAAACATCTACCTTTATTTTGAAAGAGCTTTAATAGAAACATCTACCTTTATTTTGAAAGAGCTTTAACACAAACATCTACCTTTATTTTGAAGGAGCTTTTATTCAAACATCTACCTTTATACTGAAGGAGCTTTAATACAAACATCTACCTTTATTTTGAAAGAGCTTTAACAGAAACATCTACCTTTATTTTGAAAGAGCTTTAACACAAACATCTACCTTTATTTTGAAGGAGCTTTAACACAAACATCTACCTCTATTTTGAAGGAGCTTAACACAGACATCTACCTTTATTTTGAAGGAGCTTTAATACAAACATCTACCTTTATTTTGAAGGAGCTTTAAGTCAAACATCTACCTTTATTCTGAAGGAGCTTAACACAAACATCTACCTTTATTTTGAAGGAGCTTTAACACAAACATCTACCTTTATTTTGAAAGAGCTTTAACACAAACATCTACCTCTATTTTGAAGGAGCTTAACACAGACATCTACCTTTATTTTGAAGGAGCTTTAATACAAACATCTACCTTTATTTTGAAGGAGCTTTAATACAAACATCTACCTTTATTTTGAAGGAGCTTTAATACAAACATCTACCTTTATTTTGAAAGAGCTTTAACACAAACATCTACCTTTATTTTGAAGGAGCTTTAATTCAAACATCTACCTTTATACTGAAGGAGCTTTAATACAAACATCTACCTTTATTTTGAAGGAGCTTAACACAGACATCTACCTTTATTTTGAAGGAGCTTTAATACAAACATCTACCTTTATTTTGAAGGAGCTTTAATACAAACATCTACCTTTATTTTGAAGGAGCTTTAATACAAACATCTACCTTTATTTTGAAGGAGCTTAACACAGACATCTACCTTTATTTTGAAGGAGCTTTAATACAAACATCTACCTTTATTTTGAAGGAGCTTTAATACAAACATCTACCTTTATTTTGAAGGAGCTTTAATACAAACATCTACCTTTATTTTGAAAGAGCTTTAACACAAACATCTACCTTTATTTTGAAGGAGCTTTAATTCAAACATCTACCTTTATACTGAAGGAGCTTTAATACAAACATCTACCTTTATTTTGAAAGAGCTTTAACAGAAACATCTACCTTTATTTTGAAAGAGCTTTAACACAAACATCTACCTTTATTTTGAAGGAGCTTTAATTCAAACATCTACCTTTATACTGAAGGAGCTTTAATACAAACATCTACCTTTATTTTGAAAGAGCTTTAACAGAAACATCTACCTTTATTTTGAAAGAGCTTTAACACAAACATCTACCTTTATTTTGAAGGAGCTTTAACACAAACATCTACCTCTATTTTGAAGGAGCTTAACACAGACATCTACCTTTATTTTGAAGGAGCTTTAACACAAACATCTACCTCTATTTTGAAGGAGCTTAACACAGACATCTACCTTTATTTTGAAGGAGCTTTAATACAAACATCTACCTTTATTTTGAAGGAGCTTTAATACAAACATCTACCTTTATTTTGAAGGAGCTTTAATACAAACATCTACCTTTATTTTGAAAGAGCTTTAACACAAACATCTACCTCTATTTTGAAGGAGCTTAACACAGACATCTACCTTTATTTTGAAGGAGCTTTAATACAAACATCTACCTTTATTTTGAAGGAGCTTTAATACAAACATCTACCTTTATTTTGAAGGAGCTTTAATACAAACATCTACCTTTATTTTGAAGGAGCTTTAATACAAACATCTACCTTTATTTTGAAGGAGCTTTAATACAAACATCTACCTTTATTTTGAAAGAGCTTTAACACAAACATCTACCTTTATTTTGAAGGAGCTTTAATTCAAACATCTACCTTTATACTGAAGGAGCTTTAATACAAACATCTACCTTTATTTTGAAGGAGCTTAACACAGACATCTACCTTTATTTTGAAGGAGCTTTAATACAAACATCTACCTTTATTTTGAAGGAGCTTTAATACAAACATCTACCTTTATTTTGAAGGAGCTTTAATACAAACATCTACCTTTATTTTGAAGGAGCTTAACACAGACATCTACCTTTATTTTGAAGGAGCTTTAATACAAACATCTACCTTTATTTTGAAGGAGCTTTAATACAAACATCTACCTTTATTTTGAAGGAGCTTTAATACAAACATCTACCTTTATTTTGAAAGAGCTTTAACACAAACATCTACCTTTATTTTGAAGGAGCTTTAATTCAAACATCTACCTTTATACTGAAGGAGCTTTAATACAAACATCTACCTTTATTTTGAAAGAGCTTTAACAGAAACATCTACCTTTATTTTGAAAGAGCTTTAACACAAACATCTACCTTTATTTTGAAGGAGCTTTAATTCAAACATCTACCTTTATACTGAAGGAGCTTTAATACAAACATCTACCTTTATTTTGAAAGAGCTTTAACAGAAACATCTACCTTTATTTTGAAAGAGCTTTAACACAAACATCTACCTTTATTTTGAAGGAGCTTTAACACAAACATCTACCTCTATTTTGAAGGAGCTTAACACAGACATCTACCTTTATTTTGAAGGAGCTTTAATACAAACATCTACCTTTATTTTGAAGGAGCTTTAATACAAACATCTACCTTTATTTTGAAGGAGCTTTAATACAAACATCTACCTTTATTTTGAAAGAGCTTTAACACAAACATCTACCTCTATTTTGAAGGAGCTTAACACAGACATCTACCTTTATTTTGAAGGAGCATTAATACAAACATCTACCTTTATTTTGAAGGAGCTTTAACACAAACATCTACCTTTATTTTGAAGGAGCTTAACACAGACATCTACCTTTATTTTGAAGGAGCTTTAATACAAACATCTACCTTTATTTTGAAGGAGCTTTAAGTCAAACATCTACCTTTATTCTGAAGGAGCTTAACACAAACATCTACCTTTATTTTGAAGGAGCTTTAACACAAACATCTACCTTTATTTTGAAAGAGCTTTAACACAAACATCTACCTCTATTTTGAAGGAGCTTAACACAGACATCTACCTTTATTTTGAAGGAGCTTTAATACAAACATCTACCTTTATTTTGAAGGAGCTTTAATACAAACATCTACCTTTATTTTGAAGGAGCTTTAATACAAACATCTACCTTTATTTTGAAAGAGCTTTAACACAAACATCTACCTTTATTTTGAAGGAGCTTTAATTCAAACATCTACCTTTATACTGAAGGAGCTTTAATACAAACATCTACCTTTATTTTGAAGGAGCTTAACACAGACATCTACCTTTATTTTGAAGGAGCTTTAATACAAACATCTACCTTTATTTTGAAGGAGCTTTAATACAAACATCTACCTTTATTTTGAAGGAGCTTTAATACAAACATCTACCTTTATTTTGAAGGAGCTTAACACAGACATCTACCTTTATTTTGAAGGAGCTTTAATACAAACATCTACCTTTATTTTGAAGGAGCTTTAATACAAACATCTACCTTTATTTTGAAGGAGCTTTAATACAAACATCTACCTTTATTTTGAAAGAGCTTTAACACAAACATCTACCTTTATTTTGAAGGAGCTTTAATTCAAACATCTACCTTTATACTGAAGGAGCTTTAATACAAACATCTACCTTTATTTTGAAAGAGCTTTAACAGAAACATCTACCTTTATTTTGAAAGAGCTTTAACACAAACATCTACCTTTATTTTGAAGGAGCTTTAATTCAAACATCTACCTTTATACTGAAGGAGCTTTAATACAAACATCTACCTTTATTTTGAAAGAGCTTTAACAGAAACATCTACCTTTATTTTGAAAGAGCTTTAACACAAACATCTACCTTTATTTTGAAGGAGCTTTAACACAAACATCTACCTCTATTTTGAAGGAGCTTAACACAGACATCTACCTTTATTTTGAAGGAGCTTTGATACAAACATCTACCTTTATTTTGAAGGAGCTTTAATACAAACATCTACCTTTATTTTGAAGGAGCTTTAATACAAACATCTACCTTTATTTTGAAAGAGCTTTAACACAAACATCTACCTCTATTTTGAAGGAGCTTAACACAGACATCTACCTTTATTTTGAAGGAGCTTTAATACAAACATCTACCTTTATTTTGAAGGAGCTTTAATACAAACATCTACCTTTATTTTGAAGGAGCTTTAATACAAACATCTACCTTTATTTTGAAGGAGCTTTAATACAAACATCTACCTTTATTTTGAAGGAGCTTTAATACAAACATCTACCTTTATTTTGAAAGAGCTTTAACACAAACATCTACCTTTATTTTGAAGGAGCTTTAATTCAAACATCTACCTTTATACTGAAGGAGCTTTAATACAAACATCTACCTTTATTTTGAAGGAGCTTAACACAGACATCTACCTTTATTTTGAAGGAGCTTTAATACAAACATCTACCTTTATTTTGAAGGAGCTTTAATACAAACATCTACCTTTATTTTGAAGGAGCTTTAATACAAACATCTACCTTTATTTTGAAGGAGCTTAACACAGACATCTACCTTTATTTTGAAGGAGCTTTAATACAAACATCTACCTTTATTTTGAAGGAGCTTTAATACAAACATCTACCTTTATTTTGAAGGAGCTTTAATACAAACATCTACCTTTATTTTGAAAGAGCTTTAACACAAACATCTACCTTTATTTTGAAGGAGCTTTAATTCAAACATCTACCTTTACACTGAAGGAGCTTTAATACAAACATCTACCTTTATTTTGAAAGAGCTTTAACAGAAACATCTACCTTTATTTTGAAAGAGCTTTAACACAAACATCTACCTTTATTTTGAAGGAGCTTTTATTCAAACATCTACCTTTATACTGAAGGAGCTTTAATACAAACATCTACCTTTATTTTGAAAGAGCTTTAACAGAAACATCTACCTTTATTTTGAAAGAGCTTTAACACAAACATCTACCTTTATTTTGAAGGAGCTTTAACACAAACATCTACCTCTATTTTGAAGGAGCTTAACACAGACATCTACCTTTATTTTGAAGGAGCTTTAATACAAACATCTACCTTTATTTTGAAGGAGCTTTAAGTCAAACATCTACCTTTATTCTGAAGGAGCTTAACACAAACATCTACCTTTATTTTGAAGGAGCTTTAACACAAACATCTACCTTTATTTTGAAAGAGCTTTAACACAAACATCTACCTCTATTTTGAAGGAGCTTAACACAGACATCTACCTTTATTTTGAAGGAGCTTTAATACAAACATCTACCTTTATTTTGAAGGAGCTTTAATACAAACATCTACCTTTATTTTGAAGGAGCTTTAATACAAACATCTACCTTTATTTTGAAAGAGCTTTAACACAAACATCTACCTTTATTTTGAAGGAGCTTTAATTCAAACATCTACCTTTATACTGAAGGAGCTTTAATACAAACATCTACCTTTATTTTGAAGGAGCTTAACACAGACATCTACCTTTATTTTGAAGGAGCTTTAATACAAACATCTACCTTTATTTTGAAGGAGCTTTAATACAAACATCTACCTTTATTTTGAAGGAGCTTTAATACAAACATCTACCTTTATTTTGAAGGAGCTTAACACAGACATCTACCTTTATTTTGAAGGAGCTTTAATACAAACATCTACCTTTATTTTGAAGGAGCTTTAATACAAACATCTACCTTTATTTTGAAGGAGCTTTAATACAAACATCTACCTTTATTTTGAAAGAGCTTTAACACAAACATCTACCTTTATTTTGAAGGAGCTTTAATTCAAACATCTACCTTTATACTGAAGGAGCTTTAATACAAACATCTACCTTTATTTTGAAAGAGCTTTAACAGAAACATCTACCTTTATTTTGAAAGAGCTTTAACACAAACATCTACCTTTATTTTGAAGGAGCTTTAATTCAAACATCTACCTTTATACTGAAGGAGCTTTAATACAAACATCTACCTTTATTTTGAAAGAGCTTTAACAGAAACATCTACCTTTATTTTGAAAGAGCTTTAACACAAACATCTACCTTTATTTTGAAGGAGCTTTAACACAAACATCTACCTCTATTTTGAAGGAGCTTAACACAGACATCTACCTTTATTTTGAAGGAGCTTTAACACAAACATCTACCTCTATTTTGAAGGAGCTTAACACAGACATCTACCTTTATTTTGAAGGAGCTTTAATACAAACATCTACCTTTATTTTGAAGGAGCTTTAATACAAACATCTACCTTTATTTTGAAGGAGCTTTAATACAAACATCTACCTTTATTTTGAAAGAGCTTTAACACAAACATCTACCTCTATTTTGAAGGAGCTTAACACAGACATCTACCTTTATTTTGAAGGAGCTTTAATACAAACATCTACCTTTATTTTGAAGGAGCTTTAATACAAACATCTACCTTTATTTTGAAGGAGCTTTAATACAAACATCTACCTTTATTTTGAAGGAGCTTTAATACAAACATCTACCTTTATTTTGAAGGAGCTTTAATACAAACATCTACCTTTATTTTGAAAGAGCTTTAACACAAACATCTACCTTTATTTTGAAGGAGCTTTAATTCAAACATCTACCTTTATACTGAAGGAGCTTTAATACAAACATCTACCTTTATTTTGAAGGAGCTTAACACAGACATCTACCTTTATTTTGAAGGAGCTTTAATACAAACATCTACCTTTATTTTGAAGGAGCTTTAATACAAACATCTACCTTTATTTTGAAGGAGCTTTAATACAAACATCTACCTTTATTTTGAAGGAGCTTAACACAGACATCTACCTTTATTTTGAAGGAGCTTTAATACAAACATCTACCTTTATTTTGAAGGAGCTTTAATACAAACATCTACCTTTATTTTGAAGGAGCTTTAATACAAACATCTACCTTTATTTTGAAAGAGCTTTAACACAAACATCTACCTTTATTTTGAAGGAGCTTTAATTCAAACATCTACCTTTATACTGAAGGAGCTTTAATACAAACATCTACCTTTATTTTGAAAGAGCTTTAACAGAAACATCTACCTTTATTTTGAAAGAGCTTTAACACAAACATCTACCTTTATTTTGAAGGAGCTTTAATTCAAACATCTACCTTTATACTGAAGGAGCTTTAATACAAACATCTACCTTTATTTTGAAAGAGCTTTAACAGAAACATCTACCTTTATTTTGAAAGAGCTTTAACACAAACATCTACCTTTATTTTGAAGGAGCTTTAACACAAACATCTACCTCTATTTTGAAGGAGCTTAACACAGACATCTACCTTTATTTTGAAGGAGCTTTAATACAAACATCTACCTTTATTTTGAAGGAGCTTTAATACAAACATCTACCTTTATTTTGAAGGAGCTTTAATACAAACATCTACCTTTATTTTGAAAGAGCTTTAACACAAACATCTACCTCTATTTTGAAGGAGCTTAACACAGACATCTACCTTTATTTTGAAGGAGCATTAATACAAACATCTACCTTTATTTTGAAGGAGCTTTAACACAAACATCTACCTTTATTTTGAAGGAGCTTTAATTCAAACATTTCCACCAGTTTGAGCATGTTTCACTTCCTGCTCTCACTGAAATAGTTCAACACCTACGCCCTGCTAACTGCCCATCTGACGGCATTCCATCCCATCTGTTTAAGGAGGTTTTCAGCTCAGTTGGGTCTTTTATTCTGTTTCTTATTAACTTGTGTCTCACCTCTGGTTGCGTCCCAGCTTCCTTCAAGCATGCCACAGTACAGCCTGTTTTAAAAAAGAAAAAATTGGATCCCTTGGTCCTTTCTAATTTCAGGCCAATTTCCAAACTCCCGTTTATCTCCAAGGTCTTAGAGAAAGTTGTTTTTAACCAACTGCAAGAATTCCTAACTGCAAGAATTCCTACATCAGGCAAATGTTGGTGAACAATTTCAGTCTGGTTTTAAGTCCCTTCACAGCACCGAAACAGCTCTTTTAAAAGTTTTTAATGACCTTCTTTTAAACCTTGATTCTGGTAATTGTGCACTTTTAATGCTGCTAGATCTCACAGCAGCATTTGACACGGTAGATCACACCATTCTCTTGTCACGCCTCGAGCACTGTGTGGGCATTAAAGGTACTGCTCTAGAATGGTTTAAATCCTACCTTGCAGACAGATCATTCTGTGTACAATTAGGGCAGTTCTCCTCCTCAGTGGCCCCCCTGACCTGCGGGGTCCCCCAGGGGTCAGTTCTTGGCCCGTTATTGTTCTCCCTTTATATGCTACCCCTGGGGTCGATATTTAGGAAACATGGCATCACTTTCCATTGCTTCGCGGATGATGTGCAGGTATACCTACCAGTGAAGGCCACCTCCAAAGAATCCTTCCATACAGTGTTTAATTGCATGGCAGACATTAAAACATGGATGGACCTTAATTTCCTAAAATTAAATGAAAACAAAACAGAAATCATTCTATTTGGTCACCCTGACCTGGTCCAGGTCCTTGCCAGTTCCCTTGGCCCACTAGCACCCTACATAAGTTCCCAGGCTAGAAACCTTGGTGTTATTATTGATGGGGCGTTCAAATTGGACAAGCAGATCAGTTCTGTGGTCAAGGCCAGCTTCTTTCAGCTTCGGCTCTTAGCCAAGGTCAAGCCCTATCTTAGAAGGGCTGATCTTGAAAAAGTCATGCATGCTTTTATTTCATCACGTTTAGACTACTGTAACTCCCTGTATGTCGGCATCGGCCAATCTGAACTAAACCGTCTGCAGCTTGTGCAGAATGCAGCAGCCCGGCTCCTAACTGGGACAAAGAAACGCGAGCATATAACACCGGTGCTCTCCTCCCTTCACTGGCTCCCGGTTAAGTTCAGGATTGATTTTAAGATTCTTTTATTTGTTTTTAAGTCTCTGAATGGATTGGCCCCAGAATACGTGTCCAACCTTATTAATGTACACCGACCCCCCAGAGCCCTGAGGTCATCTGACCAGTTGGTTCTGGACGTTCCCCGATCCTTCCTTAGAACCAAAGGCGATCGAGCCTTTGCAGTTGCGGCTCCCACATTGTGGAACTCTCTGCCACTTTCTGTGCGGTCTGCTACGAGCCTCGCTACTTTCAAAACGCACCTTAAGACCTACTTGTTTACTCTGGCCTTTGGCTGAGTTAAGTCACTGTATTTTGGATTTATACTGTATTACTCTTCTCATGTGTATTGCTTATTTGTTCATTTATTATACTGCTTTGCTTGTATTGCTCGTTGTATTGCTGACTTTTATCCTGTAAAGCACTTTGGCTGGCCTCCGGCCTTTAAAGGTGCTATATAAATAAAGCTGACATTGACATTGACATTGACATTGACATTGACATTGACAAACATCTACCTTTATACTGAAGGAGCTTTAATACAAACATCTACCTTTATTTTGAAAGAGCTTTAACAGAAACATCTACCTTTATTTTGAAAGAGCTTTAACACAAACATCTACCTCTATTTTGAAGGAGCTTAACACAGACATCTACCTTTATTTTGAAGGAGCTTTAATACAAACATCTACCTTTATTTTGAAAGAGCTTTAACACAAACATCTACCTTTATTTTGAAGGAGCTTTAATTCAAACATCTACCTTTATACTGAAGGAGCTTTAATACAAACATCTACCTTTATTTTGAAAGAGCTTTAACAGAAACATCTACCTTTATTTTGAAGGAGCTTAACACAGACATCTACCTTTATTTTGAAGGAGCTTTAATACAAACATCTACCTTTATACTGTATGGAGCTTTAAGTCAAACATCTACCTTTATTCTGAAGGAGCTTAACACAAACATCTACCTTTATTTTGAAGGAGCTTTAACACAAACATCTACCTTTATTTTGAAAGAGCTTTAACACAAACATCTACCTCTATTTTGAAGGAGCTTAACACAGACATCTACCTTTATTTTGAAGGAGCTTTAATACAAACATCTACCTTTATTTTGAAGGAGCTTTAATACAAACATCTACCTTTATTTTGAAGGAGCTTTAATACAAACATCTACCTTTATTTTGAAAGAGCTTTAACACAAACATCTACCTTTATTTTGAAGGAGCTTTAATTCAAACATCTACCTTTATACTGAAGGAGCTTTAATACAAACATCTACCTTTATTTTGAAGGAGCTTAACACAGACATCTACCTTTATTTTGAAGGAGCTTTAATACAAACATCTACCTTTATTTTGAAGGAGCTTTAATACAAACATCTACCTTTATTTTGAAAGAGCTTTAACACAAACATCTACCTCTATTTTGAAGGAGCTTAACACAGACATCTACCTTTATTTTGAAGGAGCTTTAATTCAAACATCTACCTTTATACTGAAGGAGCTTTAATACAAACATCTACCTTTATTTTGAAGGAGCTTAACACAGACATCTACCTTTATTTTGAAGGAGCTTTAATACAAACATCTACCTTTATTTTGAAGGAGCTTTAATACAAACATCTACCTTTATTTTGAAAGAGCTTTAACACAAACATCTACCTCTATTTTGAAGGAGCTTAACACAGACATCTACCTTTATTTTGAAGGAGCTTTAATACAAACATCTACCTTTATTTTGAAAGAGCTTTAACAGAAACATCTACCTTTATTTTGAAGGAGCTAAACACAGACATCTACCTTTATTTTGAAGGAGCTTTAATACAAACATCTACCTTTATTTTGAAGGAGCTTTAATACAAACATCTACCTTTATTTTGAAAGAGCTTTAACACAAACATCTACCTCTATTTTGAAGGAGCTTAACACAGACATCTACCTTTATTTTGAAGGAGCTTTAATACAAACATCTACCTTTATTTTGAAAGAGCTTTAACAGAAACATCTACCTTTATTTTGAAGGAGCTTTAATACAAACATCTACCTTTATTTTGAAGGGGACACTAGGTACCTGTCTGTCTGTCCAGACTGGGGGACAGAGGACACTTTGTACCTGTCTACCATAAGTTAGTGCCACTTAAAGCAGATATCAGTGGAATGTTTTTGTTAATATAAGTCCTAAATAGTCCTATTTTCCGTCAGCAATCACTTACATGAAGTATTTCAGCCTAAACACGAGTCTCTCCGTCACTCTGCTCTGCTGTAACCCGAGGAGAAAATTTTCCTTGTGGGATACAAGTGTTATCCAATGAGGAGAGAGAACGGCATGAAGGGCTGTGTGTGCAGCCAAGGGATGCGCGTGAATGTGGTGACGTAGCACGAGGACCAATTGATGCCTGACAAGGGCGGGGGCTGCTAACTCATGGTGCGTTCAAAGAAACTCGTACTTTGTGTTTTTCCTTCCTGTGAAGTCATACCAGTTCGATCTGGTACGAGTTCACGGGTCGGAAGTTACGAGTGGCCGTTACAGGGAACTTTCACAGACAACAGGATGGTAAAAACACGAGCTACGGGTTACCTGGAACGCTACCAAGTCGTAGTTGTGACTTGAAGCTGTAACTTACGGTTTCAAAAGCCTGCCTTGAACGCAGCATTAGCCGAAACGGCCGTGAAGCTGATATCTGCTTTAAGATTACAAGTAAAGCATACTTAATCAAGATATCTTTTTTAACTCAAAATATTTAGTCAACATTAATTAAAATTTTTGATGTAATCAGTTTCAACAATTTTTTTGAGTTAACTGAACTTATTAGGGTTTACAGTGTAAGAGGTCTAATGTTTTTTTTAATCATTGCTGTTCCATATAAGCATTATTGACAAAGTTTTTCTGAAGAATTTTTTTATTGAGACCGGTTACTTTCATAATGGTCAATAACATATTCAAACCAACTCAGTCATGTTATAAGTCAATATCAATCTAAGATGATTTAACAGTACTTCATTCAACACAGTAGCCAGGTTAAAAGTAGTAGACAGAGAACAGCAGTGCCACACAAACTTATCAAATATCAAAATCTTTATTTTCACCTTGAAAGAGATAACACATTTCATCAGAGGCAACAAGGAAAAGAAACTTACAAACTGTAGTAAACATATAACAACATTTCATATCAAAAAAGAAACTTAGAACAGCCATACAAATTTCATCCAAGGCAATTAGGTAAAAACAACATATCATATCAAAAAGAGACTAGGGTTAGGGTTAGGGTAACCCTATCTATCTATCTATCTATCTATCTATCTATCTATCTATCTATCTATCTATCTATCTATCTATCTATCTATCTATCTATCTATCTATCTATCTATCTATCTATCTATCTATCTATCTATCTATCTATCTATCTATCTATCTATCTACGCTAAGCCTTTTGCCAGACCAGTGCAGAGGCAGAAAATGTCTCTTTTTCTCCACGTTTCTGTCTGCCTCAGACTGCGGGGCCCCTATTGCCGTGGTAACCACCTGGAGTTGCCGTGGTAACCAGGCCAGAGCTCGTTAACTTCATAAACAATCCACCTAGCTGGATTAAATGTTTGTAAACACAGACACACAGCTGCTCCGCCAGAAATGAAGCGGTGGTTCTACTCAGTGGAGCAGCAGAAGTAACAGGATGCAGAGCACTGAGCAGCATATTATTTCTGTTCTAATCAGCAGAAAACCATGGAAAACAGCTGGCTCTGGGGATTACTTTTCACTAATAAGATTGAACATTACTGTTGGTTGTATTTTGTGAATGGAATATTTATTTATTTATTTATTCTCTCTCCTCCCTCTCTCTCTCTGACCTGATATGAATTGATTCTCTGGTTTATATATTGATCAAAATTATGTTTCAAATGAATTATTACACTCGTACGCCGTGTAATAGGCGGGATAATGCTCAGTAAGTTATTGATTAAATGCACTGACACTAGTGAAACTATCAATTGCACCTACCAAACAGATACACTGAGTGGAGCGGGCGACCGGTCCAAGATGGCGGCCCCACCGCTCGTCAGCGCCAATAGGCCCAGCGTTCGATGCGGCGTCTACTCTTTATATGTCTATGGTCACACACACACACACACACACACACACACACACACACACACACACACACACACACACACACACACACACACACACACACACACACACACACACACACACACACACACAGGTAACCTAATGTGATTACAGCTCCTCCATATCAGTGCTTATAAAAAGATGATCATGTGTCTGTCTGATCAGCTCTGTCTTGACCTTAAGATCGTTAACACAAACATCTACCTTTATTTTGAAGGAGCATTAACACAAACATCTACTTTTATACTGAAGGAGTTTTAATTCAAACATCTACCTTTATTTTGAAAGAGCTTTAACACAAACATCTACCTTTATTTTGAAGGAGCTTTAACACAAACATCTACCTTTATTTTGAAGGAGCTTTAATACAAACATCTACCTTTATACTGTATGGAGCTTTAACACAAACATATACCTTTATTTTGAAGGAGCTTTAATACAAACATCTACCTTTATACTGAAGGAGCTTTAATACAAACATCTACCTTTATACTGTATGGAGCTTTAAGTCAAACATCTACCTTTATTCTGAAGGAGCTTAACACAAACATCTACCTTTATTTTGAAGGAGCTTTAATACAAACATCTACCTTTATTTTGAAGGAGCTTTAATACAAACATCTACCTTTATACTGTATGGAGCTTTAACACAAACATATACCTTTATTTTGAAGGAGCTTTAATACAAACATCTACCTTTATACTGAAGGAGCTTTAATACAAACATCTACCTTTATTTTGAAAGAGCTTTAACAGAAACATCTACCTTTATTTTGAAGGAGCTTAACACAGACATCTACCTTTATTTTGAAGGAGCTTTAATACAAACATCTACCTTTATTTTGAAGGAGCTTTAATACAAACATCTACCTTTATTTTGAAAGAGCTTTAACAGAAACATCTACCTTTATTTTGAAAGAGCTTTAACACAAACATCTACCTTTATTTTGAAGGAGCTTTAATTCAAACATCTACCTTTATTTTGAAAGAGCTTTAACAGAAACATCTACCTTTATTTTGAAAGAGCTTTAACACAAACATCTACCTTTATTTTGAAGGAGCTTTAACACAAACATCTACCTCTATTTTGAAGGAGCTTAACACAGACATCTACCTTTATTTTGAAGGAGCTTTAATACAAACATCTACCTTTATTTTGAAGGAGCTTTAATACAAACATCTACCTTTATTTTGAAGGAGCTTTAATACAAACATCTACCTTTATTTTGAAGGAGCTTTAACACAAACATCTACCTCTATTTTGAAGGAGCTTAACACAGACATCTACCTTTATTTTGAAGGAGCTTTAATACAAACATCTACCTTTATTTTGAAGGAGCTTTAAGTCAAACATCTACCTTTATTCTGAAGGAGCTTAACACAAACATCTACCTTTATTTTGAAGGAGCTTTAACACAAACATCTACCTTTATTTTGAAAGAGCTTTAACACAAACATCTACCTCTATTTTGAAGGAGCTTAACACAGACATCTACCTTTATTTTGAAGGAGCTTTAATACAAACATCTACCTTTATTTTGAAGGAGCTTTAATACAAACATCTACCTTTATTTTGAAGGAGCTTTAATACAAACATCTACCTTTATTTTGAAAGAGCTTTAACACAAACATCTACCTTTATTTTGAAGGAGCTTTAATTCAAACATCTACCTTTATACTGAAGGAGCTTTAATACAAACATCTACCTTTATTTTGAAGGAGCTTAACACAGACATCTACCTTTATTTTGAAGGAGCTTTAATACAAACATCTACCTTTATTTTGAAGGAGCTTTAATACAAACATCTACCTTTATTTTGAAGGAGCTTTAATACAAACATCTACCTTTATTTTGAAGGAGCTTAACACAGACATCTACCTTTATTTTGAAGGAGCTTTAATACAAACATCTACCTTTATTTTGAAGGAGCTTTAATACAAACATCTACCTTTATTTTGAAGGAGCTTTAATACAAACATCTACCTTTATTTTGAAAGAGCTTTAACACAAACATCTACCTTTATTTTGAAGGAGCTTTAATTCAAACATCTACCTTTATACTGAAGGAGCTTTAATACAAACATCTACCTTTATTTTGAAAGAGCTTTAACAGAAACATCTACCTTTATTTTGAAAGAGCTTTAACACAAACATCTACCTTTATTTTGAAAGAGCTTTAACACAAACATCTACCTTTATTTTGAAGGAGCTTTAACACAAACATCTACCTCTATTTTGAAGGAGCTTAACACAGACATCTACCTTTATTTTGAAGGAGCTTTGATACAAACATCTACCTTTATTTTGAAGGAGCTTTAATACAAACATCTACCTTTATTTTGAAGGAGCTTTAATACAAACATCTACCTTTATTTTGAAAGAGCTTTAACACAAACATCTACCTCTATTTTGAAGGAGCTTAACACAGACATCTACCTTTATTTTGAAGGAGCTTTAATACAAACATCTACCTTTATTTTGAAGGAGCTTTAATACAAACATCTACCTTTATTTTGAAGGAGCTTTAATACAAACATCTACCTTTATTTTGAAGGAGCTTTAATACAAACATCTACCTTTATTTTGAAGGAGCTTTAATACAAACATCTACCTTTATTTTGAAAGAGCTTTAACACAAACATCTACCTTTATTTTGAAGGAGCTTTAATTCAAACATCTACCTTTATACTGAAGGAGCTTTAATACAAACATCTACCTTTATTTTGAAGGAGCTTAACACAGACATCTACCTTTATTTTGAAGGAGCTTTAATACAAACATCTACCTTTATTTTGAAGGAGCTTTAATACAAACATCTACCTTTATTTTGAAGGAGCTTTAATACAAACATCTACCTTTATTTTGAAGGAGCTTAACACAGACATCTACCTTTATTTTGAAGGAGCTTTAATACAAACATCTACCTTTATTTTGAAGGAGCTTTAATACAAACATCTACCTTTATTTTGAAGGAGCTTTAATACAAACATCTACCTTTATTTTGAAAGAGCTTTAACACAAACATCTACCTTTATTTTGAAGGAGCTTTAATTCAAACATCTACCTTTACACTGAAGGAGCTTTAATACAAACATCTACCTTTATTTTGAAAGAGCTTTAATAGAAACATCTACCTTTATTTTGAAAGAGCTTTAACACAAACATCTACCTTTATTTTGAAGGAGCTTTTATTCAAACATCTACCTTTATACTGAAGGAGCTTTAATACAAACATCTACCTTTATTTTGAAAGAGCTTTAACAGAAACATCTACCTTTATTTTGAAAGAGCTTTAACACAAACATCTACCTTTATTTTGAAGGAGCTTTAACACAAACATCTACCTCTATTTTGAAGGAGCTTAACACAGACATCTACCTTTATTTTGAAGGAGCTTTAATACAAACATCTACCTTTATTTTGAAGGAGCTTTAAGTCAAACATCTACCTTTATTCTGAAGGAGCTTAACACAAACATCTACCTTTATTTTGAAGGAGCTTTAACACAAACATCTACCTTTATTTTGAAAGAGCTTTAACACAAACATCTACCTCTATTTTGAAGGAGCTTAACACAGACATCTACCTTTATTTTGAAGGAGCTTTAATACAAACATCTACCTTTATTTTGAAGGAGCTTTAATACAAACATCTACCTTTATTTTGAAGGAGCTTTAATACAAACATCTACCTTTATTTTGAAAGAGCTTTAACACAAACATCTACCTTTATTTTGAAGGAGCTTTAATTCAAACATCTACCTTTATACTGAAGGAGCTTTAATACAAACATCTACCTTTATTTTGAAGGAGCTTAACACAGACATCTACCTTTATTTTGAAGGAGCTTTAATACAAACATCTACCTTTATTTTGAAGGAGCTTTAATACAAACATCTACCTTTATTTTGAAGGAGCTTTAATACAAACATCTACCTTTATTTTGAAGGAGCTTAACACAGACATCTACCTTTATTTTGAAGGAGCTTTAATACAAACATCTACCTTTATTTTGAAGGAGCTTTAATACAAACATCTACCTTTATTTTGAAGGAGCTTTAATACAAACATCTACCTTTATTTTGAAAGAGCTTTAACACAAACATCTACCTTTATTTTGAAGGAGCTTTAATTCAAACATCTACCTTTATACTGAAGGAGCTTTAATACAAACATCTACCTTTATTTTGAAAGAGCTTTAACAGAAACATCTACCTTTATTTTGAAAGAGCTTTAACACAAACATCTACCTTTATTTTGAAGGAGCTTTAATTCAAACATCTACCTTTATACTGAAGGAGCTTTAATACAAACATCTACCTTTATTTTGAAAGAGCTTTAACAGAAACATCTACCTTTATTTTGAAAGAGCTTTAACACAAACATCTACCTTTATTTTGAAGGAGCTTTAACACAAACATCTACCTCTATTTTGAAGGAGCTTAACACAGACATCTACCTTTATTTTGAAGGAGCTTTAACACAAACATCTACCTCTATTTTGAAGGAGCTTAACACAGACATCTACCTTTATTTTGAAGGAGCTTTAATACAAACATCTACCTTTATTTTGAAGGAGCTTTAATACAAACATCTACCTTTATTTTGAAGGAGCTTTAATACAAACATCTACCTTTATTTTGAAAGAGCTTTAACACAAACATCTACCTCTATTTTGAAGGAGCTTAACACAGACATCTACCTTTATTTTGAAGGAGCTTTAATACAAACATCTACCTTTATTTTGAAGGAGCTTTAATACAAACATCTACCTTTATTTTGAAGGAGCTTTAATACAAACATCTACCTTTATTTTGAAGGAGCTTTAATACAAACATCTACCTTTATTTTGAAGGAGCTTTAATACAAACATCTACCTTTATTTTGAAAGAGCTTTAACACAAACATCTACCTTTATTTTGAAGGAGCTTTAATTCAAACATCTACCTTTATACTGAAGGAGCTTTAATACAAACATCTACCTTTATTTTGAAGGAGCTTAACACAGACATCTACCTTTATTTTGAAGGAGCTTTAATACAAACATCTACCTTTATTTTGAAGGAGCTTTAATACAAACATCTACCTTTATTTTGAAGGAGCTTTAATACAAACATCTACCTTTATTTTGAAGGAGCTTAACACAGACATCTACCTTTATTTTGAAGGAGCTTTAATACAAACATCTACCTTTATTTTGAAGGAGCTTTAATACAAACATCTACCTTTATTTTGAAGGAGCTTTAATACAAACATCTACCTTTATTTTGAAAGAGCTTTAACACAAACATCTACCTTTATTTTGAAGGAGCTTTAATTCAAACATCTACCTTTATACTGAAGGAGCTTTAATACAAACATCTACCTTTATTTTGAAAGAGCTTTAACAGAAACATCTACCTTTATTTTGAAAGAGCTTTAACACAAACATCTACCTTTATTTTGAAGGAGCTTTAATTCAAACATCTACCTTTATACTGAAGGAGCTTTAATACAAACATCTACCTTTATTTTGAAAGAGCTTTAACAGAAACATCTACCTTTATTTTGAAAGAGCTTTAACACAAACATCTACCTTTATTTTGAAGGAGCTTTAACACAAACATCTACCTCTATTTTGAAGGAGCTTAACACAGACATCTACCTTTATTTTGAAGGAGCTTTAATACAAACATCTACCTTTATTTTGAAGGAGCTTTAATACAAACATCTACCTTTATTTTGAAGGAGCTTTAATACAAACATCTACCTTTATTTTGAAAGAGCTTTAACACAAACATCTACCTCTATTTTGAAGGAGCTTAACACAGACATCTACCTTTATTTTGAAGGAGCATTAATACAAACATCTACCTTTATTTTGAAGGAGCTTTAACACAAACATCTACCTTTATTTTGAAGGAGCTTAACACAGACATCTACCTTTATTTTGAAGGAGCTTTAATACAAACATCTACCTTTATTTTGAAGGAGCTTTAAGTCAAACATCTACCTTTATTCTGAAGGAGCTTAACACAAACATCTACCTTTATTTTGAAGGAGCTTTAACACAAACATCTACCTTTATTTTGAAAGAGCTTTAACACAAACATCTACCTCTATTTTGAAGGAGCTTAACACAGACATCTACCTTTATTTTGAAGGAGCTTTAATACAAACATCTACCTTTATTTTGAAGGAGCTTTAATACAAACATCTACCTTTATTTTGAAGGAGCTTTAATACAAACATCTACCTTTATTTTGAAGGAGCTTTAATACAAACATCTACCTTTATTTTGAAGGAGCTTTAATACAAACATCTACCTTTATTTTGAAGGAGCTTTAATTCAAACATCTACCTTTATACTGAAGGAGCTTTAATACAAACATCTACCTTTATTTTGAAGGAGCTTAACACAGACATCTACCTTTATTTTGAAGGAGCTTTAATACAAACATCTACCTTTATTTTGAAGGAGCTTTAATACAAACATCTACCTTTATTTTGAAGGAGCTTTAATACAAACATCTACCTTTATTTTGAAGGAGCTTAACACAGACATCTACCTTTATTTTGAAGGAGCTTTAATACAAACATCTACCTTTATTTTGAAGGAGCTTTAATACAAACATCTACCTTTATTTTGAAGGAGCTTTAATACAAACATCTACCTTTATTTTGAAAGAGCTTTAACACAAACATCTACCTTTATTTTGAAGGAGCTTTAATTCAAACATCTACCTTTATACTGAAGGAGCTTTAATACAAACATCTACCTTTATTTTGAAAGAGCTTTAACAGAAACATCTACCTTTATTTTGAAAGAGCTTTAACACAAACATCTACCTTTATTTTGAAGGAGCTTTAATTCAAACATCTACCTTTATACTGAAGGAGCTTTAATACAAACATCTACCTTTATTTTGAAAGAGCTTTAACAGAAACATCTACCTTTATTTTGAAAGAGCTTTAACACAAACATCTACCTTTATTTTGAAGGAGCTTTAACACAAACATCTACCTCTATTTTGAAGGAGCTTAACACAGACATCTACCTTTATTTTGAAGGAGCTTTGATACAAACATCTACCTTTATTTTGAAGGAGCTTTAATACAAACATCTACCTTTATTTTGAAGGAGCTTTAATACAAACATCTACCTTTATTTTGAAAGAGCTTTAACACAAACATCTACCTCTATTTTGAAGGAGCTTAACACAGACATCTACCTTTATTTTGAAGGAGCTTTAATACAAACATCTACCTTTATTTTGAAGGAGCTTTAATACAAACATCTACCTTTATTTTGAAGGAGCTTTAATACAAACATCTACCTTTATTTTGAAGGAGCTTTAATACAAACATCTACCTTTATTTTGAAGGAGCTTTAATACAAACATCTACCTTTATTTTGAAAGAGCTTTAACACAAACATCTACCTTTATTTTGAAGGAGCTTTAATTCAAACATCTACCTTTATACTGAAGGAGCTTTAATACAAACATCTACCTTTATTTTGAAGGAGCTTAACACAGACATCTACCTTTATTTTGAAGGAGCTTTAATACAAACATCTACCTTTATTTTGAAGGAGCTTTAATACAAACATCTACCTTTATTTTGAAGGAGCTTTAATACAAACATCTACCTTTATTTTGAAGGAGCTTAACACAGACATCTACCTTTATTTTGAAGGAGCTTTAATACAAACATCTACCTTTATTTTGAAGGAGCTTTAATACAAACATCTACCTTTATTTTGAAGGAGCTTTAATACAAACATCTACCTTTATTTTGAAAGAGCTTTAACACAAACATCTACCTTTATTTTGAAGGAGCTTTAATTCAAACATCTACCTTTACACTGAAGGAGCTTTAATACAAACATCTACCTTTATTTTGAAAGAGCTTTAACAGAAACATCTACCTTTATTTTGAAAGAGCTTTAACACAAACATCTACCTTTATTTTGAAGGAGCTTTAATTCAAACATCTACCTTTATACTGAAGGAGCTTTAATACAAACATCTACCTTTATTTTGAAAGAGCTTTAACAGAAACATCTACCTTTATTTTGAAAGAGCTTTAACACAAACATCTACCTTTATTTTGAAGGAGCTTTAACACAAACATCTACCTCTATTTTGAAGGAGCTTAACACAGACATCTACCTTTATTTTGAAGGAGCTTTAATACAAACATCTACCTTTATTTTGAAGGAGCTTTAAGTCAAACATCTACCTTTATTCTGAAGGAGCTTAACACAAACATCTACCTTTATTTTGAAGGAGCTTTAACACAAACATCTACCTTTATTTTGAAAGAGCTTTAACACAAACATCTACCTCTATTTTGAAGGAGCTTAACACAGACATCTACCTTTATTTTGAAGGAGCTTTAATACAAACATCTACCTTTATTTTGAAGGAGCTTTAATACAAACATCTACCTTTATTTTGAAGGAGCTTTAATACAAACATCTACCTTTATTTTGAAAGAGCTTTAACACAAACATCTACCTTTATTTTGAAGGAGCTTTAATTCAAACATCTACCTTTATACTGAAGGAGCTTTAATACAAACATCTACCTTTATTTTGAAGGAGCTTAACACAGACATCTACCTTTATTTTGAAGGAGCTTTAATACAAACATCTACCTTTATTTTGAAGGAGCTTTAATACAAACATCTACCTTTATTTTGAAGGAGCTTTAATACAAACATCTACCTTTATTTTGAAGGAGCTTAACACAGACATCTACCTTTATTTTGAAGGAGCTTTAATACAAACATCTACCTTTATTTTGAAGGAGCTTTAATACAAACATCTACCTTTATTTTGAAGGAGCTTTAATACAAACATCTACCTTTATTTTGAAAGAGCTTTAACACAAACATCTACCTTTATTTTGAAGGAGCTTTAATTCAAACATCTACCTTTATACTGAAGGAGCTTTAATACAAACATCTACCTTTATTTTGAAAGAGCTTTAACAGAAACATCTACCTTTATTTTGAAAGAGCTTTAACACAAACATCTACCTTTATTTTGAAGGAGCTTTAATTCAAACATCTACCTTTATACTGAAGGAGCTTTAATACAAACATCTACCTTTATTTTGAAAGAGCTTTAACAGAAACATCTACCTTTATTTTGAAAGAGCTTTAACACAAACATCTACCTTTATTTTGAAGGAGCTTTAACACAAACATCTACCTCTATTTTGAAGGAGCTTAACACAGACATCTACCTTTATTTTGAAGGAGCTTTGATACAAACATCTACCTTTATTTTGAAGGAGCTTTAATACAAACATCTACCTTTATTTTGAAGGAGCTTTAATACAAACATCTACCTTTATTTTGAAAGAGCTTTAACACAAACATCTACCTCTATTTTGAAGGAGCTTAACACAGACATCTACCTTTATTTTGAAGGAGCTTTAATACAAACATCTACCTTTATTTTGAAGGAGCTTTAATACAAACATCTACCTTTATTTTGAAGGAGCTTTAATACAAACATCTACCTTTATTTTGAAGGAGCTTTAATACAAACATCTACCTTTATTTTGAAGGAGCTTTAATACAAACATCTACCTTTATTTTGAAAGAGCTTTAACACAAACATCTACCTTTATTTTGAAGGAGCTTTAATTCAAACATCTACCTTTATACTGAAGGAGCTTTAATACAAACATCTACCTTTATTTTGAAGGAGCTTAACACAGACATCTACCTTTATTTTGAAGGAGCTTTAATACAAACATCTACCTTTATTTTGAAGGAGCTTTAATACAAACATCTACCTTTATTTTGAAGGAGCTTTAATACAAACATCTACCTTTATTTTGAAGGAGCTTAACACAGACATCTACCTTTATTTTGAAGGAGCTTTAATACAAACATCTACCTTTATTTTGAAGGAGCTTTAATACAAACATCTACCTTTATTTTGAAGGAGCTTTAATACAAACATCTACCTTTATTTTGAAAGAGCTTTAACACAAACATCTACCTTTATTTTGAAGGAGCTTTAATTCAAACATCTACCTTTACACTGAAGGAGCTTTAATACAAACATCTACCTTTATTTTGAAAGAGCTTTAACAGAAACATCTACCTTTATTTTGAAAGAGCTTTAACACAAACATCTACCTTTATTTTGAAGGAGCTTTTATTCAAACATCTACCTTTATACTGAAGGAGCTTTAATACAAACATCTACCTTTATTTTGAAAGAGCTTTAACAGAAACATCTACCTTTATTTTGAAAGAGCTTTAACACAAACATCTACCTTTATTTTGAAGGAGCTTTAACACAAACATCTACCTCTATTTTGAAGGAGCTTAACACAGACATCTACCTTTATTTTGAAGGAGCTTTAATACAAACATCTACCTTTATTTTGAAGGAGCTTTAAGTCAAACATCTACCTTTATTCTGAAGGAGCTTAACACAAACATCTACCTTTATTTTGAAGGAGCTTTAACACAAACATCTACCTTTATTTTGAAAGAGCTTTAACACAAACATCTACCTCTATTTTGAAGGAGCTTAACACAGACATCTACCTTTATTTTGAAGGAGCTTTAATACAAACATCTACCTTTATTTTGAAGGAGCTTTAATACAAACATCTACCTTTATTTTGAAGGAGCTTTAATACAAACATCTACCTTTATTTTGAAAGAGCTTTAACACAAACATCTACCTTTATTTTGAAGGAGCTTTAATTCAAACATCTACCTTTATACTGAAGGAGCTTTAATACAAACATCTACCTTTATTTTGAAGGAGCTTAACACAGACATCTACCTTTATTTTGAAGGAGCTTTAATACAAACATCTACCTTTATTTTGAAGGAGCTTTAATACAAACATCTACCTTTATTTTGAAGGAGCTTTAATACAAACATCTACCTTTATTTTGAAGGAGCTTAACACAGACATCTACCTTTATTTTGAAGGAGCTTTAATACAAACATCTACCTTTATTTTGAAGGAGCTTTAATACAAACATCTACCTTTATTTTGAAGGAGCTTTAATACAAACATCTACCTTTATTTTGAAAGAGCTTTAACACAAACATCTACCTTTATTTTGAAGGAGCTTTAATTCAAACATCTACCTTTATACTGAAGGAGCTTTAATACAAACATCTACCTTTATTTTGAAAGAGCTTTAACAGAAACATCTACCTTTATTTTGAAAGAGCTTTAACACAAACATCTACCTTTATTTTGAAGGAGCTTTAATTCAAACATCTACCTTTATACTGAAGGAGCTTTAATACAAACATCTACCTTTATTTTGAAAGAGCTTTAACAGAAACATCTACCTTTATTTTGAAAGAGCTTTAACACAAACATCTACCTTTATTTTGAAGGAGCTTTAACACAAACATCTACCTCTATTTTGAAGGAGCTTAACACAGACATCTACCTTTATTTTGAAGGAGCTTTGATACAAACATCTACCTTTATTTTGAAGGAGCTTTAATACAAACATCTACCTTTATTTTGAAGGAGCTTTAATACAAACATCTACCTTTATTTTGAAAGAGCTTTAACACAAACATCTACCTCTATTTTGAAGGAGCTTAACACAGACATCTACCTTTATTTTGAAGGAGCTTTAATACAAACATCTACCTTTATTTTGAAGGAGCTTTAATACAAACATCTACCTTTATTTTGAAGGAGCTTTAATACAAACATCTACCTTTATTTTGAAGGAGCTTTAATACAAACATCTACCTTTATTTTGAAGGAGCTTTAATACAAACATCTACCTTTATTTTGAAGGAGCTTTAATACAAACATCTACCTTTATTTTGAAGGAGCTTTAATACAAACATCTACCTTTATTTTGAAAGAGCTTTAACACAAACATCTACCTTTATTTTGAAGGAGCTTTAATTCAAACATCTACCTTTATACTGAAGGAGCTTTAATACAAACATCTACCTTTATTTTGAAGGAGCTTAACACAGACATCTACCTTTATTTTGAAGGAGCTTTAATACAAACATCTACCTTTATTTTGAAGGAGCTTTAATACAAACATCTACCTTTATTTTGAAGGAGCTTTAATACAAACATCTACCTTTATTTTGAAGGAGCTTTAATACAAACATCTACCTTTATTTTGAAGGAGCTTTAATACAAACATCTACCTTTATTTTGAAAGAGCTTTAACACAAACATCTACCTTTATTTTGAAGGAGCTTTAATTCAAACATCTACCTTTACACTGAAGGAGCTTTAATACAAACATCTACCTTTATTTTGAAAGAGCTTTAACAGAAACATCTACCTTTATTTTGAAAGAGCTTTAACACAAACATCTACCTTTATTTTGAAGGAGCTTTTATTCAAACATCTACCTTTATACTGAAGGAGCTTTAATACAAACATCTACCTTTATTTTGAAAGAGCTTTAACAGAAACATCTACCTTTATTTTGAAAGAGCTTTAACACAAACATCTACCTTTATTTTGAAGGAGCTTTAACACAAACATCTACCTCTATTTTGAAGGAGCTTAACACAGACATCTACCTTTATTTTGAAGGAGCTTTAATACAAACATCTACCTTTATTTTGAAGGAGCTTTAAGTCAAACATCTACCTTTATTCTGAAGGAGCTTAACACAAACATCTACCTTTATTTTGAAGGAGCTTTAACACAAACATCTACCTTTATTTTGAAAGAGCTTTAACACAAACATCTACCTCTATTTTGAAGGAGCTTAACACAGACATCTACCTTTATTTTGAAGGAGCTTTAATACAAACATCTACCTTTATTTTGAAGGAGCTTTAATACAAACATCTACCTTTATTTTGAAGGAGCTTTAATACAAACATCTACCTTTATTTTGAAAGAGCTTTAACACAAACATCTACCTTTATTTTGAAGGAGCTTTAATTCAAACATCTACCTTTATACTGAAGGAGCTTTAATACAAACATCTACCTTTATTTTGAAGGAGCTTAACACAGACATCTACCTTTATTTTGAAGGAGCTTTAATACAAACATCTACCTTTATTTTGAAGGAGCTTTAATACAAACATCTACCTTTATTTTGAAGGAGCTTTAATACAAACATCTACCTTTATTTTGAAGGAGCTTAACACAGACATCTACCTTTATTTTGAAGGAGCTTTAATACAAACATCTACCTTTATTTTGAAGGAGCTTTAATACAAACATCTACCTTTATTTTGAAGGAGCTTTAATACAAACATCTACCTTTATTTTGAAAGAGCTTTAACACAAACATCTACCTTTATTTTGAAGGAGCTTTAATTCAAACATCTACCTTTATACTGAAGGAGCTTTAATACAAACATCTACCTTTATTTTGAAAGAGCTTTAACAGAAACATCTACCTTTATTTTGAAAGAGCTTTAACACAAACATCTACCTTTATTTTGAAGGAGCTTTAATTCAAACATCTACCTTTATACTGAAGGAGCTTTAATACAAACATCTACCTTTATTTTGAAAGAGCTTTAACAGAAACATCTACCTTTATTTTGAAAGAGCTTTAACACAAACATCTACCTTTATTTTGAAGGAGCTTTAACACAAACATCTACCTCTATTTTGAAGGAGCTTAACACAGACATCTACCTTTATTTTGAAGGAGCTTTAACACAAACATCTACCTCTATTTTGAAGGAGCTTAACACAGACATCTACCTTTATTTTGAAGGAGCTTTAATACAAACATCTACCTTTATTTTGAAGGAGCTTTAATACAAACATCTACCTTTATTTTGAAGGAGCTTTAATACAAACATCTACCTTTATTTTGAAAGAGCTTTAACACAAACATCTACCTCTATTTTGAAGGAGCTTAACACAGACATCTACCTTTATTTTGAAGGAGCTTTAATACAAACATCTACCTTTATTTTGAAGGAGCTTTAATACAAACATCTACCTTTATTTTGAAGGAGCTTTAATACAAACATCTACCTTTATTTTGAAGGAGCTTTAATACAAACATCTACCTTTATTTTGAAGGAGCTTTAATACAAACATCTACCTTTATTTTGAAAGAGCTTTAACACAAACATCTACCTTTATTTTGAAGGAGCTTTAATTCAAACATCTACCTTTATACTGAAGGAGCTTTAATACAAACATCTACCTTTATTTTGAAGGAGCTTAACACAGACATCTACCTTTATTTTGAAGGAGCTTTAATACAAACATCTACCTTTATTTTGAAGGAGCTTTAATACAAACATCTACCTTTATTTTGAAGGAGCTTTAATACAAACATCTACCTTTATTTTGAAGGAGCTTAACACAGACATCTACCTTTATTTTGAAGGAGCTTTAATACAAACATCTACCTTTATTTTGAAGGAGCTTTAATACAAACATCTACCTTTATTTTGAAGGAGCTTTAATACAAACATCTACCTTTATTTTGAAAGAGCTTTAACACAAACATCTACCTTTATTTTGAAGGAGCTTTAATTCAAACATCTACCTTTATACTGAAGGAGCTTTAATACAAACATCTACCTTTATTTTGAAAGAGCTTTAACAGAAACATCTACCTTTATTTTGAAAGAGCTTTAACACAAACATCTACCTTTATTTTGAAGGAGCTTTAATTCAAACATCTACCTTTATACTGAAGGAGCTTTAATACAAACATCTACCTTTATTTTGAAAGAGCTTTAACAGAAACATCTACCTTTATTTTGAAAGAGCTTTAACACAAACATCTACCTTTATTTTGAAGGAGCTTTAACACAAACATCTACCTCTATTTTGAAGGAGCTTAACACAGACATCTACCTTTATTTTGAAGGAGCTTTAATACAAACATCTACCTTTATTTTGAAGGAGCTTTAATACAAACATCTACCTTTATTTTGAAGGAGCTTTAATACAAACATCTACCTTTATTTTGAAAGAGCTTTAACACAAACATCTACCTCTATTTTGAAGGAGCTTAACACAGACATCTACCTTTATTTTGAAGGAGCATTAATACAAACATCTACCTTTATTTTGAAGGAGCTTTAACACAAACATCTACCTTTATTTTGAAGGAGCTTTAATTCAAACATTTCCACCAGTTTGAGCATGTTTCACTTCCTGCTCTCACTGAAATAGTTCAACACCTACGCCCTGCTAACTGCCCATCTGACGGCATTCCATCCCATCTGTTTAAGGAGGTTTTCAGCTCAGTTGGGTCTTTTATTCTGTTTCTTATTAACTTGTGTCTCACCTCTGGTTGCGTCCCAGCTTCCTTCAAGCATGCCACAGTACAGCCTGTTTTAAAAAAGAAAAAATTGGATCCCTTGGTCCTTTCTAATTTCAGGCCAATTTCCAAACTCCCGTTTATCTCCAAGGTCTTAGAGAAAGTTGTTTTTAACCAACTGCAAGAATTCCTAACTGCAAGAATTCCTACATCAGGCAAATGTTGGTGAACAATTTCAGTCTGGTTTTAAGTCCCTTCACAGCACCGAAACAGCTCTTTTAAAAGTTTTTAATGACCTTCTTTTAAACCTTGATTCTGGTAATTGTGCACTTTTAATGCTGCTAGATCTCACAGCAGCATTTGACACGGTAGATCACACCATTCTCTTGTCACGCCTCGAGCACTGTGTGGGCATTAAAGGTACTGCTCTAGAATGGTTTAAATCCTACCTTGCAGACAGATCATTCTGTGTACAATTAGGGCAGTTCTCCTCCTCAGTGGCCCCCCTGACCTGCGGGGTCCCCCAGGGGTCAGTTCTTGGCCCGTTATTGTTCTCCCTTTATATGCTACCCCTGGGGTCGATATTTAGGAAACATGGCATCACTTTCCATTGCTTCGCGGATGATGTGCAGGTATACCTACCAGTGAAGGCCACCTCCAAAGAATCCTTCCATACAGTGTTTAATTGCATGGCAGACATTAAAACATGGATGGACCTTAATTTCCTAAAATTAAATGAAAACAAAACAGAAATCATTCTATTTGGTCACCCTGACCTGGTCCAGGTCCTTGCCAGTTCCCTTGGCCCACTAGCACCCTACATAAGTTCCCAGGCTAGAAACCTTGGTGTTATTATTGATGGGGCGTTCAAATTGGACAAGCAGATCAGTTCTGTGGTCAAGGCCAGCTTCTTTCAGCTTCGGCTCTTAGCCAAGGTCAAGCCCTATCTTAGAAGGGCTGATCTTGAAAAAGTCATGCATGCTTTTATTTCATCACGTTTAGACTACTGTAACTCCCTGTATGTCGGCATCGGCCAATCTGAACTAAACCGTCTGCAGCTTGTGCAGAATGCAGCAGCCCGGCTCCTAACTGGGACAAAGAAACGCGAGCATATAACACCGGTGCTCTCCTCCCTTCACTGGCTCCCGGTTAAGTTCAGGATTGATTTTAAGATTCTTTTATTTGTTTTTAAGTCTCTGAATGGATTGGCCCCAGAATACGTGTCCAACCTTATTAATGTACACCGACCCCCCAGAGCCCTGAGGTCATCTGACCAGTTGGTTCTGGACGTTCCCCGATCCTTCCTTAGAACCAAAGGCGATCGAGCCTTTGCAGTTGCGGCTCCCACATTGTGGAACTCTCTGCCACTTTCTGTGCGGTCTGCTACGAGCCTCGCTACTTTCAAAACGCACCTTAAGACCTACTTGTTTACTCTGGCCTTTGGCTGAGTTAAGTCACTGTATTTTGGATTTATACTGTATTACTCTTCTCATGTGTATTGCTTATTTGTTCATTTATTATACTGCTTTGCTTGTATTGCTCGTTGTATTGCTGACTTTTATCCTGTAAAGCACTTTGGCTGGCCTCCGGCCTTTAAAGGTGCTATATAAATAAAGCTGACATTGACATTGACATTGACATTGACATTGACATTGACAAACATCTACCTTTATACTGAAGGAGCTTTAATACAAACATCTACCTTTATTTTGAAAGAGCTTTAACAGAAACATCTACCTTTATTTTGAAAGAGCTTTAACACAAACATCTACCTCTATTTTGAAGGAGCTTAACACAGACATCTACCTTTATTTTGAAGGAGCTTTAATACAAACATCTACCTTTATTTTGAAAGAGCTTTAACACAAACATCTACCTTTATTTTGAAGGAGCTTTAATTCAAACATCTACCTTTATACTGAAGGAGCTTTAATACAAACATCTACCTTTATTTTGAAAGAGCTTTAACAGAAACATCTACCTTTATTTTGAAGGAGCTTAACACAGACATCTACCTTTATTTTGAAGGAGCTTTAATACAAACATCTACCTTTATACTGTATGGAGCTTTAAGTCAAACATCTACCTTTATTCTGAAGGAGCTTAACACAAACATCTACCTTTATTTTGAAGGAGCTTTAACACAAACATCTACCTTTATTTTGAAAGAGCTTTAACACAAACATCTACCTCTATTTTGAAGGAGCTTAACACAGACATCTACCTTTATTTTGAAGGAGCTTTAATACAAACATCTACCTTTATTTTGAAGGAGCTTTAATACAAACATCTACCTTTATTTTGAAGGAGCTTTAATACAAACATCTACCTTTATTTTGAAAGAGCTTTAACACAAACATCTACCTTTATTTTGAAGGAGCTTTAATTCAAACATCTACCTTTATACTGAAGGAGCTTTAATACAAACATCTACCTTTATTTTGAAGGAGCTTAACACAGACATCTACCTTTATTTTGAAGGAGCTTTAATACAAACATCTACCTTTATTTTGAAGGAGCTTTAATACAAACATCTACCTTTATTTTGAAAGAGCTTTAACACAAACATCTACCTCTATTTTGAAGGAGCTTAACACAGACATCTACCTTTATTTTGAAGGAGCTTTAATTCAAACATCTACCTTTATACTGAAGGAGCTTTAATACAAACATCTACCTTTATTTTGAAGGAGCTTAACACAGACATCTACCTTTATTTTGAAGGAGCTTTAATACAAACATCTACCTTTATTTTGAAGGAGCTTTAATACAAACATCTACCTTTATTTTGAAAGAGCTTTAACACAAACATCTACCTCTATTTTGAAGGAGCTTAACACAGACATCTACCTTTATTTTGAAGGAGCTTTAATACAAACATCTACCTTTATTTTGAAAGAGCTTTAACAGAAACATCTACCTTTATTTTGAAGGAGCTAAACACAGACATCTACCTTTATTTTGAAGGAGCTTTAATACAAACATCTACCTTTATTTTGAAGGAGCTTTAATACAAACATCTACCTTTATTTTGAAAGAGCTTTAACACAAACATCTACCTCTATTTTGAAGGAGCTTAACACAGACATCTACCTTTATTTTGAAGGAGCTTTAATACAAACATCTACCTTTATTTTGAAAGAGCTTTAACAGAAACATCTACCTTTATTTTGAAGGAGCTAAACACAAACATCTACCTTTATTTTGAAGGAGCTTTAATACAAACATCTACCTTTATTTTGAAAGAGCTTTAACACAAACATCTACCTCTATTTTGAAGGAGCTTAACACAGACATCTACCTTTATTTTGAAGGAGCTTTAATACAAACATCTACCTTTATTTTGAAGGAGCTTTAACACAAACATCTACCTTTATTTTGAAGGAGCTTTAATTCAAACATCTACCTTTATTTTGAAGGAGCTTTAACACAAACATCTACCTTTATTTTGAAAGAGCTTTAACACAAACATCTACCTCTATTTTGAAGGAGCTTAACACAGACATCTACCTTTATTTTGAAGGAGCTTTAATACAAACATCTACCTTTATTTTGAAGGAGCTTTAATACAAACATCTACCTTTATTTTGAAGGAGCTTTAATACAAACATCTACCTTTATTTTGAAAGAGCTTTAACACAAACATCTACCTTTATTTTGAAGGAGCTTTAATTCAAACATCTACCTTTATTTTGAAGGAGCTTTAATACAAACATCTACCTTTATTTTGAAAGAGCTTTAACACAAACATCTACCTCTATTTTGAAGGAGCTTAACACAGACATCTACCTTTATTTTGAAGGAGCTTTAATACAAACATCTACCTTTATTTTGAAAGAGCTTTAACACAAACATCTACCTTTATTTTGAAGGAGCTTTAATTCAAACATCTACCTTTATACTGAAGGAGCTTTAATACAAACATCTACCTTTATTTTGAAAGAGCTTTAACAGAAACATCTTCCTTTATTTTGAAGGAGCTTTAATACAAACATCTACCTTTATTTTGAAAGAGCTTTAACACAAACATCTACCTTTATTTTGAAGGAGCTTTAATTCAAACATCTACCTTTATACTGAAGGAGCTTTAATACAAACATCTACCTTTATTTTGAAGGAGCTTAACACAGACATCTACCTTTATTTTGAAGGAGCTTTAATACAAACATCTACCTTTATTTTGAAGGAGCTTAACACAGACATCTACCTTTATTTTGAAGGAGCTTTAATACAAACATCTACCTTTATTTTGAAGGAGCTTTAATACAAACATCTACCTTTATTTTGAAGGAGCTTTAATACAAACATCTACCTTTATTTTGAAGGGGACACTAGGTACCTGTCTGTCTGTCCAGACTGGGGGACAGAGGACACTTTGTACCTGTCTACCATAAGTTAGTGCCACTTAAAGCAGATATCAGTGGAATGTTTTTGTTAATATAAGTCCTAAATAGTCCTATTTTCCGTCAGCAATCACTTACATGAAGTATTTCAGCCTAAACACGAGTCTCTCCGTCACTCTGCTCTGCTGTAACCCGAGGAGAAAATGTTCCTTGTGGGATACAAGTGTTATCCAATGAGGAGAGAGAACGGCATGAAGGGCTGTGTGTGCAGCCAAGGGATGCGCGTGAATGTGGTGACGTAGCACGAGGACCAATTGATGCCTGACAAGGGCGGGGGCTGCTAACTCATGGTGCGTTCAAAGAAACTCGTACTTTGTGTTTTTCCTTCCTGTGAAGTCATACCAGTTCGATCTGGTACGAGTTCACGGGTCGGAAGTTACGAGTGGCCGTTATAGGGAACTTTCACAGACAACAGGATGGTAAAAACACGAGCTACGGGTTACCTGGAACGCTACCAAGTCGTAGTTGTGACTTGAAGCTGTAACTTACGGTTTCAAAAGCCTGCCTTGAACGCAGCATTAGCCGAAACGGCCGTGAAGCTGATATCTGCTTTAAGATTACAAGTAAAGCATACTTAATCAAGATATCTTTTTTAACTCAAAATATTTAGTCAACATTAATTAAAATTTTTGATGTAATCAGTTTCAACAATTTTTTTGAGTTAACTGAACTTATTAGGGTTTACAGTGTAAGAGGTCTAATGTTTTTTTTAATCATTGCTGTTCCATATATGCATTATTGACAAAGTTTTTCTGAAGAATTTTTTTATTGAGACCGGTTACTTTCATAATGGTCAATAACATATTCAACTACCCTAGACTAGGGTTAGGGTTAGGGTAACCCTATCTATCTATCTATCTATCTATCTATCTATCTATCTATCTATCTATCTATCTATCTATCTATCTATCTATCTATCTATCTATCTATCTATCTATCTATCTATCTATCTATCTATCTACGCTAAGCCTTTTGCCAGACCAGTGCAGAGGCAGAAAATGTCTCTTTTTCTCCACGTTTCTGTCTGCCTCAGACTGCGGGGCCCCTATCGCCGTGGTAACCACCTGGAGTTGCCGTGGTAACCAGGCCAGAGCTCGTTAACTTCATAAACAATCCACCTAGCTGGATTAAATGTTTGTAAACACAGACACACAGCTGCTCCGCCAGAAATGAAGCGGTGGTTCTACTCAGTGGAGCAGCAGAAGTAACAGGATGCAGAGCACTGAGCAGCATATTATTTCTGTTCTAATCAGCAGAAAACCATGGAAAACAGCTGGCTCTGGGGATTACTTTTCACTAATAAGATTGAACATTACTGTTGGTTGTATTTTGTGAATGGAATATTTATTTATTTATTTATTCTCTCTCCTCCCTCTCTCTCTCTGACCTGATATGAATTGATTCTCTGGTTTATATATTGATCAAAATTATGTTTCAAATGAATTATTACACTCGTACGCCGTGTAATAGGCGGGATAATGCTCAGTAAGTTATTGATTAAATGCACTGACACTAGTGAAACTATCAATTGCACCTACCAAACAGATACACTGAGTGGAGCGGGCGACCGGTCCAAGATGGCGGCCCCACCGCTCGTCAGCGCCAATAGGCCCAGCGTTCGATGCGGCGTCTACTCTTTATATGTCTATGGTCACACACACACACACACACACACACACACACACACACACACACACACACACACACACACACACACACACACACACACACACACACAGGTAACCTAATGTGATTACAGCTCCTCCATATCAGTGCTTATAAAAAGATGATCATGTGTCTGTCTGATCAGCTCTGTCTTGACCTTAAGATCGTTAACACAAACATCTACCTTTATTTTGAAGGAGCATTAACACAAACATCTACTTTTATACTGAAGGAGTTTTAATTCAAACATCTACCTTTATTCTGAAGGAGCTTAACACAGACATCTACCTTTATTTTGAAGGAGCTTTAATACAAACATCTACCTTTATTTTGAAGGAGCTTTAATACAAACATCTACCTTTATTTTGAAGGAGCTTTAATACAAACATCTACCTTTATTTTGAAAGAGCTTTAACACAAACATCTACCTTTATTTTGAAGGAGCTTTAATTCAAACATCTACCTTTATACTGAAGGAGCTTTAATACAAACATCTACCTTTATTTTGAAAGAGCTTTAACACAAACATCTACCTTTATTTTGAAGGAGCATTAATACAAACATCTACCTTTATTTTGAAGGAGCTTTAATACAAACATCTACCTTTATTTTGAAAGAGCTTTAACACAAACATCTACCTCTATTTTGAAGGAGCTTAACACAGACATCTACCTTTATTTTGAAGGAGCTTTAATACAAACATCTACCTTTATTTTGAAGGAGCTTTAACACAAACATCTACCTTTATTTTGAAGGAGCTTTAATTCAAACATCTACCTTTATACTGAAGGAGCTTTAATACAAACATCTACCTTTATTTTGAAAGAGCTTTAACAGAAACATCTACCTTTATTTTGAAAGAGCTTTAACACAAACATCTACCTCTATTTTGAAGGAGCTTAACACAGACATCTACCTTTATTTTGAAGGAGCTTTAATACAAACATCTACCTTTATTTTGAAAGAGCTTTAACACAAACATCTACCTTTATTTTGAAGGAGCTTTAATTCAAACATCTACCTTTATACTGAAGGAGCTTTAATACAAACATCTACCTTTATTTTGAAAGAGCTTTAACAGAAACATCTTCCTTTATTTTGAAGGAGCTAAACACAGACATCTACCTTTATTTTGAAGGAGCTTTAATACAAACATCTACCTTTATACTGTATGGAGCTTTAAGTCAAACATCTACCTTTATTCTGAAGGAGCTTAACACAAACATCTACCTTTATTTTGAAGGAGCTTTAACACAAACATCTACCTTTATTTTGAAAGAGCTTTAACACAAACATCTACCTCTATTTTGAAGGAGCTTAACACAGACATCTACCTTTATTTTGAAGGAGCTTTAATACAAACATCTACCTTTATTTTGAAGGAGCTTTAATACAAACATCTACCTTTATTTTGAAGGAGCTTTAATACAAACATCTACCTTTATTTTGAAAGAGCTTTAACACAAACATCTACCTTTATTTTGAAGGAGCTTTAATTCAAACATCTACCTTTATACTGAAGGAGCTTTAATACAAACATCTACCTTTATTTTGAAGGAGCTTAACACAGACATCTACCTTTATTTTGAAGGAGCTTTAATACAAACATCTACCTTTATTTTGAAGGAGCTTTAATACAAACATCTACCTTTATTTTGAAAGAGCTTTAACACAAACATCTACCTCTATTTTAAAGGAGCTTAACACAGACATCTACCTTTATTTTGAAGGAGCTTTAATTCAAACATCTACCTTTATACTGAAGGAGCTTTAATACAAACATCTACCTTTATTTTGAAGGAGCTTAACACAGACATCTACCTTTATTTTGAAGGAGCTTTAATACAAACATCTACCTTTATTTTGAAGGAGCTTTAATACAAACATCTACCTTTATTTTGAAAGAGCTTTAACACAAACATCTACCTCTATTTTGAAGGAGCTTAACACAGACATCTACCTTTATTTTGAAGGAGCTTTAATACAAACATCTACCTTTATTTTGAAAGAGCTTTAACAGAAACATCTACCTTTATTTTGAAGGAGCTAAACACAGACATCTACCTTTATTTTGAAGGAGCTTTAATACAAACATCTACCTTTATTTTGAAGGAGCTTTAATACAAACATCTACCTTTATTTTGAAAGAGCTTTAACACAAACATCTACCTCTATTTTGAAGGAGCTTAACACAGACATCTACCTTTATTTTGAAGGAGCTTTAATACAAACATCTACCTTTATTTTGAAAGAGCTTTAACAGAAACATCTACCTTTATTTTGAAGGAGCTAAACACAAACATCTACCTTTATTTTGAAGGAGCTTTAATACAAACATCTACCTTTATTTTGAAAGAGCTTTAACACAAACATCTACCTCTATTTTGAAGGAGCTTAACACAGACATCTACCTTTATTTTGAAGGAGCTTTAATACAAACATCTACCTTTATTTTGAAGGAGCTTTAACACAAACATCTACCTTTATTTTGAAGGAGCTTTAATTCAAACATCTACCTTTATTTTGAAGGAGCTTTAACACAAACATCTACCTTTATTTTGAAAGAGCTTTAACACAAACATCTACCTCTATTTTGAAGGAGCTTAACACACACATCTACCTTTATTTTGAAGGAGCTTTAATACAAACATCTACCTTTATTTTGAAGGAGCTTTAATACAAACATCTACCTTTATTTTGAAGGAGCTTTAATACAAACATCTACCTTTATTTTGAAGGAGCTTTAATACAAACATCTACCTTTATTTTGAAAGAGCTTTAACACAAACATCTACCTTTATTTTGAAGGAGCTTTAATTCAAACATCTACCTTTATACTGAAGGAGCTTTAATACAAACATCTACCTTTATTTTGAAGGAGCTTAACACAGACATCTACCTTTATTTTGAAAGAGCTTTAACACAAACATCTACCTCTATTTTGAAGGAGCTTAACACAGACATCTACCTTTATTTTGAAGGAGCTTTAATACAAACATCTACCTTTATTTTGAAGGAGCTTTAACACAAACATCTACCTTTATTTTGAAGGAGCTTTAATTCAAACATCTACCTTTATACTGAAGGAGCTTTAATACAAACATCTACCTTTATTTTGAAAGAGCTTTAACAGAAACATCTACCTTTATTTTGAAAGAGCTTTAACACAAACATCTACCTCTATTTTGAAGGAGCTTAACACAGACATCTACCTTTATTTTGAAGGAGCTTTAATACAAACATCTACCTTTATTTTGAAAGAGCTTTAACACAAACATCTACCTTTATTTTGAAGGAGCTTTAATTCAAACATCTACCTTTATACTGAAGGAGCTTTAATACAAACATCTACCTTTATTTTGAAAGAGCTTTAACAGAAACATCTTCCTTTATTTTGAAGGAGCTAAACACAGACATCTACCTTTATTTTGAAGGAGCTTTAATACAAACATCTACCTTTATACTGTATGGAGCTTTAAGTCAAACATCTACCTTTATTCTGAAGGAGCTTAACACAAACATCTACCTTTATTTTGAAGGAGCTTTAACACAAACATCTACCTTTATTTTGAAAGAGCTTTAACACAAACATCTACCTCTATTTTGAAGGAGCTTAACACAGACATCTACCTTTATTTTGAAGGAGCTTTAATACAAACATCTACCTTTATTTTGAAGGAGCTTTAATACAAACATCTACCTTTATTTTGAAGGAGCTTTAATACAAACATCTACCTTTATTTTGAAAGAGCTTTAACACAAACATCTACCTTTATTTTGAAGGAGCTTTAATTCAAACATCTACCTTTATACTGAAGGAGCTTTAATACAAACATCTACCTTTATTTTGAAGGAGCTTAACACAGACATCTACCTTTATTTTGAAGGAGCTTTAATACAAACATCTACCTTTATTTTGAAGGAGCTTAACACAGACATCTACCTTTATTTTGAAGGAGCTTTAATACAAACATCTACCTTTATTTTGAAGGAGCTTTAATACAAACATCTACCTTTATTTTGAAGGAGCTTTAATACAAACATCTACCTTTATTTTGAAGGAGCTTTAATACAAACATCTACCTTTATTTTGAAAGAGCTTTAACACAAACATCTACCTTTATTTTGAAGGAGCTTTAATTCAAACATCTACCTTTATACTGAAGGAGCTTTAATACAAACATCTACCTTTATTTTGAAGGAGCTTAACACAGACATCTACCTTTATTTTGAAGGAGCTTTAATACAAACATCTACCTTTATTTTGAAGGAGCTTAACACAGACATCTACCTTTATTTTGAAGGAGCTTTAATACAAACATCTACCTTTATTTTGAAGGAGCTTTAATACAAACATCTACCTTTATTTTGAAGGAGCTTTAATACAAACATCTACCTTTATTTTGAAGGGGACACTAGGTACCTGTCTGTCTGTCCAGACTGGGGGACAGAGGACACTTTGTACCTGTCTACCATAAGTTAGTGCTACTTAAAGCAGATATCAGTGGAATGTTTTTGTTAATATAAGTCCTAAATAGTCCTATTTTCCGTCAGCAATCACTTACATGAAGTATTTCAGCCTAAACACGAGTCTCTCCGTCACTCTGCTCTGCTGTAACCCGAGGAGAAAATTTTCCTTGTGGGATACAAGTGTTATCCAATGAGGAGAGAGAACGGCATGAAGGGCTGTGTGTGCAGCCAAGGGATGCGCGTGAATGTGGTGACGTAGCACGAGGACCAATTGATGCCTGACAAGGGCGGGGGCTGCTAACTCATGGTGCGTTCAAAGAAACTCGTACTTTGTGTTTTTCCTTCCTGTGAAGTCATACCAGTTCGATCTGGTACGAGTTCACGGGTCGGAAGTTACGAGTGGCCGTTATAGGGAACTTTCACAGACAACAGGATGGTAAAAACACGAGCTACGGGTTACCTGGAACGCTACCAAGTCGTAGTTGTGACTTGAAGCTGTAACTTACGGTTTCAAAAGCCTGCCTTGAACGCAGCATTAGCCGAAACGGCCGTGAAGCTGATATCTGCTTTAAGATTACAAGTAAAGCATACTTAATCAAGATATCTTTTTTAACTCAAAATATTTAGTCAACATTAATTAAAATTTTTGATGTAATCAGTTTCAACAATTTTTTTGAGTTAACTGAACTTATTAGGGTTTACAGTGTAAGAGGTCTAATGTTTTTTTTAATCATTGCTGTTCCATATATGCATTATTGACAAAGTTTTTCTGAAGAATTTTTTTATTGAGACCGGTTACTTTCATAATGGTCAATAACATATTCAAACCAACTCAGTCATGTTATAAGTCAATATCAATCTAAGATGATTTAACAGTACTTCATTCAACACAGTAGCCAGGTTAAAAGTAGTAGACAGAGAACAGCAGTGCCACACAAACTTATCAAATATCAAAATCTTTATTTTCACCTTGAAAGAGATAACACATTTCATCAGAGGCAACAAGGAAAAGAAACTTACAAACTGTAGTAAACATATAACAACATTTCATATCAAAAAAGAAACTTAGAACAGCCATACAAATTTCATCCAAGGCAATTAGGTAAAACCAACATATCATATCAAAAAGAGACTAGGGTTAGGGTTAGGGTAACCCTATCTATCTATCTATCTATCTATCTATCTATCTATCTATCTATCTATCTATCTATCTATCTATCTATCTATCTATCTATCTATCTATCTATCTATCTATCTATCTATCTATCTATCTATCTATCTACGCTAAGCCTTTTGCCAGACCAGTGCAGAGGCAGAAAATGTCTCTTTTTCTCCACGTTTCTGTCTGCCTCAGACTGCGGGGCCCCTATCGCCGTGGTAACCACCTGGAGTTGCCGTGGTAACCAGGCCAGAGCTCGTTAACTTCATAAACAATCCACCTAGCTGGATTAAATGTTTGTAAACACAGACACACAGCTGCTCCGCCAGAAATGAAGCGGTGGTTCTACTCAGTGGAGCAGCAGAAGTAACAGGATGCAGAGCACTGAGCAGCATATTATTTCTGTTCTAATCAGCAGAAAACCATGGAAAACAGCTGGCTCTGGGGATTACTTTTCACTAATAAGATTGAACATTACTGTTGGTTGTATTTTGTGAATGGAATATTTATTTATTTATTTATTCTCTCTCCTCCCTCTCTCTCTCTGACCTGATATGAATTGATTCTCTGGTTTATATATTGATCAAAATTATGTTTCAAATGAATTATTACACTCGTACGCCGTGTAATAGGCGGGATAATGCTCAGTAAGTTATTGATTAAATGCACTGACACTAGTGAAACTATCAATTGCACCTACCAAACAGATACACTGAGTGGAGCGGGCGACCGGTCCAAGATGGCGGCCCCACCGCTCGTCAGCGCCAATAGGCCCAGCGTTCGATGCGGCGTCTACTCTTTATATGTCTATGGTCACACACACACACACACACACACACACACACACACACACACACACACACACACACACACACACACACACACACACAAACACACACACACACACACACACAAACACACACACACACACAGGTAACCTAATGTGATTACAGCTCCTCCATATCAGTGCTTATAGAAAGATGATCATGTGTCTGTCTGATCAGCTCTGTCTTGACCTTAAGATCGTTAACACAAACATCTACCTTTATTTTGAAGGAGCATTAACACAAACATCTACTTTTATACTGAAGGAGTTTTAATACAAACATCTACCTTTATTTTGAAGGAGCTTTAAAGCAGAAGTGAGTGGTCCGGTCGTTTTCGCTAATGCTGCGTTCCAGGCAGGCTTTTGAAATCGTAAATTACAGCTTCAAGTCACAACTTACGACTTTGTAGCGTTTCAGGCAACCCACTCGTGTTTTTCCGACCTGTTTTACCGGTGAAAGTCACTATAACGGCCACTCGTAACTTCCGACCGGTGAACTCGTACCAGATCGAACTGGTACCACTTCACGGTCGGAAAAATACGAGTTTCCTTGAACGCACCATAACAGTCCTCGTCGCTACGTCACCACATTCACCGCGTTCCTTGGCTGCACACACAGCCCTGCATGCCGTTCTCTCTCCTCATTGGATAAAAACTGTAGGATACGATAAATGTTTTCTCCTCGGCTCAGAGCAGAGCAGAGGGACTGAGAGACCCGTGTTTCAGTCCAAACACTCTATGTAAGTGATTGCTGTCGGAAGATATAACTATTTAAGACTTATATTAACACAAATATATCACTCACTTCTGCTTTAATACAAACATCTACCTTTATACTGTATGGAGCTTTAACACAAACATATACCTTTATTTTGAAGGAGCTTTAATACAAACATCTACCTTTATACTGAAGGAGCTTTAATACAGACATCTACCTTTATTTTGAAGGAGCTTTAATACAAACATCTACCTTTATTTTGAAAGAGCTTTAACACAAACATCTACCTTTATTTTGAAGGAGCTTTAATACAAACATCTACCTTTATTTTGAAGGAGCTTTAATACAAACATCTACCTTTATTTTGAAAGAGCTTTAAAACAAACATCTACCTTTATTTTGAAGGAGCTTTAATACAAACATCTACCTTTATTTTGAAGGAGCTTTAATACAAACATCTACCTTTATACTGTATGGAGCTTTAACACAAACATATACCTTTATTTTGAAGGAGCTTTAATACAAACATCTACCTTTATACTGAAGGAGCTTTAATACAAACATCTACCTTTATACTGTATGGAGCTTTAAGTCAAACATCTACCTTTATTCTGAAGGAGCTTAACACAAACATCTACCTTTATTTTGAAGGAGCTTTAATACAAACATCTACCTTTATTTTGAAGGAGCTTTAATACAAACATCTACCTTTATACTGTATGGAGCTTTAACACTAACATATACCTTTATTTTGAAGGAGCTTTAATACAAACATTTACCTTTATACTGAAGGAGCTTTAATACAAACATCTACCTTTATTTTGAAAGAGCTTTAACAGAAACATCTACCTTTATTTTGAAAGAGCTTTAACACAAACATCTACCTTTATTTTGAAGGAGCTTTAACACAAACATCTACCTTTATTTTGAAGGAGCTTTAACACAAACATCTACCTTTATTTTGAAGGAGCTTAACTCATTGAGTGCCGCGCTCCTTTCCAAAGTTTTAGTCAAGTGTACCGGCAATTTAGACCATTTTTGACTTTTTATGTAGAGCCATAGTGTATTCTATATTATTGCCACCAACACATACTGTGGCTCAATTAAAAGGTTTAACTTAATGCTTCAAGTGGCCACAAACCGTTTGTTTCTACGTGCCTCCGTTCCTGAGAAAAGTCAAGTTAAACATGGCTGGGTTTCACCAAAATCCCTCCTTTTTTTCTAGAAAAGGAGATACAGCGTCTTTTATGAAAGGTGCGCTGTTTGTGTCTGTCGCTCTTCTCACACTCGCATTTCTGGATCAAAGGGCTCGTATAAGATAAATATATACAACAATGGTTGTTCTATTCACAAAACCACCAGCGGGGGCGGGGGGGGCGCCACTAAACAACAATAACACAGACGCACCGTGCCGTGTCACAGCTTCTCCCCGCGGAACGTGAGGGTCAGTCGGCCACCGCGGCTCGGGAATACCGGTCCCGCCGGTGGTCGCGGTCCTTCTGTGGTTCGGGTCGGTGATGCCGGTCTGCTTTGGCCCAGAGACCATCAGATTTTACCGCGGGAGGACTTTGGGGAGGACACGGTGTTGCTCCAGCTGAAGACCGGGCGGACTGTCGGCTGAGAGCTTCCTGTTTCTGCTCCGAGCAGCTGGAGCAGCAGCGCAGGTGAGAGCAGAGCAGCTGCGCTGCATCTGCATGCAGAACTCGTTTGCAGAAGCCGAGTTATGATAAAAACTTCCAGATCATGAGCTGTCATGTGACTTTGATCGTCATCTATTTCAGTTCTCCTCGTCGTAGAGTCCCCAAATTTACATATAATGTGTATTAAAGCAGATATCAGTGGAATGTTTTTGTTAATATAAGTCCTAAATAGTCCTATTTTCCGTCAGCAATCACTTACATGAAGTATTTCAGCCTAAACACGAGTCTCTCCATCACTCTGCTCTGCTGTAACCCGAGGAGAAAATTTTCCTTGTGGGATACAAGTGTTATCCAATGAGGAGAGAGAACGGCATGAAGGGCTGTGTGTGCAGCCAAGGGATGCGCGTGAATGTGGTGACGTAGCACGAGGACCAATTGATGCCTGACAAGGGCGGGGGCTGCTAACTCATGGTGCGTTCAAAGAAACTCGTACTTTGTGTTTTTCCTTCCTGTGAAGTCATACCAGTTCGATCTGGTACGAGTTCACGGGTCGGAAGTTACGAGTGGCCGTTATAGGGAACTTTCACAGACAACAGGATGGTAAAAACACGAGCTACGGGTTACCTGGAACGCTACCAAGTCGTAGTTGTGACTTGAAGCTGTAACTTACGGTTTCAAAAGCCTGCCTTGAACGCAGCATTAGCCGAAACGGCCGTGAAGCTGATATCTGCTTTAAAGTGTCTATTTTCATAATTTAAAAAAAAAAGCAAAAAACGTAAAATTACGTTTTTGGCACTCAACGCATGGGAACGAAAAACGAGAAATTACGTGGTTGGCACTCAATGAGTTAACACAGACATCTACCTTTATTTTGAAGGAGCTTTAATACAAACATCTACCTTTATTTTGAAGGAGCTTTAATACATACATCTACCTTTATTTTGAAGGAGCTTTAATACAAACATCTACCTTTATTTTGAAAGAGCTTTAACACAAACATCTACCTTTATTTTGAAGGAGCTTTAATACAAACATCTACCTTTATTTTGAAGGAGCTTTAATACAAACATCTACCTTTATTTTGAAAGAGCTTTAACACAAACATCTACCTTTATTTTGAAGGAGCTTTAATACAAACATCTACCTTTATTTTGAAGGAGCTTTAATACAAACATCTACCTTTATACTGAAGGAGCTTTAATACAAACATCTACCTTTATTTTGAAGGAGCTTTAATTCAAACATCTACCTTTATACTGAAGGAGCTTTAATACAAACATCTACCTTTATTTTGAAGGAGCTTTAATACAAACATCTATGTATATATATATGTATATATATATATATATATATATATATATATATATATATATATATATATATACATATACATATATATATATACATATATATATATGTATATGTATATGTATATTTAGACATCAAAGATGTTCAATCAAACCCACATAGTTTTAAACAACGTTAAAAAAACACACGCACAACTCACAACTAAGCATATAAAGCCAGCTAGCTTAATGCTAATGTATAATGTAAAACACCCTAAACGGGCTAACAGTAATTAGCCTCGGCTATCATCAATTCGCGGCAACCAAACCACAACAGTCAGCTGTCCAAAACTGTTTTAATGCTGGCTTTAGCGCTGTCAACACGGAGCCTTCGGCGTCAGACCTCGTCGGACGATGCCGGGGACTTACCGGTTCGGTGTGTTCCTTTCTGTCGGGGAACGTCGGGCCTTGGCGGGCCTCGTCGGGACCGATTGAACATGTCCAATCGGTACTCGTCGGCCGTCGGGAGAGTAGACTTTCTGACTGTGAGCTAGCTATGACCATCCGGATTGACGATACCCTAAGCGAATTAGCACGGTGTGGGTGGGTGGGACGAATGTATGTGGATGTATACACATACATATATATATATATATATATATACATATATATATATATATATATATATATATATATATATATATATATATATATATATATATATATATATATATATATATATATATATATGTGTATGTGTGTGTGTATGTGTGTATTTAAACATCAAAGATGTTCAATCAAACCCACATAGTTTTAAACAATGCTCAAAACACACGCACAACTCACAACTAAGCATATTAAGCCCGCTAGCTTAAAGGGATAGTTCAACATTTTTGAAAATTGGCCCATCGCCATGATCCCCCTAGTAATAGCAGTAGGTTCGTTACCTTTAATTGTTGGTCCAAGCTGCTTTTAGATCGGGGGAGAAGAATACCGAGCGGCGCAGCTACACTACGGAGGCTAATGGAATTTCTTGGTTTTGCTCATCAAACTCAGCAAATACACAACCAAAAAACTCAAAAACGCTGTGGTGGACAAGTTGTGACCTGCACATTTACCACGCTATGAGATAATAGCGGAAAGTTAAGAGAAGTGAAGCAAATACTCGGAACTACTTTCTTCAGTGAACCACTGGTCGGAGGGACACAGTGTGCGCACCTCAGCCAGTGCCGTAGTATACGGATGTATCTGCAGTAAACAGGCGCTTTTGAAATCACTCCGCCGAGCAGCCGTCTAGAGTGTAAAGTCCGACTTTGCCTCTAAAACAACTCCATCTCGCAACTTTCCGCTATTATCTCATAGCGTGGTGAATGTGCAGGTCACAACTTGTCCACAACAGCGCTTTTGAGTTTTTTGGTTGTGTATTTGCTGAGTTTGATGAGCAAAACCAAGAAATTCCATTAGCCTCCGTAGTGTAGCTGCGCCGCTCGGTATTCTTCTCCCCCGATCTAAAAGCAGCTTGGACCAACAATTAAAGGTAACGAACCTACTGCTATTACTAGGGGGATCATGGCGATGGGCCAATTTTCAAAAATGTTGAACTATCCCTTTAATGCTAACGTATAATGTGAAACACCCTAGACGGGCTAATAGTAATTAGCCTCGGATATCATCAATTCGCGGCAACCAAACCACAACAGTCAGCTGCTCAAAACTGTTTTAATGTTGGCTTTAGCACTGTCAACACGGGGCCTTCGGCATCGGGACGCGTCGGGAAAACGTCGCGTCGTTGTAGTCCTGGCTTTACTTTCCACCTGTCACCGACATGTAAGGTTCCTGATTTAATTCAATCCAATAAAAGAACACGGATTTATTAAATAAAAAACACCTTACCTTTCCATTACAAACTTTCAATAAACAAAGGATTTTTTTCTCCTTTCCCCCCCCCCTTAATTTTCCCTTCCCCCCCCCCCCCTTTTCTTTTTTTCTTTTTTTCCCCCTCACTCCACACAAACTTCAAAATATACCTGGAAGTCATATAATTTACTATGGATCCTCATTTACGAATCCTCCTTTTTTCCTCTCTCTTTTTTCCTTTCTCCTTTTTTTTCCTCCTTTTCCCTCCACCGGTTCTGATTATCTAGAAGACTCTAAACTAATAAAATAAATTCATTTTTCTAAATCATCTGAATCCTCAATATAAGTCCTTCAGGAACTTTTTTCCCCTCTCTTTTTTTTCCTTTCCCTCCTTTTCCTTCGTTTTTTCCTCTTTCTCCTCTTTCCCTCCACAATAATTTTAAAAGTTTTAGATTCAATAAGATACCGTTTTTAATTTAATCACTAAATTACCTTGATATTATCCCTAAATTAGCAATCTAAATCTAGATTTTACAAAACCAATATAACCAGGAAGTCATTTTTTGGCCGAAATTTGCATATAAGAACAAAGCATTATGGGTAAAAAGTATAAATTATAGAAAAATGTAATTCCACTTCATTAAAATAATTTTTCTGAATTTTTCTTTTCATAATTTAAAAATATTATCCAGTTTATTACGCCGTCAGTTTTAATTACTCTATAATAAAGGCACAATTCTACAATTTATCATCAACCCCTCTTTTTTCTGAAACCGCCACTGTCAAAGGTCAAGGCTAAACAGACTCCACCCCACAGCTGGTCCAGATTTAAAGCCATACACGCTGGCCCATTGCACTCTGGGCAGAAGTATGCTTTAGACATGGTCTCCCATTACACATGGTCGAGACCATGATCGCACATGTCCTCCCATTGCACTGTGAGGAGGCCATGATCAAAAAGACTAATTTCCACCTGGAAATCGGTCTAAGCCATGTCCCAGTGGATAGACTCCGTCTCCACACAGACATGAAGATCTTGTAGTTTTGCGTTGCAAGGAACACAAGATATTTATTGTTTTACACCAGGGGTCCTGCATGGTACCTCTACTTGTACAAGCATCCTCCAGTTCCTGCTGGCTGGGTGAAATCTTACCATTCAGACCAGGAGTCCTGGGATGTCAGAAATACTGACACAAGGGACTTCTAGGTCCTGAGGTCCTGGGGTTGAGCGATGTAAGGAACATGGGACCTCTTTTTGAACAAGCATCCTCCAGTTACTTGCTGGCTGGGTGAAATCCCATCTTACTTCTGGCTGTCCTCCTGGTTCCCTACAGCGGGCTCCTAGAATACTATGTTCCAATGAGTCTAGCTCTCCCAGAGTCCTTATCACTATAACATAGATCCTTCCATTCACTCAGTCTTTTAATTAAATTTTACTGAGCCCGCCGGGAGGACAGATCCAGCCCGAATAGTCAAAACCGCGACTCAAGATTACTATAACATAGATCTTACCACCCACTTAGTCTCTTTGACTAGGCTCCTATCGAGCCTGCCGGAACGAGGGACCCGGTCCGAAAAGGTAAAACCGCGACTCAAGATTACTATTACATAGATCTTACCACCCACTCAGTCTCTTTGACTAGGCTCCTACCGAGCCTACCAGAACAAGGGACCCGGTCCGAAAAGTTAAAACCGCGACTCAAGATTACTATTACATAGATCTTACCACCCACTCAGTCTCTTTGACTAGGCTCCTATCAAACCTGCCGGTGCAAGGGACCCGGTCCGAAGAATTAAGACAGCGACTCAAGATTACTATAACATAGATCTTACCACCCACTCAGTCTCATTGACTAGGCTCCTATCGAGCCTGCCAGAACAAGGGACCCAGTCCGAAAAGTTAAAACCGCGACTCAAGATTACTATTACATAGATCTTACCACCCACTTAGTCTCTTTGACTAGGCTCCTATCGAACCTGCCGGAACAAGGGACCCGGTCCGAAAAGTTAAAACCGCGACTCAAAATTACCATAACATAGATCTTACCCCTTTCTCAGTCTCTTTGACTAGGCTCTTATCGAACCTGACGTGAGGGTGGACACGGCCCGAATGAACAAAACCGCGACTCAAAACTACTAGAACAGAGGTCTTACCCCTCTCTCAGTCTCTTTGACTAGGCTCTTACCGAACCCGACTTGAGGGCAAACACGGCCCGAAAAAACAAAACCGCGACCCAATATCACCTTAAGATAGGTCTTACCCCTTACTGGTTCTCTTTGACTAGGCTTTTTACCGAACCTGACGGTAGAATGGATACAGCTCGAATAAACAAAACCGCGACAGTAAATCAGGTTTGCAGGAATTACCCCCCCTAAGCGTTCGCTGACAAGACTTGACTGTACATGCTGACCCATTGCACTCCGGGCAGAAGTACAGTCCATGGGCGGCCTCTCATTGCACCACGTAGAGGCAGCCACTGTCAAAATCTAAATTGTTGGTAGTCTTGCGGTGTATGAGACACTAACATGTCTTGAACCTTGGGGTTGAGCGATGCATAGGAACACAAGGTTGGGATCCTGGAGTTGTGCGGTGTATGGAACACAGGATCTGCTTACCATATGGTCAAAAGGAAATTGCTAACTTAGCCTAATGGAACCTACTACATACTTACCTGTACTGGCTAACACCAGACAGCACCAACCTCTATTAGCATGTTTTATACTCAAAACCACAAAGGATCATGGTCCGGAGGGGGGAAGCTGCCCAAAATTTTAGAACCGCGACGGAAAGAACCGTTAGTTGAATAGACTTCCCTTCGTTCGCAAGAAATCGGCATACTCCATCGTGAAATCTACTTTGGCGGTGAGTATCCCTTCTTTAAGGAACCATATCAGGGGTCGTGCGGTGTATGGGGCACTGATTTGGATTTTTTACAAGAAGCTTCTTAGCTTAGCACCATGTCAGGGGTCGTGCGGTGTATTTGGGGCACTGACATGGTGAACTTGCACTAAGGCTTGAGTTGTGCGATGTATGGAACTCATGTCCTTTCACCATGACCGGGGGTTGAGCGGTGTATGGAACACCGGCATGGTTGGCCTGGTTAGTCTTGGGAACCAGGAGGAGGCTCGGAGGCAATGCTCTGTCATGGCTGGCCGTGCTTTCTCTTCTCCCGGGGTAGCCGAGACGGCAACGCTTCGGCGGGGCTGGTCCTGGTTGCTCTGAGTTGGCTCCCTCTGACACCTAAGGTTCCAACCTGGAGGTTTCCCTCTGGGTTGGTTCAAGGGGATTGGTGCTTCGGTTTCGGCTTGCCGGAAAACGTGATACCTTCTGGGTGTAGCCGAACGGTTGGCTGATTCTGAGGGGTCTCCTCTGCCTGGGTTTGACTTTTTGGCTGGCCATGGGGGTCTGGGGGTCTACGGGACGGCGGCATCTTAGATGTCGTCGACCGTGTTCCCCTCTGCCTCCCGTTGGCAAGCAGAAATCCTGGAACCAGGTCACCTGCCGTTGTTCCTGAGGACAGCCCACCTGCACATCGGCCTTGCTTGTCTAGACTGTGGTAACCTAGCGGTGTTAACAAGCAGTCTGGAGGGGTAAGGGGTAAGTATGCGGCCCTCCTGCGTTCCGACTCTAGGAACAAAGCACACAGGAAGGGTGGTCCAGGGTATCAGGACCTTAAACGTCACCCAGTCTTCTATGAGGATTAGCCTCACCATACACAGTCCATCCTGCACCACATACGATCAATCAGGAACTAAGAAATCCCCCCAAAACCTATTGAGCTCCTTCAAATTCTCAAATCCCCTAAATTTCACATCCCTTGGTCCGGATTTAGGCGGCCAAGCCGTGGATGCATCGGGACCTAGGCTCTCGTCCACTTACTCGCTTCCAGGTCCACTTCAAGACTTACCAGCACCAAGGATCCTTCTAGTCACCATTGCAGAAGAGGAACATCACCCATCTGAAGAAAACAACAACAGGAACTCGATTATTTAGGATAGCCCCTTAGTCCATTTTCTAGACTCAAATAGGAATAGATACATCGGTACCTAGGCTCAGTCCACTGGCTTTCACTTGGCCTTTACTCGATTTCCACTCGGACCTCTGGATTTACCACTTCAAAACTTTAACAACTTAATTGGGCATCGAACACACCCGACCAAAACAACAAACCCGGCGGGGCCTTCCTTGGGTGAGGATGTCTAGTTATAATGGCCGAAACACCCAATGATCCCAAGGTTTACTACTGATGATGTGTTCGAAATTTCTTATACTTAATTATTTCTTATACTTAATTACCTCCAATGCTTCCTTTACCATCATACAACTTTCTCCCTCCCTCCGTACCTCACTAGCACAGACAGCCTCCACAGAATGCTTCTACTTCTCCCGGTCAACAACAACTGCTCCGACCTCCATCCATCATCTCCACCCCTCCTGGAACGATTAATTTAGGATACATTAATGGCCACAGCCCTTTAAACCGTACTGTTCGCCTACTCCAACTTACCTCTGATCAAAATCCAACATGGAAGGAATCGTACAACTTCCATCCACTATCTTACAATCACCTTAGTAGAGGGTTAGACCTGATGGCCACTGAAGGATCTTCCGGAGAAATTCGACGGTCAGTGCATGATCTTCGGATCTCCTTTGGTCCCTCTATTCAACTGTCTCAACCGACGGGTGGGACGGGGAGGGTCAATGGCAAATCTCTTCTTTCCTAACCCCCCTAACCCTAACCCTAACAACATTATCAGTAGGAAAAATGAGAACTTTTACCCAGATTACTTCATGGAAAATAATAAATCAATTACAAATATGGAGGAAGTGGTGGAAGGTTTTAACTTTTTTTTGTGGATATTGGGCCCCAGCTCTCTGAAAAAATCATCGAGAGTGGAATGGAAAATTCCGGGTCACCAGGGGAATTAGTGGAGCGAAATCCACATACAATGTTTCTCAAACCAACAGATGAAAATGAAATAATTGGCATACTAAATAATTGTCATAACAAGACATCCACAGATTTTAATGATTTTGATATGACAATAATTAAAAAGGTCATGGCTGGAATGATTAAACCATTCACATATATTTGTAATTTGTCCTTCCAAACAGGAATTTTCCCAAGTAAAATGAAAACTGCTAAGGTAATCCCATTATTCAAAACAGGTGACAAACATATTTTTACAAACTACAGGCCCATTTCACTCCTATCACAGTTTTCAAAAATTATAGAAAAGCTTTTTGTTAATAGGTTGAATGTATTTATTGAGAAATATAATTTATTTTCAGACTGCCAATAAGGATTTAGGAAAAAGAGATCAACTGCTCTGGCGTTGATAGACTTGGTTGAAGAAATAACAAACTGTATTGATAAAAGGAAATTTGTAGTCGGTATCTTTATCGATCTTAAAAAGGCATTCGATACGATAGATCATACAATTTTGTTAAATAAGCTAGAGCGTTATGGTATCAGGGATATTGCTCTAGGATGGCTGAGAAGCTATCTGAATGAGAGACAGCAATTTGTCCAAATAGATAATCATGTTTCAACCTGTAGAGATATAATCTGTGGTGTACCTCAAGGGTCGGTATTAGGCCCCATCTTATTTATACTGTACATTAATGATATTTGTTTGATATCAAATGTGATGAAATTTATACTCTTTGCTGATGACACCAACATTATTTGAAAACTTACAGCAACTCCTGGAAACGACTACATATGAAATTAACAAGCTGAAAAATTGGTTCACTTTGAACAAACTATTTCTAAATTTGGAAAAAACAAAGATTATGTTATTTGGTAAACACAACACTGATGTCCCGGTTCAAATTAAAATTGACAATGTAATAATTGAAAAAGTAGAAGAAACTACATTCCTTGGAGTGATCATTCATGAAAAAATGTGCTGGAAACCTCAGATAAAAAATGTTTGTTCTAAAGTTGCAAGGAGTGTGGGTGTCATGCGAAGAGTTAAGTATATACTAAATCATAAGTCTTTACTTTCACTATATTATGCTTTTGTTTTTCCTTATCTGAACTACTGTGTGGAGGTCTGGGGCAATACATACAACACAATTTGCACCCATTGATTATTCTACAGAAAAGAGCTATTCGTAATGTTTGTAATGTAAAGTACAATGATCATACTAACGACTTGTTCTTGAGGGCAGCAGCATTGAAATTCCTGGACCTGATTAAATTAAAAACTGTACAAATTGCCTATATGGCCAAACATAATCAATTACCTGTTACTATACAAGGACTCTTCTGTGAAAGGGAAAGTGCCAAGAGATATGACCTTCGGGGTAAACATAAACTGGCACAGCAGCTCACAAGAACAACCCTTAAATCTATGTGTGTCTCAGTTTGTGGAGTAATTATGTGGAATAGTTTGGCTGAAAACATTAGAAATAGTAAAAGCCTGAGTGAGTTTAAAAGAAAGTTTAAACAGCAGATGTTTGATGTGTATAGGGAAGACGGGGGTGGTTAAATTAAATTGATTAAATAAATACATAAATAATATAGGACAAATGTAGGACTATTGAGGGAGCTCGCAATGCTTTTTGTTTATTTGTTTGCTTGCTTGTTTTGTTTGTTTTTTTTTGTTTTTTTTTACTTATTTGTTGTTATGTATGTCTTGATGGTGTCTTTATGTGGGGGATGGAAATTTAAAAGCTATGCTTCGTCCATCCCCTTTTCAGACCAGGTGTTGTTGTTTTCTAACTGTGCTGTTGTTGTATTGGTATTTTGGTGTCTGTAGTTTATTCTGTTTGGTTGCTGTGGTCTGGTGTGAAATAAACACTACAAAAAAACAAATCATAGTCTGTGATACACCTATACAACCAGCAATCCTTCTTTCTGAGGCTCGCCCCCTCTAACACCGCGTGTCGTTTCAAAATAAAAGCTGACCGATATGTTTTTCATGCCATTTGGGCTCGGTGACCTCATAGCTGCTACGGCCACTGACACTGATCCCGTGTCAGTGGTAAAACCTCTGAATGTGGGTCGACTATTTTGAACACGTCAAAAATAGAAAAATGCCCGTGTGCACAGCGACATTAGCCTGATGAAGGTGAAACACGTCGCTCATCGTGTGCCGTATGGAACCACTACATGAGGTTTCTCTTTACACGACATGTGAAACCTCTTATATCAGTATATCTATATATACAGGGATGCAAACAGCGCGCCGAAAAGCGAAACTCGCTTTTTTCATGACCAATTAGGTGACTTGTGTGAATCGTTCAGATCCGAACAGTTTTTGTTTTGGGAGGAGGGGGGGGGGGTCTCAGCATCTCAGCGTCTCAGCTGGGGTCAGTAAAATGTTTTTCTAACAGGCTGACAGTGACAATCACGTGAAACTGAGGCGAACTCATTCATGGTCTCTGATTATACTGATAACAGCCGACCTCAAACGTAGACGCGCGACATGCGCGCTCATTAAGCGGCGCGTAGCCGCGTGCAGTCGGTGCGACGGCGACGCTGTTTTTTCCCCCGTGCATGTCATGGATGTATTATATTAACGGTGCATGTCCGTGGAGCTGTGCACCGTTTCAGAGGTGAAGGAAGCCTTAAAGACGTCGCCTCCGCGATGTAGAATGTGTTCAATTAAAGTGAAACTAACACATCATATAGGGCTATATGTCCATTACACACTGAATGAAACATCCCATGTCATTATTTATTCAGTTTATTTTAATAGTAATAATTATGACTAACATTCAGTGAAGACCTAAAAATCAGTATCTCCAAAATGGAAATATTGCAAAGGATTTTTTTAAGCATTTTTAATATAGAAATGTTGGCCTTCTGAAAACTATGTCCATCTATATGCACTCAATACTTAGTTGGGGTTGAACTACTGGAAATGGACTTTTCCGTGATATTGTAATGTACTTATTTGTTAATGGTGAGCGGAAATTCCTCTCTTTTTTGGTCCTGACCCGTTTGCATCCCTGATATATCAAGCCTGTACAAATATGTAGGTTGATTTATGTAGGTTTTATTGTAGACAAATGTTACATAAATATGTAGGCTCTAAGGTTAGACATATATGGCATATGTTTCAATAAACTCGTATATATAACATAATACAGAATATATCATAAAGTCTCAGCGTGTCATATAAGAATTCATGCGCACACACCAGTTTTACATATACTGTAAATCTTTACCTTCATGTTTCTATGTGATGATGAAAACACAGTAACATCTGATGTCAGCACATACACGTGATCTACGTCCTCTCCCTTTAAATCCGCCCGGAGCTAAACATCCACTGACCTGCGTCGTCAATAAAGAGAGTGAAGGTCAAAGGTCATGTGAGAAAACTGTTTCTGTGGATGGTCCAATTCCAATCCGCCAGCTCTAAGTGACCGAGTGTGAGAGTCTGTGAGGGTCCAGATGCTGTAAACATGAATGGAACAGCACTTACCCACTCTCACCACACGTTACCTTGACAACAACATGTTGTTGACTCCGGTCTTGGACCGATAATTTACCGTACTTTCAACACGCACAAATATGTGTGAGGGGGACGGACTCAAAACAAACTGTTCCTGGATCAGATCTGATCAAATCATCATCAATAATCACAAACTGCACGTTAAACTGCTTCTTTCTTTTTTCTTTCTTTCTTTTTGTTGTTGTTGCTCCTGTCCATTAACAATAACGAGATCGGCGGAGCTCTCTCTGACTACGTGTGTTAATTTACTTTTTTTTAACACTCACGTTCCGACGGCATCCCATGTGTTTGACCTCACAACGCTATGAACTGTGGGTAATTTGCTTACCCAAAGTCAGCATCGGTGCTGACTGACGGTAAGGGGGCAGTAAGGGCTCATTCACTGACTCACTGACTTGATGATCTGACAACGGAACAGAACTCACACACTCAGAGACTTCCCGTGAACGCGCCTCTAAGTCAGTGAGTCCGTGAGGGGTCGGATTGGAACTGGGCCGATGTTACAGAGCTGATGAGACAGGTTAAAAACCAAAAAAAAAGTCTTCCTATGAAGCAGAGGATGAGAGCAGTGTGGGTGTGTGGCCACCAGGGGGCAGGGCATGCCCATGTTTGAACTCCAGCTCGGATCATTCATTTATTACAGTAATTCCACCTCTGTCCGGCCTCTTCAATGTCACACTTTCAATTACGTGCGACCTTTCCGTCTTGCGTGGCAGCGTTCGTGCCGCGGAACATGTGATTCCTGAAGCTGCCCAGTAAATAAATCTGACCTCGGTCCAACACGAGGCTGCAGCCTGAAGGGAAGGAACAATAACGCAGCATTTCCAAAGGTTTTCTGGCCTTCTCTGTGTGTGTTTGTAGCTTCATACATGTTCAGCCTGCAAACTGCTCCTCTATCAACGAGTCCACTGTGCAGAAATGTGGAGATATAAAAAGCTGCTTTGTTGCATTTATCCATAAACATGTGGACGTGGAGCTACAGACGTGAGCTGCATGCAAGCCGTCAAGGTGAAAACCACAAGGAATGTTTCTCTGTTTGGAAAACCTGTTTTTATCTTCGTAAACGTGTACATTTTTATTCTACGTTGTTATTCTATTATACATGGAGATGCAGGAAACGGAACATTTTAGCTTCAGCTTCACTGGATTTTATCATTTCAGTGTGTGTGTGTGTGTGTGTGTAGGTTGTGTTTTGTGTGTTTTGTGTGTTCACAACAAACATGCTGCAAACACTGAAGCTCTGACACATGTACAAACATGTAGAGGATCAAAGTCTGTGTAAATGCACCTGAGTTAGCTTAAAAAGCTAGTTTTCATTGTTAGTCCCTCTGCTTGACTGTAAAGGGAAACCTTTAAAAGAGCAACAATGAAATAAAATACCACACAGAAAAGAACACATTCTATACACATGAATAAATACACATTTGGAAGACAATAACACATTCGCGATGATGTGCAGCAACATACTCAAAGTTTACATCGTGATGAAATAATCATCAACATTTCCGCAACATAAATTATATATAATAATCACAAACAAGTGAATCAACACAACACAAAAGCAATATATGTACATATACTGAATTTGATTTGACTATACATAGATATATATTTATATCAATAAAAATATATCTAAGAAAATAGAATTTGTGTTGATTCTGATAAAAATCAATCATCTAGATGACACATGTATATGTATTTTACTCATGTTATATCTTAATATATCCAGAGGATGTTTATATGTATATATATCTGTAATTTCCAAGCTTGGGATCAATAAAGTATACCTACCATCTATCTATCTATCTATCTATCTATCTATCTATCTATCTATCTATCTATCTATCTATCTATCTATCTATCTATCTATCTATCTATCTATCTATCTATCTATCTATCTATCTATCTATCTATCTATCTATCTGTGACCGACACTGTCCTCATTGACCGACACTGGCCTCATTGTTCAATATGTAAAACTGTTTGACAACAATACGTTTCATTTCTCTCTAAATAACTAAAATAAATTCATCTCTGACGTTTCTGAAACAGGAAACGACTTTTTTCAATTCATGAATTTCATGAACGTGTGTTAGCTTTAGGGTTAACGAGTGGTTCCTCAGACCTGAAACTAAAACGAGCTGCAAGGCCTCGACATGACAGGGACGGAAATATGTTTTAATGAGCTGAAGTCCCGCGGCCACACGCTAAATGTTTTATATCTGAGGCCGAGGTTGTGAGAGAGAGAGAGAGAGAGAGAGAGGAGGAAGAGGAAGAGGAAGAGGAAGAGGAGGGCGACGACCTGCAGACCAACAGGTGAACTGAGGAAACACTCATTAAAGACGTGAAAGGTTGAGCAACGTGAACAGAGAGGAGACTTCAGTCTGATCCATAATTAACAGAGTTAAATCATGATTCATGCTCAGCAGCTTCTGGTGGAACCTCCCTTTAAACCTTAAAACTGTTAAAACTCCTCCTACTTTCTTTTTAAGTCCTCAATAAAAAAAATGGTTAGCCAACCGATAAATTAAATCAAAAGAGCCGTGAAGCACCAGATTATTGTAGTGTCTGTTTGTGTGTCTGTTTTATGTCTTGTTGCTTCTGTTTGGGACCTGATCTCTTGTTTTATCTCTTTCATCTGGTTCTTTCTCTTCAGTGTTGTCGTCTATGTGCCTTAGTGTCTCTCTCCATGTTGTTTGTCCATGTGTTGTGTGTTTGTCTTCCTTGTTTTAAATCTATGTGTAGCTAGTTGTCTACCATCACATAGGACCACAATGGAAACAAGCCTTTACAAGGGCTTTATTGTGTTTTTAATCCTTTTCAACACTTGTTGTAATGTTGTTCAATAAAGTTTTCAATGCTCGGCGAACATCAAAATGAGATCTGGGTTTTGTCCTGACGGTGTCGCTACAGAAGCTCTACACTCACAAATATATGGTTTACCACAAATGCACTCAATTTTCTCTATTTCTTTTTTCTGTAAATCAACAAATTTTCTTAGTTTCCCCAAAACTTGTTTAAATAGTATGTGTCGTCAAGATTTTGCCAGATAAGAAGTTGGTAACACTTTATAATAAGTACACACTATTAAGCATTAATAAATACTGAATTCTTCATTTATAAATGAATAATTCAGTATTTGTTAATGCTTAACTAATGCTTCATAGTGTGTCATTTATAAAGTGTTACCAAAACGTTTTGCCGTTTTTTTTTTAACTTTACTTGATGGGACAGTATTGACACCTCAAATATGACATTTTAATTAGTCAGATTTAATGAGGCGACAGTGAAGTCACATGACAGAGTTTCAGTCCAAACATCGGTGAGTTGTGTAACGGCCGGAGCAGGAAGCCGATGACCTCACCGAGCTGTTAAAGTGTGAAGAGACTTTCTGCAGAGCTGCAGCGCTTTCAAAGAGGAGGTCAAAGGTCAAACGCTGAAAGAGGAGAAGATTGAAACCTGTGAGAAGTTTCTGCTCCGTCAGCGCCAGAAACTGCCCCGATCGATCCTGATCAATCCTGACATCAATGATCAATAACTGTGTGACGTGAAGAAATCAATCTTAGAAACTTATTAGTCTTTTTCAGCATTTTGTCTGGTTTCATATTCATCACATGACCAGATGTGATGTTATTCAGTTTCTATGTGACACATTCAAAATGTAAAGGCTTAGGAAAATGTTTGTATGTATTAACATTAGCCTGTATGTTTGTTTCATATTATTAGACACATTAGATACATACACATCCATCCTAACGTCTGTCATTGTCATTATGAACAGTGGGTTTTAAAGGGAAGCTATGCACGTCTGGTCTCTCTTCCTCTGTGTCTCTAACCCTCCTCTCCTCCATGTGCATTTGTTTACAACAAAGCCGTGAAAAATCAATCCATGGAGCGGTGGATAATGTTATACAATGTATATGATGTTATGACGTGTTTATTTGTGTATTCTTAACAAAAGATTGCCGGTTAATGTGTTGGTAACCCACCTTTTTAACATCCAGCCTCTTGTGCTGCAGGTGTTTCATGTGTTCAGACTTTTCACCCGTCCTCGTCGTCCTCGTCGTAGTCGTCCTCTCCCCGTGTTTCCAGATTTAGCTCCCGGCGTTTCCTCTGAACTCTTTCATTATCGTCTCTTCAGATGAAATTAGCAGAAATTGAGGCAATTACGCTGCGGAGCGTCTCTTTCAGCTCATCACATAAAAGGACAATAGAATATGATACGAGACTCATTTTCAATTTCCATCAAATCACAGAGCAGACAAAGACGCTCCTCGTCATTAATCCAGCAGCTCCATCATCACTTTCACTGTTTGACCAGAACTCAGACTTCACGTCGTCTTGACCTTTTCACTCTCCGTCTCTTCTAATATCTGACTCTTCTGTAAATCATCAGGTTAAATATGTTGTGGAGGAGAAACGTTAACGAGGCCCGACTCTGTGGTTGGACTTTCTGTTCATCTGAAAATAGAA
>NC_139894.1:142500-165000 GCF_905171665.1 Trachurus trachurus
GAAACGTTAAAGACGGAGAGAAGAGGGAGGAAACGTTAAAGACGGAGCAGAGGGAGGAAACGTTAAAGACGGAGAGAGGGAGGAAACGTTAAAGATGGAGAGAAGAGGGAGGAAACGTTAAAGACGGAGAGAAGAGGGAGGAAACGTTAAAGACGGAGAGAAGAGGGAGGAAACGTTAAAGACGGAGAGAAGAGGGAGGAAACGTTAAAGATGGAGAGAAGAGGGAGGAAACGTTAAAGATGGAGAGAAGAGGGAGGAAACGTTAAAGATGGAGAGAAGAGGGAGGAAACGTTAAAGATGGAGAGAAGAGGGAGGAAACGTTAAAGACGGAGAGAAGAGGGAGGAAACGTTAAAGAAGGAGAGAAGAGGGAGGAAACGTTAAAGATGGAGCAGAGGGAGGAAACGTTAAAGACGGAGAGCAGAGGGAGGAAACGTTAAAGATGGAGAGAAGAGGGAGGAAACGTTAAAGACGGAGAGCAGAGGGAGGAAACGTTAAAGATGGAGAGAAGAGGGAGGAAACGTTAAAGATGGAGCAGAGGGAGGAAACGTTAAAGATGGAGCAGAGGGAGGAAACGTTAAAGATGGAGAGAAGAGGGAGGAAACGTTAAAGAAGGAGAGAAGAGGGAGGAAACGTTAAAGATGGAGCAGAGGGAGGAAACGTTAAAGACGGAGAGAAGAGGGAGGAAACGTTAAAGACGGAGAGAAGAGGGAGGAAACGTTAAAGACGGAGAGAAGAGGGAGGAAACGTTAAAGTCGGAGCAGAGGGAGGAAACGTTAAAGACGGAGAGAAGAGGGAGGAAACGTTAAAGACGGAGAGAAGAGAGAGGAAACGTTAAAGATGGAGAGAAGAGGGAGGAAACGTTAAAGATGGAGAGAAGAGGGAGGAAACGTTAAAGACGGAGAGCAGAGGGAGGAAACGTTAAAGATGGAGAGAAGAGGGAGGAAACGTTAAAGACGGAGAGAAGAGGGAGGAAACGTTAAAGATGGAGCAGAGGGAGGAAACGTTAAAGATGGAGAGAAGAGGGAGGAAACGTTAAAGACGGAGCAGAGGGAGGAAACGTTAAAGACGGAGAGAGGGAGGAAACGTTAAAGATGGAGAGAAGAGGGAGGAAACGTTAAAGACGGAGAGAAGAGGGAGGAAACGTTAAAGACGGAGAGAAGAGGGAGGAAACGTTAAAGATGGAGCAGAGGGAGGAAACGTTAAAGACGGAGAGAAGAGGGAGGAAACGTTAAAGATGGAGAGAAGAGGGAGGAAACGTTAAAGATGGAGAGAAGAGAGAGGAAACGTTAAAGATGGAGAGCAGAGGGAGGAAACGTTAAAGACGGAGAGAAGAGGGAGGAAACGTTAAAGACGGAGAGAAGAGGGAGGAAACGTTAAAGACGGAGCAGAGGGAGGAAACGTTAAAGACGGAGAGAAGAGAGAGGAAACGTTAAAGACGGAGAGAAGAGGGAGGAAACGTTAAAGATAGAGAGAAGAGGGAGGAAACGTTAAAGACGGAGAGAAGAGGGAGGAAACGTTAAAGACGGAGCAGAGGGAGGAAACGTTAAAGTCGGAGCTGAGGGAGGAAACGTTAAAGACGGAGAGAAGAGGGAGGAAACGTTAAAGACGGAGAGAAGAGGGAGGAAACGTTAAAGACGGAGAGAAGAGGGAGGAAACGTTAAAGACGGAGAGAAGAGGGAGGAAACGTTAAAGACGGAGAGAAGAGAGAGGAAACGTTAAAGACGGAGCAGAGGGAGGAAACGTTAAAGACGGAGAGAAGAGAGAGGAAACGTTAAAGACGGAGAGAAGAGGGAGGAAACGTTAAAGACGGAGAGAAGAGGGAGGAAACGTTAAAGATGGAGAGAAGAGGGAGGAAACGTTAAAGACGGAGCAGAGGGAGGAAACGTTAAAGACGGAGAGAAGAGGGAGGAAACGTTAAAGACGGAGAGCAGAGGGAGGAAACGTTAAAGATGGAGAGAAGAGGGAGGAAACGTTAAAGACGGAGAGAAGAGGGAGGAAACGTTAAAGACGGAGAGAAGAGAGAGGAAACGTTAAAGAAGGAGAGAAGAGGGAGGAAACGTTAAAGACGGAGCAGAGGGAGGAAACGTTAAAGACGGAGAGAAGAGGGAGGAAACGTTAAAGACGGAGAGAAGAGGGAGGAAACGTTAAAGACAGAGAGAAGAGGGAGGAAACGTTAAAGACGGAGAGAAGAGGGAGGAAACGTTAAAGACGGAGCAGAGGGAGGAAACGTTAAAGATGGAGCAGAGGGAGGAAACGTTAAAGACGGAGAGAAGAGGGAGGAAACGTTAAAGACGGAGAGAAGAGAGAGGAAACGTTAAAGAAGGAGAGAAGAGGGAGGAAACGTTAAAGACGGAGAGAAGAGGGAGGAAACGTTAAAGATGGAGCAGAGGGAGGAAACGTTAAAGACGGAGAGAGGGAGGAAACGTTAAAGATGGAGAGAAGAGGGAGGAAACGTTAAAGACGGAGCAGAGGGAGGAAACGTTAAAGACGGAGAGAGGGAGGAAACGTTAAAGATGGAGAGAAGAGGGAGGAAACGTTAAAGACGGAGAGAAGAGGGAGGAAACGTTAAAGACGGAGAGAAGAGGGAGGAAACGTTAAAGACGGAGAGAAGAGGGAGGAAACGTTAAAGACGGAGAGAAGAGGGAGGAAACGTTAAAGATGGAGAGAAGAGGGAGGAAACGTTAAAGATGGAGAGAAGAGGGAGGAAACGTTAAAGATGGAGAGAAGAGGGAGGAAACGTTAAAGACGGAGAGAAGAGGGAGGAAACGTTAAAGATGGAGAGAAGAGGGAGGAAACGTTAAAGACGGAGAGCAGAGGGAGGAAACGTTAAAGATGGAGAGAAGAGGGAGGAAACGTTAAAGACGGAGAGAAGAGGGAGGAAACGTTAAAGATGGAGCAGAGGGAGGAAACGTTAAAGATGGAGCAGAGGGAGGAAACGTTAAAGATGGAGAGAAGAGGGAGGAAACGTTAAAGAAGGAGAGAAGAGGGAGGAAACGTTAAAGATGGAGCAGAGGGAGGAAACGTTAAAGACGGAGAGAAGAGGGAGGAAACGTTAAAGACGGAGAGAAGAGGGAGGAAACGTTAAAGACGGAGAGAAGAGGGAGGAAACGTTAAAGTCGGAGCAGAGGGAGGAAACGTTAAAGACGGAGAGAAGAGGGAGGAAACGTTAAAGACGGAGAGAAGAGAGAGGAAACGTTAAAGATGGAGAGAAGAGGGAGGAAACGTTAAAGATGGAGAGAAGAGGGAGGAAACGTTAAAGACGGAGAGCAGAGGGAGGAAACGTTAAAGATGGAGCAGAGGGAGGAAACGTTAAAGATGGAGAGAAGAGGGAGGAAACGTTAAAGACGGAGCAGAGGGAGGAAACGTTAAAGACGGAGAGAGGGAGGAAACGTTAAAGATGGAGAGAAGAGGGAGGAAACGTTAAAGACGGAGAGAAGAGGGAGGAAACGTTAAAGACGGAGAGAAGAGGGAGGAAACGTTAAAGATGGAGCAGAGGGAGGAAACGTTAAAGACGGAGAGAAGAGGGAGGAAACGTTAAAGATGGAGAGAAGAGGGAGGAAACGTTAAAGATGGAGAGAAGAGAGAGGAAACGTTAAAGATGGAGAGCAGAGGGAGGAAACGTTAAAGACGGAGAGAAGAGGGAGGAAACGTTAAAGACGGAGAGAAGAGGGAGGAAACGTTAAAGACGGAGCAGAGGGAGGAAACGTTAAAGACGGAGAGAAGAGAGAGGAAACGTTAAAGACGGAGAGAAGAGGGAGGAAACGTTAAAGATAGAGAGAAGAGGGAGGAAACGTTAAAGACGGAGAGAAGAGGGAGGAAACGTTAAAGACGGAGAGAAGAGGGAGGAAACGTTAAAGACGGAGAGAAGAGGGAGGAAACGTTAAAGATGGAGAGAAGAGGGAGGAAACGTTAAAGACGGAGAGAAGAGGGAGGAAACGTTAAAGACGGAGAGAAGAGGGAGGAAACGTTAAAGACGGAGAGAAGAGGGAGGAAACGTTAAAGACGGAGAGAAGAGGGAGGAAACGTTAAAGATGGAGAGAAGAGGGAGGAAACGTTAAAGATGGAGAGAAGAGGGAGGAAACGTTAAAGATGGAGAGAAGAGGGAGGAAACGTTAAAGATGGAGAGAAGAGGGAGGAAACGTTAAAGAAGGAGAGAAGAGGGAGGAAACGTTAAAGATGGAGAGAAGAGGGAGGAAACGTTAAAGATGGAGAGAAGAGGGAGGAAACGTTAAAGATGGAGAGAAGAGGGAGGAAACGTTAAAGATGGAGAGAAGAGGGAGGAAACGTTAAAGACGGAGAGAAGAGGGAGGAAACGTTAAAGATGGAGAGAAGAGGGAGGAAACGTTAAAGATGGAGAGAAGAGGGAGGAAACGTTAAAGATGGAGAGCAGAGGGAGGAAACGTTAAAGACGGAGAGAAGAGGGAGGAAACGTTAAAGACGGAGAGAAGAGGGAGGAAACGTTAAAGATGGAGAGAAGAGGGAGGAAACGTTAAAGATGGAGAGAAGAGGGAGGAAACGTTAAAGATGGAGAGAAGAGGGAGGAAACGTTAAAGATGGAGAGAAGAGGGAGGAAACGTTAAAGATGGAGAGAAGAGGGAGGAAACGTTAAAGAAGGAGAGAAGAGGGAGGAAACGTTAAAGATGGAGAGAAGAGGGAGGAAACGTTAAAGATGGAGAGAAGAGGGAGGAAACGTTAAAGATGGAGAGAAGAGGGAGGAAACGTTAAAGATGGAGAGAAGAGGGAGGAAACGTTAAAGATGGAGAGAAGAGGGAGGAAACGTTAAAGATGGAGAGAAGAGGGAGGAAACGTTAAAGAAGGAGAGAAGAGGGAGGAAACGTTAAAGATGGAGAGAAGAGGGAGGAAACGTTAAAGACGGAGAGAAGAGGGAGGAAACGTTAAAGAAGGAGAGAAGAGGGAGGAAACGTTAAAGATGGAGAGAAGAGGGAGGAAACGTTAAAGATGGAGCAGAGGGAGGAAACGTTAAAGATGGAGAGAAGAGGGAGGAAACGTTAAAGAAGGAGAGAAGAGGGAGGAAACGTTAAAGATGGAGAGAAGAGGGAGGAAACGTTAAAGACGGAGCAGAGGGAGGAAACGTTAAAGACGGAGAGAAGAGGGAGGAAACGTTAAAGATGGAGAGAAGAGGGAGGAAACGTTAAAGATGGAGCAGAGGGAGGAAACGTTAAAGACGGAGAGAAGAGGGAGGAAACGTTAAAGACGGAGCAGAGGGAGGAAACGTTAAAGATGGAGAGAAGAGGGAGGAAACGTTAAAGACGGAGAGAAGAGGGAGGAAACGTTAAAGAAGGAGAGAAGAGAGAGGAAACGTTAAAGACGGAGAGAAGAGGGAGGAAACGTTAAAGACGGAGAGAAGAGGGAGGAAACGTTAAAGATGGAGAGAAGAGGGAGGAAACGTTAAAGACGGAGAGAAGAGGGAGGAAACGTTAAAGACGGAGAGAAGAGGGAGGAAACGTTAAAGATGGAGAGAAGAGGGAGGAAACGTTAAAGACGGAGAGCAGAGGGAGGAAACGTTAAAGATGGAGAGAAGAGGGAGGAAACGTTAAAGATGGAGAGAAGAGGGAGGAAACGTTAAAGACGGAGAGCAGAGGGAGGAAACGTTAAAGATGGAGAGAAGAGGGAGGAAACGTTAAAGATGGAGAGAAGAGGGAGGAAACGTTAAAGACGGAGAGAAGAGGGAGGAAACGTTAAAGATGGAGAGAAGAGGGAGGAAACGTTAAAGATGGAGAGAAGAGGGAGGAAACGTTAAAGATGGAGAGAAGAGGGAGGAAACGTTAAAGATGGAGAGAAGAGGGAGGAAACGTTAAAGATGGAGAGAAGAGGGAGGAAACGTTAAAGAAGGAGAGAAGAGGGAGGAAACGTTAAAGACGGAGAGAAGAGGGAGGAAACGTTAAAGATGGAGAGAAGAGGGAGGAAACGTTAAAGATGGAGAGAAGAGGGAGGAAACGTTAAAGACGGAGAGAAGAGGGAGGAAACGTTAAAGATGGAGAGAAGAGGGAGGAAACGTTAAAGACGGAGAGAAGAGGGAGGAAACGTTAAAGATGGAGAGAAGAGGGAGGAAACGTTAAAGACGGAGAGAAGAGGGAGGAAACGTTAAAGACGGAGCAGAGGGAGGAAACGTTAAAGATGGAGAGAAGAGGGAGGAAACGTTAAAGACGGAGCAGAGGGAGGAAACGTTAAAGACGGAGCAGAGGGAGGAAACGTTAAAGACGGAGCAGAGGGAGGAAACGTTAAAGATGGAGAGAAGAGGGAGGAAACGTTAAAGACGGAGAGAAGAGGGAGGAAACGTTAAAGACGGAGCAGAGGGAGGAAACGTTAAAGATGGAGAGAAGAGGGAGGAAACGTTAAAGATGGAGAGAAGAGGGAGGAAACGTTAAAGATGGAGAGAAGAGGGAGGAAACGTTAAAGACGGAGAGAAGAGGGAGGAAACGTTAAAGACGGAGAGCAGAGGGAGGAAACGTTAAAGATGGAGAGAAGAGGGAGGAAACGTTAAAGACGGAGAGAAGAGGGAGGAAACGTTAAAGACGGAGCAGAGGGAGGAAACGTTAAAGATGGAGAGAAGAGGGAGGAAACGTTAAAGACGGAGAGAAGAGGGAGGAAACGTTAAAGATGGAGAGAAGAGGGAGGAAACGTTAAAGACGGAGAGAAGAGGGAGGAAACGTTAAAGACGGAGAGCAGAGGGAGGAAACGTTAAAGACGGAGCAGAGGGAGGAAACGTTAAAGACGGAGAGAAGAGGGAGGAAACGTTAAAGACGGAGAGAAGAGGGAGGAAACGTTAAAGATGGAGAGAAGAGGGAGGAAACGTTAAAGACGGAGAGAAGAGGGAGGAAACGTTAAAGATGGAGAGAAGAGGGAGGAAACGTTAAAGACGGAGAGAAGAGGGAGGAAACGTTAAAGATGGAGAGAAGAGGGAGGAAACGTTAAAGACGGAGAGAAGAGGGAGGAAACGTTAAAGATGGAGAGAAGAGGGAGGAAACGTTAAAGACGGAGAGAAGAGGGAGGAAACGTTAAAGACGGAGAGAAGAGGGAGGAAACGTTAAAGACGGAGAGAAGAGGGAGGAAACGTTAAAGACGGAGAGAAGAGGGAGGAAACGTTAAAGATGGAGAGAAGAGGGAGGAAACGTTAAAGACGGAGAGAAGAGGGAGGAAACGTTAAAGACGGAGAGAAGAGGGAGGAAACGTTAAAGACGGAGAGAAGAGGGAGGAAACGTTAAAGACGGAGAGAAGAGGGAGGAAACGTTAAAGACGGAGAGAAGAGGGAGGAAACGTTAAAGATGGAGAGAAGAGGGAGGAAACGTTAAAGACGGAGAGAAGAGGGAGGAAACGTTAAAGACGGAGAGAAGAGGGAGGAAACGTTAAAGATGGAGAGAAGAGGGAGGAAACGTTAAAGACGGAGCAGAGGGAGGAAACGTTAAAGATGGAGAGAAGAGGGAGGAAACGTTAAAGACGGAGAGAAGAGGGAGGAAACGTTAAAGATGGAGAGAAGAGGGAGGAAACGTTAAAGATGGAGAGAAGAGGGAGGAAACGTTAAAGACGGAGAGAAGAGGGAGGAAACGTTAAAGACGGAGAGCAGAGGGAGGAAACGTTAAAGATGGAGAGAAGAGGGAGGAAACGTTAAAGACGGAGAGAAGAGGGAGGAAACGTTAAAGACGGAGCAGAGGGAGGAAACGTTAAAGACGGAGAGAAGAGGGAGGAAACGTTAAAGACGGAGAGAAGAGGGAGGAAACGTTAAAGACGGAGAGAAGAGGGAGGAAACGTTAAAGATGGAGAGAAGAGGGAGGAAACGTTAAAGATGGAGAGAAGAGGGAGGAAACGTTAAAGATGGAGAGAAGAGGGAGGAAACGTTAAAGACGGAGAGAAGAGGGAGGAAACGTTAAAGATGGAGAGAAGAGGGAGGAAACGTTAAAGACGGAGAGAAGAGGGAGGAAACGTTAAAGATGGAGAGAAGAGGGAGGAAACGTTAAAGACGGAGAGAAGAGGGAGGAAACGTTAAAGATGGAGAGAAGAGGGAGGAAACGTTAAAGACGGAGAGAAGAGGGAGGAAACGTTAAAGACGGAGAGAAGAGGGAGGAAACGTTAAAGACGGAGAGAAGAGGGAGGAAACGTTAAAGACGGAGAGAAGAGGGAGGAAACGTTAAAGATGGAGAGAAGAGGGAGGAAACGTTAAAGACGGAGAGAAGAGGGAGGAAACGTTAAAGACGGAGAGAAGAGGGAGGAAACGTTAAAGACGGAGAGCAGAGGGAGGAAACGTTAAAGATGGAGAGAAGAGGGAGGAAACGTTAAAGACGGAGAGAAGAGGGAGGAAACGTTAAAGACGGAGCAGAGGGAGGAAACGTTAAAGATGGAGAGAAGAGGGAGGAAACGTTAAAGACGGAGAGAAGAGGGAGGAAACGTTAAAGATGGAGAGAAGAGGGAGGAAACGTTAAAGACGGAGAGAAGAGGGAGGAAACGTTAAAGACGGAGAGAAGAGGGAGGAAACGTTAAAGACGGAGAGCAGAGGGAGGAAACGTTAAAGATGGAGAGAAGAGGGAGGAAACGTTAAAGACGGAGAGAAGAGGGAGGAAACGTTAAAGACGGAGCAGAGGGAGGAAACGTTAAAGATGGAGAGAAGAGGGAGGAAACGTTAAAGACGGAGAGAAGAGGGAGGAAACGTTAAAGATGGAGAGAAGAGGGAGGAAACGTTAAAGACGGAGCAGAGGGAGGAAACGTTAAAGACGGAGAGAAGAGGGAGGAAACGTTAAAGACGGAGAGAAGAGGGAGGAAACGTTAAAGATGGAGAGAAGAGGGAGGAAACGTTAAAGACGGAGAGAAGAGGGAGGAAACGTTAAAGATGGAGAGAAGAGGGAGGAAACGTTAAAGATGGAGAGAAGAGGGAGGAAACGTTAAAGACGGAGAGAAGAGGGAGGAAACGTTAAAGACGGAGAGCAGAGGGAGGAAACGTTAAAGATGGAGAGAAGAGGGAGGAAACGTTAAAGACGGAGAGAAGAGGGAGGAAACGTTAAAGACGGAGAGAAGAGGGAGGAAACGTTAAAGACGGAGAGAAGAGGGAGGAAACGTTAAAGACGGAGAGAAGAGGGAGGAAACGTTAAAGATGGAGAGAAGAGGGAGGAAACGTTAAAGATGGAGAGAAGAGGGAGGAAACGTTAAAGATGGAGAGAAGAGGGAGGAAACGTTAAAGACGGAGAGAAGAGGGAGGAAACGTTAAAGACGGAGAGAAGAGGGAGGAAACGTTAAAGACGGAGAGAAGAGGGAGGAAACGTTAAAGACGGAGAGAAGAGGGAGGAAACGTTAAAGACGGAGCAGAGGGAGGAAACGTTAAAGACGGAGAGAAGAGGGAGGAAACGTTAAAGACGGAGAGAAGAGGGAGGAAACGTTAAAGACGGAGAGAAGAGGGAGGAAACGTTAAAGACGGAGAGAAGAGGGAGGAAACGTTAAAGACGGAGAGAAGAGGGAGGAAACGTTAAAGATGGAGAGAAGAGGGAGGAAACGTTAAAGACGGAGAGAAGAGGGAGGAAACGTTAAAGATGGAGAGAAGAGGGAGGAAACGTTAAAGATGGAGAGAAGAGGGAGGAAACGTTAAAGATGGAGAGAAGAGGGAGGAAACGTTAAAGATGGAGAGAAGAGGGAGGAAACGTTAAAGACGGAGAGAAGAGGGAGGAAACGTTAAAGACGGAGAGAAGAGGGAGGAAACGTTAAAGATGGAGAGAAGAGGGAGGAAACGTTAAAGATGGAGAGAAGAGGGAGGAAACGTTAAAGACGGAGAGAAGAGGGAGGAAACGTTAAAGACGGAGAGAAGAGGGAGGAAACGTTAAAGATGGAGAGAAGAGGGAGGAAACGTTAAAGACGGAGAGAAGAGGGAGGAAACGTTAAAGATGGAGAGAAGAGGGAGGAAACGTTAAAGACGGAGCAGAGGGAGGAAACGTTAAAGATGGAGAGAAGAGGGAGGAAACGTTAAAGACGGAGAGAAGAGGGAGGAAACGTTAAAGACGGAGAGAAGAGGGAGGAAACGTTAAAGACGGAGAGAAGAGGGAGGAAACATTAAAGACGGAGAGAAGAGGGAGGAAACGTTAAAGACGGAGAGAAGAGGGAGGAAACGTTAAAGACGGAGAGAAGAGGGAGGAAACGTTAAAGATGGAGAGAAGAGGGAGGAAACGTTAAAGACGGAGAGAAGAGGGAGGAAACGTTAAAGACGGAGAGAAGAGGGAGGAAACGTTAAAGACGGAGAGAAGAGGGAGGAAACGTTAAAGATGGAGAGAAGAGGGAGGAAACGTTAAAGACGGAGAGAAGAGGGAGGAAACGTTAAAGATGGAGAGAAGAGGGAGGAAACGTTAAAGACGGAGAGAAGAGGGAGGAAACGTTAAAGATGGAGAGAAGAGGGAGGAAACGTTAAAGACGGAGAGAAGAGGGAGGAAACGTTAAAGATGGAGAGAAGAGGGAGGAAACGTTAAAGATGGAGAGAAGAGGGAGGAAACGTTAAAGACGGAGAGAAGAGGGAGGAAACGTTAAATACGGAGAGAAGAGGGAGGAAACGTTAAAGACGGAGAGAAGAGGGAGGAAACGTTAAAGATGGAGAGAAGAGGGAGGAAACGTTAAAGATGGAGAGAAGAGGGAGGAAACGTTAAAGATGGAGAGAAGAGGGAGGAAACGTTAAAGAAGGAGAGAAGAGGGAGGAAACGTTAAAGAAGGAGAGAAGAGGGAGGAAACGTTAAAGAAGGAGAGAAGAGGGAGGAAACGTTAAAGATGGAGAGAAGAGAGAGGAAACGTTAAAGAAGGAGAGAAGAGGGAGGAAACGTTAAAGAAGGAGAGAAGAGGGAGGAAACGTTAAAGAAGGAGAGAAGAGGGAGGAAACGTTAAAGAAGGAGAGAAGAGGGAGGAAACGTTAAAGACGGAGAGAAGAGGGAGGAAACGTTAAAGATGGAGAGAAGAGGGAGGAAACGTTAAAGATGGAGAGAAGAGGGAGGAAACGTTAAAGATGGAGAGAAGAGGGAGGAAACGTTAAAGATGGAGAGAAGAGGGAGGAAACGTTAAAGATGGAGAGAAGAGGGAGGAAACGTTAAAGAAGGAGAGAAGAGGGAGGAAACGTTAAAGACGGAGAGAAGAGGGAGGAAACGTTAAAGATGGAGAGAAGAGGGAGGAAACGTTAAAGATGGAGAGAAGAGGGAGGAAACGTTAAAGACGGAGAGAAGAGGGAGGAAACGTTAAAGATGGAGAGAAGAGGGAGGAAACGTTAAAGACGGAGAGAAGAGGGAGGAAACGTTAAAGATGGAGAGAAGAGGGAGGAAACGTTAAAGATGGAGAGAAGAGGGAGGAAACGTTAAAGATGGAGAGAGGGAGGAAACGTTAAAGATGGAGAGAAGAGGGAGGAAACGTTAAAGACGGAGAGAAGAGGGAGGAAACGTTAAAGATGGAGAGAAGAGGGAGGAAACGTTAAAGATGGAGAGAAGAGGGAGGAAACGTTAAAGACGGAGAGAAGAGGGAGGAAACGTTAAAGACGGAGAGCAGAGGGAGGAAACGTTAAAGATGGAGAGAAGAGGGAGGAAACGTTAAAGACGGAGAGAAGAGGGAGGAAACGTTAAAGACGGAGCAGAGGGAGGAAACGTTAAAGATGGAGAGAAGAGGGAGGAAACGTTAAAGACGGAGAGAAGAGGGAGGAAACGTTAAAGACGGAGAGCAGAGGGAGGAAACGTTAAAGATGGAGAGAAGAGGGAGGAAACGTTAAAGACGGAGAGAAGAGGGAGGAAACGTTAAAGACGGAGAGAAGAGGGAGGAAACGTTAAAGACGGAGAGAAGAGGGAGGAAACGTTAAAGACGGAGAGAAGAGGGAGGAAACGTTAAAGATGGAGAGAAGAGGGAGGAAACGTTAAAGATGGAGAGAAGAGGGAGGAAACGTTAAAGATGGAGAGAAGAGGGAGGAAACGTTAAAGACGGAGAGAAGAGGGAGGAAACGTTAAAGACGGAGAGAAGAGGGAGGAAACGTTAAAGACGGAGAGAAGAGGGAGGAAACGTTAAAGATGGAGCAGAGGGAGGAAACGTTAAAGACGGAGAGAAGAGGGAGGAAACGTTAAAGATGGAGCAGAGGGAGGAAACGTTAAAGACGGAGAGAAGAGGGAGGAAACGTTAAAGATGGAGCAGAGGGAGGAAACGTTAAAGACGGAGAGAAGAGGGAGGAAACGTTAAAGATGGAGAGAAGAGGGAGGAAACGTTAAAGACGGAGCAGAAGGAGGAAACGTTAAAGACGGAGAGAAGAGGGAGGAAACGTTAAAGACGGAGAGAAGAGGGAGGAAACGTTAAAGAAGGAGAGAAGAGGGAGGAAACGTTAAAGATGGAGAGAAGAGGGAGGAAACGTTAAAGATGGAGAGAAGAGGGAGGAAACGTTAAAGATGGAGAGAAGAGGGAGGAAACGTTAAAGACGGAGAGAAGAGGGAGGAAACGTTAAAGATGGAGAGAAGAGGGAGGAAACGTTAAAGATGGAGAGAAGAGGGAGGAAACGTTAAAGACGGAGAGAAGAGGGAGGAAACGTTAAAGACGGAGAGAAGAGGGAGGAAACGTTAAAGATGGAGAGAAGAGGGAGGAAACGTTAAAGACGGAGAGAAGAGGGAGGAAACGTTAAAGACGGAGAGAAGAGGGAGGAAACGTTAAAGATGGAGAGAAGAGGGAGGAAACGTTAAAGATGGAGAGAAGAGGGAGGAAACGTTAAAGACGGAGAGAAGAGGGAGGAAACGTTAAAGACGGAGAGAAGAGGGAGGAAACGTTAAAGACGGAGAGAAGAGGGAGGAAACGTTAAAGACGGAGAGAAGAGGGAGGAAACGTTAAAGATGGAGAGAAGAGGGAGGAAACGTTAAAGATGGAGAGAAGAGGGAGGAAACGTTAAAGACGGAGAGAAGAGGGAGGAAACGTTAAAGACGGAGAGAAGAGGGAGGAAACGTTAAAGACGGAGAGAAGAGGGAGGAAACGTTAAAGACGGAGAGAAGAGGGAGGAAACGTTAAAGACGGAGAGAAGAGGGAGGAAACGTTAAAGATGGAGAGAAGAGGGAGGAAACGTTAAAGACGGAGCAGAGGGAGGAAACGTTAAAGACGGAGAGAAGAGGGAGGAAACGTTAAAGACGGAGAGAAGAGGGAGGAAACGTTAAAGATGGAGAGAAGAGGGAGGAAACGTTAAAGACGGAGAGAAGAGGGAGGAAACGTTAAAGACGGAGAGAAGAGGGAGGAAACGTTAAAGACGGAGAGAAGAGGGAGGAAACGTTAAAGACGGAGAGAAGAGGGAGGAAACGTTAAAGATGGAGAGAAGAGGGAGGAAACGTTAAAGACGGAGAGAAGAGGGAGGAAACGTTAAAGATGGAGAGAAGAGGGAGGAAACGTTAAAGACGGAGAGAAGAGGGAGGAAACGTTAAAGATGGAGAGAAGAGGGAGGAAACGTTAAAGACGGAGAGAAGAGGGAGGAAACGTTAAAGACGGAGAGAAGAGGGAGGAAACGTTAAAGATGGAGAGAAGAGGGAGGAAACGTTAAAGACGGAGAGAAGAGGGAGGAAACGTTAAAGATGGAGAGAAGAGGGAGGAAACGTTAAAGACGGAGAGAAGAGGGAGGAAACGTTAAAGATGGAGAGAAGAGGGAGGAAACGTTAAAGACGGAGAGAAGAGGGAGGAAACGTTAAATACGGAGAGAAGAGGGAGGAAACGTTAAAGACGGAGAGAAGAGGGAGGAAACGTTAAAGATGGAGAGAAGAGGGAGGAAACGTTAAAGATGGAGAGAAGAGGGAGGAAACGTTAAAGATGGAGAGAAGAGGGAGGAAACGTTAAAGACGGAGAGAAGAGGGAGGAAACGTTAAAGATGGAGAGAAGAGGGAGGAAACGTTAAAGACGGAGAGAAGAGGGAGGAAACGTTAAAGATGGAGAGAAGAGGGAGGAAACGTTAAAGATGGAGAGAAGAGGGAGGAAACGTTAAAGACGGAGAGAAGAGGGAGGAAACGTTAAAGACGGAGAGAAGAGGGAGGAAACGTTAAAGATGGAGAGAAGAGGGAGGAAACGTTAAAGAAGGAGAGAAGAGGGAGGAAACGTTAAAGACGGAGAGAAGAGGGAGGAAACGTTAAAGACGGAGAGAAGAGAGAGGAAACGTTAAAGAAGGAGAGAAGAGGGAGGAAACGTTAAAGACGGAGAGAAGAGAGAGGAAACGTTAAAGAAGGAGAGAAGAGGGAGGAAACGTTAAAGACGGAGAGAAGAGGGAGGAAACGTTAAAGACGGAGAGAAGAGGGAGGAAACGTTAAAGATGGAGAGAAGAGGGAGGAAACGTTAAAGACGGAGAGAAGAGGGAGGAAACGTTAAAGACGGAGAGAAGAGGGAGGAAACGTTAAAGAAGGAGAGAAGAGGGAGGAAACGTTAAAGATGGAGAGAAGAGGGAGGAAACGTTAAAGACGGAGAGAAGAGGGAGGAAACGTTAAAGATGGAGAGAAGGGAGGGCAAGATGGCGTCGTAGAGTAAGCACGGTAGCTGAGTGAGCTCCGGTGGTATTTGTCAGTTTATATTTCTGCATTACATATTTGAACGGTGAAAAGTGTGGAGTCTTGGACGGGAAGTGTTTTAACATGAGCCTGGACGACTATTTTTTCAAACCTTCGGACAACATGCCCAGAAACACGAAAAATTCGTCAAAAAGTATCCCTGCTAACGCGGAAAATGACGAAGAGCTAAGTGCTACATCCGAGACACCGGGCATGGATGTTAGCTCGGGCTATACGGAACCAGGTATTGTTCAAGCCCTGGACAGAATAACCGACAACCTGACTAAGGTAATTGACAACAAAATTTCCACTGTCCTGGAAGCCATTAAAGAACAGACCTCGCAGCTGCAGGCGGTCGCCACCCGAGTGGGCGAAGCGGAGAAACGGATTGCTGATGTGGAGGCCACCGCGACATCATCGGAGGCAAAGTTAACGCGTCTCGAGAAGCAAGTGAATGATATGCGGGAGCACATTGATGATCTCGAAAACCGAGGGCGCAGGTGCAACCTACGTATTGTCGGTGTGCCCGAGGGCTTGGAAGGCTCAGATTCAGTGAAATTCTTCGAAAAGTGGATCCCTGACCATCTCCGAATGGATACAAAAGCAGGACGGCTGAAGCTCGACCGGGCGCACCGGTCCCTGGCACCCAAACCCGGCACCGGTCAACGTCCCAGGCCGTTGATAGTGAAGTTTCATAACTTCACTGATAAGCAGCGCGTGATGGAGACAGCTCGTCGGCTCGGAGCCCGCCGGTCTAACCAAGACGACCCCACAAACAAGGGACCCCGAATCTCCTTCTTCAATGACTACTCAGCCGAGGTGGTCCGGAGACGGAAAGCTTTTGACGACATAAAGGCGCGGCTGAGGAAAATGAACATGGACTACGCGTTACTCTACCCGGCCACTCTGAAAGTGACGGTGAACGGGACACAGAAGAGATTTGACACCCCCAGGGAAGCCGCTGCGCTTCTAAATTCTCTGGAGCAGAGACGTGAGGACACTGCATCCCAGTGATGTGTATGTCAACAAACCTATATGGCGTTATATTATCTGATTTCATGCATACACATTACGTGAGTATGTTCTGATTGCTCCTCATCCGCGCATATGTGCGTATAATATCTTATGTTTATCAGTAAATTTTGTCCATGCACCAAGTTATGGCCACCGTGAGCAAACTTAAGTTTTGTTTATTCTATGTGTGAATGTCAGGGAAGAAGAGGGTGCAGCCTTATTCATTTACTATTATCAGGTCTGTTTCTTTTTTTTTATCATGAGGCTTGCACAGAGAGAGGGGTGTGGAAGAGGTTTAAAGTGCCCTGCAGGTTAGGTAGCAGGGATAGCCCCCATTTGTTTTTGTATAATAGTTCCTGTTCAGATTTGTTTTTCTCCCAGCTCAGTGATATTTTTGCTTTTAGTGACTTATATATCTATATAAAGGGTTTATTTAAACGGCATGGCAAGTAATAAACTACGTTTGTGTACATGGAATGTAAGAGGGGTCAATAGTCCGATTAAAAGAAGAAAAATACTTACCTTTCTGAAAAAAGAACACATTGATATTGCACTGCTACAAGAAACACATCTGGACGATGTGGAACATTTGAAATTACGGCAGGGTATGGTTGACCAGGTTTTCTTTTCCTCATTTAATTCAAGAAGTAGAGGGGTGGCAATTCTTGTGAGAAAGAATCTTCCTTTTTCAATGATACAATGTGTCAAAGACAAAAGTGGCAGATATGTTATAATTAAGGGGGTCTTACAAGGCACTGTTATTTCCATACTGAATATTTATTACCCCCCTGCTCACCCATCAGATTTTATAACTAAAGTATTTCTGGATTTCTCAGAGATTCACTCAGATATTTCCATAGTGGGTGGAGATTTTAATTGTATACTGAATCCCCTTATTGACAGATTCCCACACAAAGTTTCGCCTCTTTCCTCACAAGCTAAATCACTCAATTCTATATGTGAAGATTTAGGATTTGTTGATGTATGGAGGACAATTCATCCTTCGGATAAAGAGTACACTTTTTTTTCTGCACCCCATAAATGTCATACTAGGATTGATTATTTTTTTTTACCTGGGCTCTCCTTACACTCAGTTTTATCTTGTGAAATAGGCAGTATTGTCATCTCAGACCATGCCAGTGTGGTGCTGGATCTCTCCCTTAGTGGTATGGGAAGTAGAGTAAAATACTGGAGACTGAATACAACTATTTTAAAGGACCATACCTTTGTATCCTATTTTAATACTGAGTTCAGATACTTTCTGTCTGTTAACTCCGAGTCAACAGATAACCCTGCCCTCCTGTGGGAAACTATCAAGGCGTATACGAGAGGGGTTATTATTTCATTTTCAGCCAGCAAACGGCAGGGAAAACTGAGGAAGCAAAATTTGTTAACGACTGAACTTAAAACAAAAGAAAGAACCTATGTTAATTTTCCAACTCCTGCTTTATTGCAAGAAATATCTGCAATTAGATCAACCTTGGATAACCTCCTTACGCAAGATGAAGAGTCCAGACTTAAATTTACCAGACAAAGATTTTATGAACATGGGAATAAGCCTGGGAAATATTTAGCATACCTTACCAAAAAAAGATCAGAATCACAGTCTATTGCGGCCATTTGTGATGCTCAGAACAATCGCATATATGATAATAAGTTCATAAATAACACCTTTAAAGAATTTTATTGTAGGCTGTATGCATCTGAGCAACCATGTGATGCACTTGACCTAATGGAGAATTTCTTTTCTCAGCTTAGTTTGCCCACTCTATCAACTGAACAGCAAACCAATCTTAATGCTCCTATTTCCAGAGAGGAAGTATTGAATGCTATAAAAACCTTAAAAAACGGAAAAGCCCCTGGACCCGATGGGTTTGGTGGTGAATTTTATAAAGAATTTGGTGATTTATTAGCAGACCCATTACTTGACATGTTTAATTATTCCTTTTTACATAATACACTACCCCAGACTTTAAGAGAAGCAAATATTTCTCTCATACTGAAAAAGGGGAAGTGCGCAGAATCCTGTTCTTCTTATAGACCGATAGCTCTTCTCAACGTGGACCGGAAAATACTTTCAAAAATCCTAGCTACTCGACTTGAAAACCTTTTGCCTAAAATTATAAAAGAAGATCAAACAGGTTTTATAAAAGGGCGTAACTCCTGTAATAATGTTAGGCGCCTTCTCAATATAATTCAGGCTTTCCAGCAAATGGATATTGATGGTCTAGTGCTTTCTCTTGATGCTGAGAAAGCCTTTGACCGGGTAGAATGGTCTTATTTATTTTATGCTTTAAACAAATTTGGTCTTGGGGATAATTTCATTGGGTGGGTTAAAATTCTGTATGATAATCCACAGGCGGCTATTTTGACTAATGGGCTTAAATCGGACAGTTTTCCATTGTACAGAGGAACGAGGCAAGGCTGCCCCTTGTCGCCCCTCTTATTTGCCATTGCCATCGAGCCTTTGGCAGAGGCCATAAGGATGGCACCTGCTATACGAGGCTTGCAAGTTGATTATGAGCACAAGATAAGTCTGTACGCAGATGATGTTTTGGTATTCATAACCAATCCGGAGACATCAATACCAGCTCTACTTAACATTATTGATCTATTTAGCAAATTTTCGGGGTATAAAATTAATTTGACCAAGTCTGAAGCCATGCCACTTGGGAGACTCAATTCGATACCGGCTGCCTTACCTTCCTTTCCCTTTAAGTGGTCTCCTACGGGTTTTGTATATTTAGGTGTATTCATAACTCCTACATTTAAGCAAATGTATAAAGCCAACTTCATTCCCCTATTTGAGAAGGTGAGGCAGGACTTGGAGCGTTGGAATTCTTTGCCTGTCTCCTGGCTAGGGCGTATATCCTTGATTAAAATGAATGTACTACCTCGATTGTTATATCCAATTCAAATGATCCCGGTCATATTTTCAAATAGGGTAATAAAAGACCTGAATGGCTGGCTAAGCTCTTTTATATGGAGCAAGCGCAGACCAAAACTCAAAATGGCTACATTGCAGCTCCCAGGTTCGATAGGGGGTTTAGACTTACCAAATATCAGAACATACCAGCTAAGTACTCACATGAGGTACATTTATGACTGGGTTGTAAACAACTCAAACTCTATTTGGTTGGGTGTTGAGGCTTCCCTTTCAAAATATCCATTAAGGGACTTACTGTTTTTTAAGAAATTTAAAAATATCAGACTGAGTTGTAATAATCCAGTTACGCTTAATACAGTTAAGGCCTGGCGATTAATGTGTCGACTTGAGGGAAGGTCAAAGTTCACATCTGTTTTTACCCCTATTGTGAATAATCCAGATTTTCAGCCTGGGATGGTCGATACTGGTTTTAAAAAGTGGAGGGATAAAGGTGTTCATAGATTGAAGGACCTATTCTCTAAAAATGTGATGATGACATTTGAACAAATAATAGAGAAATATTCTATCCCCAGATGTGACTTTTTTCGTTACTTGCAGATAAGGCACTATGTCTTACATAGTACTACGTTAGTTGAGAACCATGAAAGTTCTCCTGTTGAGAAATTAATATTTTCATCAGATAGAGAGATATCTGTAAGTTTACTGTATAAAGCTATGTTTCTCACGACCCCAAATAAGTTGCAGAAGCTTAAAGGCACGTGGGAGAAGGAGTTAAATATCATAATTGATGATGAAGAATGGAAGAATGTCTGGAGATATGCTAAGTCAATTTCAGTTTGTAATCGTGCCCAAGCAATGCAGTTAAAAATTATACACAGAATGCACATATCTCCCAACCGCAGACATTATTTCAATCCGACTCTCTCACCCACTTGCCTTAAATGCAAGATTGAAATTGGTACCCTAACTCACTGTTTTTGGTCATGTCGAAAACTGCAAATGTATTGGTCTAATGTACTATCTGAAATGGAGAAGATATTTGGTCTAAAACTGGAGATGGACCCAGTGTCTCTTATTTTGGGCCTCCCAAATCGTCGTTTAACATCAAAACATAATAAGAGGCTGTACTGTATACTTACTTATGCAGCGAGAAAGAATATTCTGTTACAATGGATCAATGACAGGGTACCAACTGTTAAAGGCTGGCAAGGAGTAGTGTTTGACCTAGTGCCATTAGAGTACCTTACATGCATATTACATTTAAGAACAGACCAATTCCATAAAGTTTGGGAACCCTATTTGAAGTATGTAGAGCCTGGTGTCTCTTGTATAATGTTGCAGGGATTTTCTTGAATGCTCATACTGTATAATTTTTTTTTACTGAACCCTAATTATATAGATCTGAGCTGACGGTTGTTGTTTTGTTTTTGTTTTTTGTTTTATTATTTGTTTTGTTTGTCTATTTGTTTTGCTTTTCATTCCTGTGGACCATATTATGTATCCATCCCTTTCTTGTAAAAGTTAAAAATCAATAAAAAATATTGTTAAAAAAAAAAAAAAAAAAGATGGAGAGAAGAGGGAGGAAACGTTAAAGACGGAGAGAAGAGGGAGGAAACGTTAAAGACGGAGAGAAGAGGGAGGAAACGTTAAAGATGGAGAGAAGAGGGAGGAAACGTTAAAGACGGAGAGAAGAGGGAGGAAACGTTAAAGACGGAGCAGAGGGAGGAAACGTTAAAGACGGAGAGAAGAGGGAGGAAACGTTAAAGACGGAGAGAAGAGGGAGGAAACGTTAAAGACGGAGAGAAGAGGGAGGAAACGTTAAAGATGGAGAGAAGAGGGAGGAAACGTTAAAGATGGAGAGAAGAGGGAGGAAACGTTAAAGATGGAGAGAAGAGGGAGGAAACGTTAAAGACGGAGAGAAGAGGGAGGAAACGTTAAAGACGGAGAGAAGAGGGAGGAAACGTTAAAGACGGAGAGAAGAGGGAGGAAACGTTAAAGATGGAGAGAAGAGGGAGGAAACGTTAAAGACGGAGCAGAGGGAGGAAACGTTAAAGACGGAGCAGAGGGAGGAAACGTTAAAGACGGAGAGAAGAGGGAGGAAACGTTAAAGACGGAGCAGATGGAGGAAACGTTAAAGATGGAGAGAAGAGGGAGGAAACGTTAAAGATGGAGAAGAGGGAGGAAACGTTAAAGATGGAGAGAAGAGGGAGGAAACGTTAAAGACGGAGAGAAGAGGGAGGAAACGTTAAAGACGGAGCAGAGGGAGGAAACGTTAAAGACGGAGAGAAGAGGGAGGAAACGTTAAAGACGGAGAGCAGAGGGAGGAAACGTTAAAGATGGAGAGAAGAGGGAGGAAACGTTAAAGACGGAGAGAAGAGGGAGGAAACGTTAAAGACGGAGAGAAGAGGGAGGAAACATTAAAGACGGAGAGAAGAGGGAGGAAACGTTAAAGATGGAGAGAAGAGGGAGGAAACGTTAAAGATGGAGAGAAGAGGGAGGAAACGTTAAAGACGGAGAGAAGAGGGAGGAAACGTTAAAGACGGAGAGAAGAGGGAGGAAACGTTAAAGATGGAGAGCAGAGGGAGGAAACGTTAAAGACGGAGAGAAGAGGGAGGAAACGTTAAAGACGGAGAGAAGAGGGAGGAAACGTTAAAGATGGAGAGAAGAGGGAGGAAACGTTAAAGACGGAGCAGAGGGAGGAAACGTTAAAGACGGAGAGAAGAGGGAGGAAACGTTAAAGATGGAGAGAAGAGGGAGGAAACGTTAAAGACGGAGAGAAGAGGGAGGAAACGTTAAAGATGGAGAGAAGAGGGAGGAAACGTTAAAGACGGAGAGAAGAGGGAGGAAACGTTAAAGACGGAGAGAAGAGGGAGGAAACGTTAAATACGGAGAGAAGAGGGAGGAAACGTTAAAGACGGAGAGAAGAGGGAGGAAACATTAAAGACGGAGAGAAGAGGGAGGAAACGTTAAAGATGGAGAGAAGAGGGAGGAAACGTTAAAGATGGAGAGAAGAGGGAGGAAACGTTAAAGATGGAGCAGAGGGAGGAAACGTTAAAGACGGAGAGAAGAGGGAGGAAACGTTAAAGATGGAGAGAAGAGGGAGGAAACGTTAAAGACGGAGAGAAGAGGGAGGAAACGTTAAAGATGGAGAGAAGAGGGAGGAAACGTTAAAGATGGAGAGAAGAGGGAGGAAACGTTAAAGATGGAGAGAAGAGGGAGGAAACGTTAAAGACGGAGAGAAGAGGGAGGAAACGTTAAAGATGGAGAGAAGAGGGAGGAAACGTTAAAGACGGAGAGAAGAGGGAGGAAACGTTAAAGACGGAGCAGAGGGAGGAAACGTTAAAGACGGAGAGAAGAGGGAGGAAACGTTAAAGACGGAGAGAAGAGGGAGGAAACGTTAAAGACGGAGAGAAGAGGGAGGAAACGTTAAAGATGGAGAGAAGAGGGAGGAAACGTTAAAGATGGAGAGAAGAGGGAGGAAACGTTAAAGATGGAGCAGAGGGAGGAAACGTTAAAGACGGAGAGAAGAGGGAGGAAACGTTAAAGATGGAGAGAAGAGGGAGGAAACGTTAAAGACGGAGAGAAGAGGGAGGAAACGTTAAAGATGGAGAGAAGAGGGAGGAAACGTTAAAGACGGAGCAGAGGGAGGAAACGTTAAAGACGGAGAGAAGAGGGAGGAAACATACGGCTCCATGTTCAGTCCACACGCTGGAAACATTAAAGCTTCAGTCAGTGATCCGGTGGTTTTGTCTAACTTCCTGTCAGCAGATGGAGTTAGCAGCCCCCGCCCTCGTCATGGATCTATTGGTCCTCGTCCCTACGTCACCACATTCAGGCGCATCCCTTGGCTGCACACACAGAGAGGACTGCCCCTTTATGCCGTTCTCTCTCCTCATTGGATAAAGGTTGTAGGATACAAGGAAAGTTTTCTCCTGGGCTCAGAGCAGAGCAGAGTGACTGACAGACCCGTGTTTCAGACCAAACACTCTATAGAAGTGATTGCTGTCGGAAGATACAACTATTTAAGACTTATATTAAAGGGACAACGAGGAGTTTCTATTTGGTTATAAAAAAGTCTCACGTTAATGTGA
>NC_139894.1:170000-227500 GCF_905171665.1 Trachurus trachurus
TCCACTTCTTTACCTCCTCCCCTCCTCCTCCTCTTCTTTACCTCCTCCCCTCCTCCTCACCCCCCTCTTCTCCCACCTCGACTCCCCCACACCTCCTACCTTCCTTCAGCCTTCAGCCTTCCCCCTCTCATCCCTCTCTCTTTCTCCATCCATCACTTCCTCTCTCGTCTCTTCACCTTGCCCCGAGTATCACCGGGATGAAAAAATAAAGAAGTTAGCTCAGCTCCTGTGGGTTTGTGTTGCTATTGTGTCTGGTTGTGTGTGTGTGTGTGTGTGTGTGTGTGTGTGTGTTTTATTTATTTCCTCAGCTGTCTTCAGATCTGCCTCCTCTCTGACTCCGAGCCCCCGGCGCTCCGAGCCCTCGACCTTGGACCCGACATCAGAGCAGCGATCAAGTGACGGACCGGAGCGCTGGGAGACAAAGCGCTCGTGTCGTCTTGTCTCAACTGGTGATATCATGACTCTGTGGGAAAATAATAAAGTGTGTGAAGTCTGAGATGTTGTTGGTTTTTATTCAGGACGAGTGAAACACAAAAACCCACATTAGTTTTCTACATAGAAACATTAAAGCAGCAGTCAGGTGAATGTTTGTGTTAATCTAAGTCTTAAATAGTTGTATCTTCCGACAGCAATCACTTCTATAGAGTGTTTGGTCTGAAACACGGGTCTGTCAGTCACTCTGCTCTGCTCTGAGCCCAGGAGAAAACTTTCCTTGTATCCTACAACCTTTATCCAATGAGGAGAGAGAACGGCATAAAGGGGCAGTCCTCTCTGTGTGTGCAGCCAAGGGATGCGCCTGAATGTGGTGACGTAGGGACGAGGACTGTTATGGTGCGTTCAAGGCAACTCGTAACTCGTGTTTTTCCGACCTGTGAAGTGGTACCAGTTTGATCTGGTACGAGTTCACGGGTCAGAAGTTACGAGTGGCCGTTATAGTGACTTTCACAGGTAAAACAGGTCGGAGAAACACGAGTGGGTTGCCTGGAACGCTACAAAGTCGTAAGTCGTGACTTGAAGCTGTAATTTACGGTTTCAAAAGCCTGCCTGGAACGCAGCATTAGCCAAAACCACCGGATCGCTTACTTCTGCTTTAAAGAGTTGAACTTCTGCTGAGATAAATATAATATATGACACGTATTGTACTCAACATTGTACTCTCACATCTGGACTATTGTCAGATAGTATGGGCAAGAGCTACACAAAAAGATGTGAATAAGTTACAGCTGGTGTAGAACAAGGCAGCACGCCTTGCTAACAACATGCAGAGGACAGAGTCAATGCTGCAATACTTCTCTCAATATGGAAAACACTACAGTTTAAAACACCTTTATATCAATACAATCAGTTAAAACACAATCATGATTCATATCCATACGCCACCAGACGGCAACACAAGGCCGCTTCACGCTTCCTAAACCAAACACACAATAGAATACAGATCAATGAAAGCATGGAACTGCTCCTTTACCACGGCCAATAACTAAACTCACACACAAACTAACATTCAAAAAGCAAATTAAAAAATATCTTGGAATTTCATATCTGTAAAATAACATACGCACACATACACATGCACACACACATACACATAAAGGGTTTTATGTAGCGTAATAGGGTCTGGTTGTCATTTTCACTTGTTTTACCCTCTTATTTTATTCTTTTTATTTTATTTTATAACTGCTGTACATCGGAGTATCTTACACAGGTTCTTGGATGTAGATGATGTGGATGACAATCTGATGGTACAGATTTAATGTAAGATTTTGTTGACTTGTCTTTCATGTTGTGATTGCAGATTTATGTTTAAATGTACTGGTTTTACAAATAAAACAAATAAAACAAAACAAATATGTTCTATTATCAAATGTGTGTGTCATGTATTATGTTACTGTCACTTACACACACATGAATGTAGCCTGTTGGTGATTGTAGCGGGTATTAGTACACGCAGATTATTGTTCAGTAATAATCTTGCAGTTTTTGCTCATTGAGCTGCTAACGATTTTAATTAGGAAAAAGATTCAAAGAAAAAAATCTTTGCACATCTATTTTGACAGGTAAGAGAGAGACCTACAGAAACAAACTTACATGTTAAAAGAAAATCCTGCAAACTGAATCTTTAGACCTTCATCAGGCAAAACTGACTGCCTGGATTCTCTATTTACAAATAATGAAAAAGATTAAATTAAAGTTTTGGATTAAAGTCCAAACTGTCTTTGCCTCTTTATACGTTTTTCCTGACTGGAGACAGAAACTTCAGCCCCGAGCTCCGACCTGCTGTCCGCTGCACTCGGCCCCAAAATAACTGATGCTGCTGCAGCTGCACAGCAACGGCCAGGGAGAGAGGGATGGAGAGAGAGAGAGAGAGAAAAAAGAAAGAAAGAAAGAAAGAAAGAAAGAAAGAAAGAAAGAAAGAAAGAAAGAAAGAAAGAAAGAAAGACAAGTTTCAGACTGATCAACTCTGTCTCTCCTCAGGTTTCGACTCCTTGTGACATCTGTTCAGTTGTAAACGTGAAGTTTCCGTCACAAAGCTCCGTGTTTGAGCCTCGGAGCAGAAATGAAGCCCGAGGCCGTTTTCACACCGAGGTTCAAAGTTTCTCACGTCGTCAGGGTTACGTCTGACCTTAATGTGTGTGACACGGCGCGGCGGCAGGAAGAAGCCACCGGCACCGAGTCCGTCTGCAGCAGCAGCAGCAGCAGCAGCTTCTTCCTCCTCTGAGTCGACTACAGCAGCAGATGTTTGATGATTAAACACAGAAAGAGACGTTTTTCTTTTTTTTGTCATTTACTTTTTATTGGTTTTGATTTTACATGTAAACCAACAAACAGTCAAACAATCAACATGAAGACCTATAAATGTGTACAAAAGTATCAAGGGGAAAGTAAAAGCGAACATAAGGGGACTGGTAAACACCTCCAGTCCAGAAATCAAAGTAAATACATAAAAGATATTCTGATAGTCCAGTCTGAGATGACCTGAAGTCCGGTCTTATGGTAGAGATATATATGTAATCCATTTTTGCCAATTATCAATAAATACCTCTTTTTGTGTTCTTAAATTAAAAGTAAGAAAGAGACGTTTTTCATCATCGTTACAAAGCAGAACAACAGAGACGCTGCAACTTCAAACATCCCAGAATAGTTTTCAGTAGAAAAATCTAAATCAGTGGTTCTCAACTGGTGGGTCGGGACCCAAAAGTGGGTCTAGACCCGTTCTGGATGGGTCGCCGACAGCTGGTCAAAAAAGTAAATAATATTTAATGCGCATCTGATGTTGGACATGTCTTTTATTTTGAAAAATAACTTATTTTGAAAGGCACGAGACACGTGAATTAATTATTATTTGCTCTGAATGCAAAGTTATCAGTTTCTTATTAATGTGGCCTGATGCAGTGCATCTTGTTTTGTTTTGTGGGTCTTTATTTTGTGCAGTTTGATATTTTTTGATTCACTTCCGTACATGCAGTTGTCATGGTAACTCCTCAGTTTCATTCATGTGCTCTGAAATGCACTTTGCTCAATAAAGAGATAAATGAGTTTTTAAAGGCTTAAAAAAAAAAAATCTTGGTTTGAATTCTATAAAAGTGGGTCGCGACTTAATGACCATGGGAAGATGTGGAGCCCAGAGTGAAACTCCTGGTCTAGATGATGTGAGAATAAACTGAGGCTGAACTCTCACACACAGGTAGGGCTGTGTATCGGCACTCAGTACTTTACTTTACTCGACCGAAACGACCCAGTACCAAGTAGTCTCGAAACGATACCTGCAATCGGTTCTTTGTGTACCCAGATCAAGAAAAAAATGACTGTTTCTATGGTTTTTAGACTCGGTACCAGAGAACATTGTAACGTTTCTGCTTCTGGTCACAGCGGTGCCGTTTAATGAAGCCCTCGTTACGTAATGAGCGCTCATCTAAACCAGGAAGTCTTCTCTCCCGGTCTAAAACTACGTCAAGATTTTCCGGCTGCTTCTAATCAGAATCGGCACCGTGTTGAGTTTGTTGCACCTCAGTTTCATTTGTTTTTTATTTGTTCCACACAGAACTTTCTGGTGGAGTCTTTCCATGTTTCTCTTTCTGTGCCAATGAGAAGGAAACATTTACATTTTTTCAGGCAAGACGATTGTCTCATAAACTATTTTTTTTTTTTTTTTATTGAACGACTATTCATTGCCAATTTCTAGTAAAAATCTTTTGAATGGGGAGGAGTGGTGACATTCATGCAATCGTGAAGTACTCACTTGGTATCAGTATCGTGTTAAGGCTACTGGTATCGGTACTGGTAACGGTACTGATATCGGTACTGGTAATGGTACTGGTATCGATACTGATATCGGTACTGATATCGGTACTGGTATCGGTACTGGTATCGGTACTGGTATCGGTACTGGTATCGGTACTGGTAACGGTACTGGTATCGGTACTGGTATCGGTACTGGTATCGGTACTGGTATCGACATGTTCTAAACGATACCCAGCCCTACATACAGGTTTATTCCTACTCCTGGTTATTGATCAATGACTCAAAATATTCCACTAAAATCTCTTATTTCATCAATATAGTTCTATACAAATGTAATACATGTATAAATGTTGAATTTCTATATATGATGTGTACATTTAAACAAAACATATTTAGAAATTGGAATAATTTCCTATATAAACAGTTTACAGTACACCAGTTTTATCATTGCAGTTTTAAAAACACGTATTTAAATTGTTTTTATCAGCAGGTTAAAGGTCTTTATTTCATGTGGTTATTCCCTGTTTTAATATTCCACTGCTTCAGAGCCTCCTCTTTTGTATTATGCAACCACATGTTTTGTCCAATGGCTTAAAAACCAGTAAAACCAATAAAAAGATTAAGAAAAAAAAATCAATACATTTTATAATAATTGGTATGAGTTCATTTCCTCTGGTTCACAGAGACTCAGACAGTGAAGATGCAGCGACCGGATGGATATGTACAGTTTATTCAACAGACACAATATGAGCATCAGAGTGAGTGCAGAGTGGAGATGACAGGGTTAGGGTTAACCCTCGCAGCTCTGAGACTCTTCTGCTGCTGCTTCTGTTTGACGTTCATCAATATCTCGCATCATTTGTGCTGCTGATCTGATCGGCTTTGACAGATGCACATTGTGTTATCTCTGCTTGCTGCTTGATCTGACTGAACTGTGAGTGACACACACACACACACACACACACACACACACACACACACACACACACACACACACACACGGTGCAGCCATGCGGGCGGATGGAGGCGTGTGAGTGAGTGACAGCTGCTGTGAGGTTTGAGGATCGGCGGCGTCTCGTCTTCAGTTTGTGTCTCTTTGTCTCTGTGACTGAGCGTTCAGACGGTTCTCTGCTGTCTCTTCTCTCTCCGAGTCTGAGATGTGAGAACGGTGAAGTCGAGCAGCAGCGTCCTCTCTGGAGAACAGGTTCGATGCTGGCAGTCTTCACTACTCACATGCACAAAGTCTGTGTGTTGCTGTTTAGAGTGAATACTGCTGTCTGCTTTTCATCACGGCTGCTCTTAAAGAGATTAAACACTCGGTAACACGTTACTGTAATAGGTGTTCATCAGATTGACATAACACTGTCATAAACATCAATGAATACTTCTGACAGCTGTGGTTAAGTGTCATTCAGTAAGTTATGTCACTTTTGATGCAAAGTTGACATTGTTTGAGATGTTTTTGTTATGAGAACTTGACAACATTTTTTAAAGTTTGTCCATTAGGTCTGCTATGACAGTTTAAATTGTCTTTATGTCAAGTTGTCAGAACAAAAACATCTCAAACAATGTCAACTTTGCATCAAAAGTGACATAACTTACCGAATGACACCTAACCACAGCTGTCAGAAGTATTCATTGATGTTTATGACAGCTGTTATGTCAATCTGATGAATACCTATTCTAGTACACGTTTCCCTTTGTGGTCAAACATGAATGAGCAGCAGCAGCTGGTTTAACTCATGTTCTTTAGCTGCAGTTCAGTCTGAGTCTGGATCACTGAGCTTCACACGGGGAAACTCTGGATGTCACCGTGAGTCAGAACAAAACAGTTTGAATCTTTGTCTGAAATCAGTAAATGTAACTACTTATGGCTGACACAAATAGAAGTGAAGACGACCTGAGGCCAGTGGTGGTTTAGAAACAAGACGCTCCACTGAGTCACTTTCCTGTGTTTGAGGAGACCAAACAAAACAGAAAATAAAACAAATGTAAAGGCAAAGACATCAGATGTCAGACATCTCTTTCTTTCTTTCTTTCTTTCTTTCTTTCTTTCTTTCTTTCTTTCTTTCTTTCTTTCTTTCTTTCTCTTTCATTTTTTCCTGTTAGCATAAATCACTTGCTGCCAAACCCGTCCTACATGACTGAACAAAAGCTTCGTCCTGATCTGAGTGTTTGTGACATAAAATGGACCAGATCTAAAGGACAGTTAGTGTGTGTGTGTGTGTGTGTGTGTGTGTGTGTGTGTGTGTGTGTTGTCTTTGTTTTGCTGTGTAATGTCTCCCCCTGCAGCTACAGCGTCCTAATGCAGGACATTAGACAGACTTTAGTTTTTTCATTTCAGAGTTTGGCGTGTGTGTGTGTGTGTGTGTGTGTGTGTGTGTGTGTGTGTGTGTGTGTGTGTGTGTGTGTGGTTTTGGGGCTTTTTCTATTGGAAAAACCTCTGAATCTTATTATGTAAATAGAAGCCGATGCTCCGTCTCTCCACTACTGAAGTGTCCTTGAACGCAGCGTTTGGCCGGTGATGGAGCTGAAGCTGAGCGGCTCCTCTGTGTGTTGTGTTGTGTTGTGTTGTTGCTCTGAACTCATTTGGATCTTACTGCTGCTGCTGTTATTGTTGTTGTTGGTTTTTTATATTTTACATCCTGTGTTTCTCTTTTTTTCTGCCTGTGGCAACAAGTTGTGTTGGTGTTGTTGGGACTTTATCGGCCTCGCTCCGTCTCTCCAGACGGCGTTAGTATTGGCAGAAGAGCTCAGGCAATTAGCATTATGGGCTGCAGAGCTTTATGGAACAAACAGCCGTCTCCATGGGAGACCGCTCATTTGATTTAGCCCGCGGACAAACTGGAAAACATGCACACCGCTAATGTCTGTCTGTCATGTGGACGCTGACGTGACTCACTGAGGGACAGAGGGACGATGCAGATGCTGCAGCTGCTCGTCGTCTTCAACAAACTGAACACACTGTGGCCGCTTGGCCGTGCGAGTGAGCAGTGGGTAGACGGAGAGGAACAGAAGGGACTGGACACAGCGCTGCGGTGAAGCCCACTTGGGGTCTTTTATTCTTAACAGGTGGGGGGTGGGGAAGGGAACTGAAAAAAGGGGTGAGGGACGACAAACAACTGAAATCTTCCTCGGTTTGGTGGCCGCTCAGGGGGCTCGGCACTGGCTCTCCTGGTCAGAGCGAGAGGGAAACAAAAGAGACCAGAGGTTAGTGGAGGGTGAAGTTTCCCACTGACCTGTTTGCTTGCTCCTCAGTGATTTCTCCTCGTGCTCCTGCTCTGTTCACTGCTCCAGTCCAACCAACACCTCCTCTGCTTCTGCAGGGTATATGAAGGCTGGCAATCCCCTGATTGTCCTGTGGCTTGCTGACACCTGGGGTAGTACCGCCCCCTCACCACCCCTCCCCTCTGCCTCAGCTGGCTGATGGGAGGCCCTGTGAGGTGCTGAGCATGAGCAAGGCTCTCACATACAAAGAGCACTTCCCTGGGTTGGCTGTGAGTCCTGCCTCGCGTAAGGATTGGATAACTGCTTCCAGGCGCTGCAGATGATCTTCCCATGAGATACTGTGTATAACGATGTCATCTATGTATGCTGCAGCATAGTCTTGATGGGGCCGGAGGACCTTGTCCATGAGCCTCTGGAACGTGGCTGGGGCTCCATGGAGGCCAAATGGGAGGACTCGATACTGGAAGGCGCCATCTGGTGTCGAGAAGGCGGTCTTCTCCTTTGCTTGCTGAGTGAGTGGCACCTGCCAATACCCTTTGGTCAGGTCCAGGGTGGAGATGAACCGCGCCAGCCCCAGCCTCTCGATCAGCTCGTCTACACGGGGCATAGGGTACGTGTCAAACTGTGATATTTCATTCAACTTTCTGTAATCGTTGCAGAACCTGATGCTCCCATCTGGTTTCCCCACGAGGACTATGGGGCTGGACCAGGCACTGTGCGACTCCTCCAAAACCCCAAGGTCCAGCATTTTTCTCAACTCCTTCCAGATGGCTCCTCGTCGTGCCTCTGGGATGCGGTATGGTCGCAGTCTTACCGTTTTCCCTGGCTCCGTACATATGTCATGGGCGATGAGCGTTGTCTGGCCGGGGGTCTCTGAAAAGACATCTTTGCTTCTGGTCAGGAGCTCCCGGACCTCCTGGACCTGTCTGGAAGACAACTGATCACCCAGTCTCACAGGGGTTGTGACCTGGGGGTTAGTGGCGGCCAGGACACTGGTGGGGATAGGGACCGGTTCGTGCAAGGGCTTCAGCAGATTGATGTGATACAGTTGCTGGCCCTTCCTGCGACCAACCTGTCTGACCCGATAATCTACCGGTCCCATTTGTTCCATTACTTCATACGGTCCCTGCCATTTTGCCAAAAACTTTCAATCGTTAGTGGGGATCAACACCATCACTTTGTCTCCCGGTTGGAATGTTCTCACCTGCGCCCCCCCGTTGTACACGTGAGCCTGCTGGGTTTGGGCCCGTTCCATGTGTTCCCGCACCAGAGGCCAGACTTGAGTCATTCTGTGATGCAATTGTTCCACATGTTCCAGGATGCTGCGCTGAGTGGGCCGTTGTTCTTCCCAAGCGTCTTTGGCCAGGTCCAACAGGCCTCGAGGTCGGCGTCCATACACCAGCTCGAAGGGGGAGAACCCGGTGGAACCCTGTGGGACCTCACGGACAGAGAAAAGAACATATGGCAGCAACTGGTCCCAGTTTTTACCATCCACATCTATTATTTTGCGTAGCATATGCTTTAGTGTTTTGTTAAACCTTTCAACTAATCCATCCGTCTGTGGGTGGTAGACAGAGGTTCTGATCTGTCTTACCTTCAGGAGTTGACACATCCTTTTCATCACCCCAGACATGAAGCAGGATCCCTGATCTGTCAGGATCTCTTCTGGCAGGCCCACTCTGCTGAAGAGCAGGAACAGTTCCCTAGCCACTGCCTTCCCAGTTGCAGTGCGCAGGGGAATGGCCTCAGGGTATCCGGTGGCGTAATCCAGTATGACCAGAATATAGCGGTGACCCCGGCTAGATTTTGGTAAGGGCCCCACTATGTCCATACCCAGTGGCGGACTGGGACTAAAAAACAGCCCTGGACTTTGACTCGGCCCAGCCCACAACGGATGCGCGAAAACTCAAAATACTTAAATCTTAACCCATGATATTTTACCTTCTAAATTATAGCATTATCACTGTTGACTAACAGTTGTGTTAAGAGCATAGTGTAGAATACTCACTGAGAAATACACAACACTCCTTAAATGTCTCTCTGCTGAACAATACAATGCAGGTGAGGTGACTGCCTGAAACACACAAACACAAATGGTATGAGTTATGATAAATCACAATGTAAAGAGACTGTGATTATACAGTTTACTTGAATACTCACTGAGAAATAAACAGCACACTCTTCAAATGTGTCTCAATGAACAATACAATGCAGGTGAGGTGACTGCCTGAAACACACAAAAACAAATGGTATGAGTTATGATAAATCACAATGTAAAGAGGCTGTGATTATACAGACTTGAATACTCACTGAGAAATACACAACACTCCTTAAATGTCTCTCTGCTGAACAATACAATGCAGGTGAGGTGACTGCCTGAAACACACAAACACAAATGGTATGAGTTATGATAAATCACAATGCAAAGAGACTGTGATTATACAGTTAACTTGAATACTCACTGATAAATAAACAGCACACTCTTCAAATGTCTCTCTGCTGAACAATACAATGCAGGTGAGGTGACTGCCTGAAACACACAAAAACAAATGGTATGAGTTATGATAAATCACAATGTAAAGAGGCTGTGATTATACAGACTTGAATACTCACTGAGAAATAAACAGCACACTCTTCAAATGTGTCTTAATGAACAATACAATGGTGACTGCCTCAAACTATGCCAGCAATGATCTGAAGCATTTTAACAGCTCAGTGTTGGGGGAGAAGAAGTTTCTTCAGTAGGTTGCTTTTTTCTGCAACTTTGTATGTGACCAAGTCATTGTCAAGGGACATGAGGATGTCTTTCTCTGTGGTCATAAGCATGAATGCTTCCAGGTGTTCTTGTGACTGTGTGCTCCTTAATCGACTCTTGATGCGTTTGAGAGCAGAGAAACTTCTCTCACAAGCTACCTGTGTCACAGGCAGAGTAAGGAGGAACTTGTATCCTAAGCCAAGGATGTGATAGGCATCTGTGAAGAGGTTGTAGCGTTGAAGAATTTTGTAGCAGCAGATTGGGCATTCCTTACAAGACTTGCACTGTTTGTTTTGTACAGCTGTCTCCTTCTCATCATCCTCATCAGAACCATCCCCTGCCATCCTGACTTTATACTCTTCAAGTGCAGACATTTTAAGCCGTGGCCACTGGGTTGCCAGACACTTCAACTCTGACTGCAAATTGACAGCTGTTGCTCTGCTGTCAAACCTGAGCAAGCATTTGCTTAGTTCTTGAAATGTTGAATCAGGCAGAGAGTCTGATGTAGACACTTCAGCAAAGTTTCTCGGATCAAGAAGAGCCAAGTCAGCATAGAGTGTTCCATGAGTGAGAAACCGCCTGTGGATGCTCTGTGTGATTGTATCCATAATCTGGTTATGGACCTCAACTTCATAGGCACTGTTTGCATCTGTGATACCTTCATCAGTTGCTACTTCACCAGCCATCATCTTCCTTTTCCTCTTCCTTTTCTGAGGAAGTGCTGCCTCCAACTCAAGTTCACAGTCCTCCTCCTCCATGAGTTGTGCATTTGCCCACTGGACAAAGCTATCAGCAGCTTGCTTAACTGCCTCAAAATCTCTTGCCATGTTTTTCAGGATATCTTGAGTTGTCATGACCATCTTGTGTGCAGTTAAGATATCCAGCCCACTTGACTGTAGGTATTTTGACAGAGGTGTTGTTACCTCAAATATACGAAGAAAAAGCTGAGCAGTTAGTACTGTTTCATACTTCATCAGCCCCTCTAAGTATCCTCTGGCTTTGACACGCGCTGTTGTTTTTAAATTGGTCTGAACTTGAAAGATGCTGAGTGTCATGAGGACATCAATGTACAAAGACTGGTCTGGTCTCCCAAATGACCCAAAGATCTTTTTCAAGGCCACATCTTTGGCCCACCACCTTGTCTCTCCAATAGTGGAGAGACGTCTGTGTCGACTGTCTTTGCTCCTTTGCTCCCACACATTCATCCTCTGGTAGGATTCACCAATGAACACCGCAATCTCATTCATAAGGGAGAAGAGGGACCCGGTAGGTATGGCCACTTCGGTCGTGTCAGCCAGAACAAGGTTTAACACATGTGCATAACACCAAACATGTACCTGGTTTGGGGCTTTTGATGACAGGAGTGTGGCAAAACCTTTATAATGACCCTGCATGTTTGATGCACCATCTGTAGCATTGCTGACACAGTTACGAATGTCCAGATTAAAACGGTCCATCACATCTGCCAGCAGCTGGACAAAATATTGGCCAGTGGATGCCTCACACTTGACCACTGCAAGAAGCCTTTCCTGAATAGCATCTGTCACATATCTTAATATTACAGAGCACTGCTCGTGGGACATAATGTCCTGGGTTGTATCGATCTGGACAGAAAACATCCCACTTTCAGTCACCTCTTTTGCAATTGTCTCCTGCATTAGCCGCTGAACCGTAGAAATGACAGTGTTCACTGTGGTTTTGGATAACAAAGTTACAGCAGCACCACGACCTCTTGCCTGCTGTGACTGGTGTATCTTTTTACTTTGTGTTATGCATGAGGTGAGGTGTTCCTTGAGGCATACATCATATTTCGCAAGAAGAATGATGAGCTCCAGAAAATTGCCATGGTCAATGCTGGCATCATCGAGAGTGTATGCTCCCTCAGATTTCTTTCCTCTGTAGCTCAGTCCTCTCTTCCCTATGAACTTGACCACATCTATAACGCGTTCTAACACCTGCCGTTTCTTCCTCACTTGATCTCTGTGAGCCGCAATTTGGGGACCATGAAGCAGGCTGGCTATATCTGATTTAGATGCCCTCAAAAAATATGCCTCAGCACAACCTCTGTGCATAATGTTCCTTTCATGTTCCTCCATTCTTTGACTAGTATGTTTCCAGTCCTGCATTCCACTTATGAAGGGATTGGTTTCATTTGGTTTGGCAAATGCTAGACATACTGCACAATACAGTGTATGGTTCTCTTCACAGTATGTTAGCCATTTTCTGTCTGTGCCATCTTTGCGTGTAAATGCTTTTTGTACAGTCAGGTGTTTTGTCTTCCTCTGAGGGTGGTAAGAAAAAAACACTTCTAGGCTGTGACTGTCTGACTTGGGGCGCTCAAAGTAATGCAGGGTAGAGCTGGAGTGAGTGTCATCCTCTCTATGCTCTACCTAAATAAACAAATGAAAGAATGGATTTAAAAAAAACAACAGGGTTTATGTGTTATGTATCATCTATTCCATGCAATCTTAAAAATTGATTTATTACTTACTAATTTTAATTAGTTTGTGCAGAAATTACTACACAAAATGGTTCAACTACTTTTATTAAATATTTAATAAATAACTGTAATAGTTTTGTTTCATTTCTGGTAAATGTAGCAACTTGAAATAACATTTGCTAATGTCAGATTACCTAGTAACCCTAATTTTCCCCCTTTCATACTTACATGCCCTGCACTTGTCTGGGGAACTTCCACCAGCTCATGATGCATCTGTCCCTCATCTATCTGTCCCTGTGCTGCGGCTGCAGCCTCAGCCTCAGCCTCAGCCTCGTCCTCGTCCTGCACAGCGGTCTGGCTCTCTGAACTGCAGGCGCCGCCTCCAAACTTGCTGCTGCCGGCAGTTTCTGCACTGCTGCCGCTGGCAAACATTTCTGTGAGCTTCCGACATTTGGATGCTTCACTCTGTAACTGCCTAATTTTTTTTTCCCTCACCTTCTCAGCCCCTCCTTTCCTTTTTTTAGGATTAGCGACAGTATCCATCTCTAGTCTCTCCCATCTGCACTTGCACACGGCTGAGTGACGAGTGAGCTTGCGCATCTATGGGCCTGCAGGCGCATTGTTGCCACCTATCGGTCTGGACATGGAACAACAGTAGATTATAAGAAAGAAAGAAAAAAAACAAACATTGACGGCTGCACAGCGGCCGGCCCGGCGGCCGTCCTGCAGCACCGGCCGTTCTGGTATTCTCCAGAACGTCCAGATGGCCAGTCCGCCCCTGTCCATACCAATCCTACTAAATGGGGTTTCGATAATGGGTAGAGGTATGAGTGGATTTCTGTATGTTACCTTTGTGCCGTTGGTTTGGCACTTGGCACAGTGTTTACAGTACTCCTCCACAGCTCTCTTGACCCCCAGCCAGTAGAAGCGGCTGAGAATCCGTTCATAGGTCTTCTCTCTCCCCAGATGCCCCCCTAGGAGGTGGGTGTGGGCTAGATATAAAACTTTTGAGACATATGTTTTTGGGACAACCAACTGTTCACACACTTCAGCATTTTTCTGGGAGACTCGATTTTTCACCATGAAATGTGGAAAAGACACTTGACTCACCCCCTCCTGGTTTTGGCCCTCGATCACTTGGACATCCCTCCAAGCCTGGGCCAGGTTGGGGTCCTGGAGCTGCGCCGAGCCAAACCGGCCCAACCTAGGTCCCCCATCCATTTCAGCTTCAGGAAATTGCGAGAAGCCTTCATCTGACCCTATATCCTCCAGGGGCCCCTCCTGCGCTGCTTGCTCCAGGTCTGTGACCGTGGACTGATCATTGACACCCTCACTGGCGTTGTCCTCGCTAGTCTCGGCTGCACTGCCATCGGGGGGCTCAGCTGCCAACGCCGGTTGGGTTATAGCCGATCTTTTGGTCTCCAGGGGTCGCTTCCGGAGGCATCGGTCAATTACCACCCGGTCCACAATCGGTGGCCCGGTCACTTCCTCCAGCCAGCTCCAGGTGAAACGTAGTAGGGTCATGACTTGGGCCCGGGCTGGAAGAGCGGGATTGTAGGTCCAATCATGCATTCTCTGCGCTCGGGCTGGAAGGCTAAGTCCATACTGGGCCAAAATGGCGGTTTTTACTCGATCATAGTTGGCAGCGTCGGCTGCTGAAAGGTCTCGGCAGGCTTTCTGTGCTTCACCAGTCAGGAAAGGCATCAGGATATGCGCCCACTCGGCTCTTGGCCAGCCCTCCCGCACGGCAACCCTCTCAAACAGGGCACTATAGGATTCAACGTCATCATCCCCCGTCAGCTTGGTCAGCACATCTTTTGGGTGTGATGTCATCAGTCATCCTCAGTGTAGCCACGCCCCTAAAGCGTGCGCTCAGTTATTTTTTGTAAAAGTAGAAAAACCAACCCTCAACAGGGGAGGAGGTCTGAGACACCACCTATCCCCAATTTACAATGCTGCCCTTTCATCCCTTCCCAGGAGACTCAACAATCTAGCCTCAAAGAACAACTACTGTTCACAAGTGGCAAGTGACTCCAACGACTGTCGTTAGAACACAATAGGGCACTAACGAAGTCGAAACCAACTTCCCACCAACGACTGTCACTCCAACTACTGTCGTTGGCACTTGGAGCACAAAAGGGAACCAGTGACATCATCACCCTTGTGAAACGCCCACACAAGAGGTTAAATAGTGAGTCTCCACACCAGATAGTTGGACCAGTCCCAGCCTGGTCAGCTGCGTACATGAACTGATGAAGCCTCTTGGATGAGAGGTGAAACGTCTTCCTAGACAAATAACTAAGTCCAGTTGCTTTCGATTTAACCTCCTTTGAAACTCAGTTATTGTCTTTTTCTATTCATTTTTTTTAATGTTTATTGTGTCTAATTGTTAAATGGTCCATACACAAATAAATAATTGATCACAAAAAAACTTATTGTCTTTTTTGACCCTAACCCTAACGTCTGAAGAGGTGGGACTATTTTTTCCACGGTGAGGCTATTAGATAATATGTATTTCTGGTTGAATAAAACTACATGAAATTGATTGTGTATCCCTCTTTCATATTGTCATTATTGGTAACCGTTTTATAAAAGCAATATATCAGTCCAGTCCGTGGTCTATGCTCATTCTAACACTCTAAGGGGGCCGTGGTATAATGAGCATATACGACGGCCTGTCGTGATATATTGCTTAAAGAGCTTCTAGCCATATATAGCAGTGCAAGTGATCAATTCATATATTTGGCCCTATTATTGTAACATAGCTTCTATCAGATATGACTACCAGGACTTTCTAAGCACTTTATCTCTTGCTCGAGACACGGTTGCACTTTTGTATTACTGTCGTACTACTGTATTGTATCTGTGTTATTACTCTAAAAACTGAACTGTAAACGGAGTGCTGCTATTTTATAACATGTTTTAGTTTTTATTTATTGTTATTATATTTGTACTAGGGAACATCTAAGTATGGGACAACGGCTTGTTTATGATTCTGTGTGTTTTGTTCATGAACTTGCGTTGTCCCAAATAAAATGGAATTGAACTGAATTAACGTTGGTGCGCCGCCATAGAAGCACAACACCAGTAGAGCTGCAGCGCTGCCGGCTGCCATGGCGACGGGAGTCACCCTGTTTCATTTGTGTCTAGTTCACGTTAGGGTTGCTAAGAAACAGCAACTCCCAGCATGCATTGCATCACAGTAGACAGGAGGTGCTCACCGATACATCCAGGGTCACCGTTCAACAACTTAGCATTTTTCTCATAGACGATAATGGGAAAAGAAGCTAGCGGCTATAAAACGTGTCACAACCGCTGCAAAACGACTCGTTTCTCTGCCAGAATCTGATCCGTTCAGTCTGATTACGTCTGGAAAGTCTAGAAGAGCCGCACCGTTACATTGTTTTATTCCCGTTCTAGTAGCTCAGAGCTAAAGTGGAAAGCACCAACTTCCCGTTCCCAACACATCAGCAGCTGTCGACATGTTGCCGTGTGGTCGACCACCAAGAGCTCCGAGCTCAGGAACGAGTTCAGCTTCCTGCAGTACACACACACACACACACACACACACACACACACACACACACACACACACACACACACACACACACACACACACACACACACGTTTCTGGGTAGAAATAAAAGGTTTAAAGTAAAAACAGGAAGCAGGATAAAAGCTTCAATCTGCCAGAGGTGTTGAAGTGTTAATGTTGTGTCGATGATGTGGTCACCGTGGCCGCAAGCTTGTGTGTGTGTCTGTGTGTGTGCAGAATTATCTGTGCATATATTCGTGCCCTTGTCATCGTGTCCATGAATCAAATTATGTCTCTATCGCCTGTTTTTCCTGTGTGTTTCTTACTTGGGTCAACATGGCTGTGTGTGTGTGTGTGTGTGTGTGTGTGTGTGTGTGTGTGTGTGTGTGTGTGTGTGTGTGTGTGTGTGTGTGTGTGTGTGTGTGTGTGTGTGTGTGCTCAGGACAGAAAACATAGGAGCAGATTCTGCTGCAGCTCAAACAAATTAATTTACGTCTCATTTATTCTTTTAAAAGATACACAGTATAACTAAATAAACTGTGTTTCTGTATAAAACACATATAAAACATAGCAATAGAATCCTTTTAGATATTGGAACAATATTGACATGTGTCCTGCCCATATAGATGAGCTGTTTATGTTTTATTTATGCTGATATTGTTGACACATGCACATAAATATGAATAAATCTGAATCCTGTCAGTGTGTGTTGATGTTACAAACACGTTTGGTCCAAAATACTGAGAGTGTGTTGTCACAGTGAGACGACAAAGGTCAAAATGAACGAGGAAGGGAGAAAAAAACAAACTTTTATCTGTTTGTTGCTTTAATCAAACAAGACAGGCAAATTACTTAGTCTTCAAATTAAAGGTCCAGTCTGTAAAATGTTGGTAAAACCGTGACGTCCATCCTTCAGATTCTAGTTCGCGGCGCTCACCTCCTCCCGTGGCCAAAGGTACGGTGGCCTCCGAGGACCAAACCACTAGTTCACCTCGACAGTGAGGAGCGATGAGGTGAAGATCTAAAACCATTTTACCACATGTCTGCTGTTTCCTCCTCCTCCTTCCTTATTTATGAATGTGAAACTCTTGAATCGTGCTCTCTGATTGGTTGGATTCTCCCTTCAGGCTGCCGTACAAACATGGCGGCTCAAGATGGCGACGCTCTCTAAAGCCTTAAGACCCTTGTTCTATGTAGATATAAAAGAAGGATTATGAAGCTACGGAAACCAAACAGGTTTTATTTTATAGTGATTATAAACTGATACTAATATATTCATGGTAGTAGATTCAGATTTTAACAATATTTTTGCTGTTTTATTCTATCTATCTATCTATCTATCTATCTATCTATCTATCTATCTATCTATCTATCTATCTATCTATCTATCTATCTATCTATCTATCTATCTATCTATCTATCTAAACCTTGACAATTATTACACACTGGACCTTTAATACATTTTTTACACATAGTTGCAATATTTAATTTACCATATATATTTCACCATATAAAAACCATAATAAAGACATTTTACATCTAAGTTTACTAATGGATTTTCATGTTTGTTCTGATATAAACTCGTATCTTGGTGTGAAACCTTCTTTGTGGCGGTGTTGTGTTAGTTTTCAGGTTAAGTTCAGAGTTACACAACGAGTGGAGACAGAAAAACACACAGTTTGCGTGTGAATGTGTGAGTGTTGCCCCCCTCCCCCTCCTCCCCCACCTTGTCGTGTCTCGTCCACTTCCCGGTCCAAACACAAAGTGGCAGCAGCAGCACAACGGGACACACACACAGCAACACACACACAGCAACACCAAAAGAAATATGACTGCGGGGGAGAGAGGGAGAGATAGAGGGGAGAGAGGGAGGGGGGGGGGGGGATTCCTAAAAGAAGCTCAGGGGGGGATGATGGGATGTTGGGATGTTGGGATGTGACGGGGAACAACAGAGCAGTCGACTGAGTGAGTCGTGATGGAAACACAATGAGCTTCATTAAAAGCTGCTTTGTGTTTTCAAAATCTGTCACGACTGCAACAACACACACACACACACACACACACACACACACACACACACACACACACACACACACACACACACACACACACACACACACACACACACACACACACACACACACAGAGTTTCATGAGGAGGAAATAAATCAAAACCTTTTCACACTGACTGGACTGTGTCTCCATCCCATCGGGGACAAACCAGAGATCACACAGATAAAACTGTGACAGACAGACCGACAGACGGAGTCGACAAGGTCAAAGGTCAAACAACCGCTGGATGCAGGAGGACGTGGTAACCTTGACGACGTGTTGGTATAATGGTCCAGACGTCAAGTCGACGGATCCCATTCATGGTCTATGTAGAGCAGCAGCGTCCAGGTGACGGCCCCGTCGCCGTATGTGAATTTGCATGAAGTTTGATGGATTGAACTTCATGCAAATGACGTCCGTCCAACGCAATGCGGCGGCTCAGAAACTCTGTTCAAACTATCCAACTAGGCCGTGTTGATCAGATATGAATCCAGATTCTGTTACTGCACTTAAACATTTCCCTCCTCAAATGTTTTCAGAAACAGACTTTAGTGTGTTTATGTCTGATTGTTCCCTGTTAAAAGGGTTTTCCATGGAGTGTCTCCTCAGTGGATGTGAGGGTCTAAGGACAGAGGATGTTGTTATGATGGGATGTAAAGCCCTTTGAGACAAACTGTTGGTAAAAACGGGCTATACAAATAAAACTGCCTTGTCTTGTTGTTTACATTAAAGCAGCAGTCAGTGATCCGGTGGTTTTGTCTAACTTCCTGTCAGCAGATGGAGTTAGCAGCCCCCGCCCTCGTCATGGATCTATTGGTCCTCGTCCCTACGTCACCACATTCAGGCGCATCCCTTGGCTGCACACACAGAGAGGACTGTCCCTTTATGCCGTTCTCTCTCCTCATTGGATAAAGGTTGTAGGATACAAGGAAAGTTTCCTCCTGGGCTCAGAGCAGAGCAGAGTGACTGACAGACCCGTGTTTCAGACCAAACACTCTATAGAAGTGATTGCTGTCGGAAGATACAACTATTTAAGACTTAGATTAACACAAACATTCACCTGACTTCTGCTTTAACTGTAAAATGAGATCGTTTGTGACCCGGCCGCCATGTTGGAAACGGCAGAGCACCACGTCACACAGGACCGCACACTCACCGGTGGAGTTGGTGTGTCTGCACCATAAGAAAGTTACAGTGATGAGTCTCTAGAAACAACAGGTCGGTGTCAGCCAATCAGAACAGAGGAGGAGGCTCTGAGCCAGGTTCAGGTTCAGGTTACTTTATTGATACCCAAGGGTAAACTGGTTTTGCAGTCGAGAGTTAAACAAGCAACAGAAAACAAACAATCAGTTCAGAAACAGGACATTTAAAAAGAACACATACACATAAAACAAGAGACAGCTTCGGCTCGACAGAAAGTGCTGCAGTTCGTGAAATAAATATAAGAAGTGAAAGACTCTAGTGAAAAGCCTCTCTTCTGATTGGCTGACTGTTTACTAAAGTGATCCAATGAAAACAGAGCAGATTTCAGAATAAAACACTCAGAGAAACCAAGTGGTTGGATAGTGGATTAGTAGATAGATGGATGGATGGATGGATGGATGGATGGATGGATGGATGGATGGATGGATGGATGGATGGATGGATGGATGGATGGATGGATGGATGGATGGATGGATGGATGGATGGATGGATGGATAGATAGATAGATAGATAGATAGATAGATAGATAGATAGATAGATAGATAGATAGATAGATAGATAGATAGATAGATAGATAGATAGATAGATAGATAGATTTATTTGTCCTTTCCAAGGAAAATTGTTTTCACCATTTCGTACAGAGCGGCCTGGAGAAGTGCAGCTTACATACATTAACATACATTAACCACATTTCATACACCACAATTACATAGAGACATAAGAACATAAAACATAAGACTTAAGACCCCGCACCCCACATTTACATGTGCATTCCCCCTGGTTATGTTCTTTTGTGTGATGTTGTGACATCACAAAGTGACAGGAAGTCCTGACGACTCGTTTTAAACCCAGATCTGCTTTGTAATCAACGATAGAACAGATACAGACACAGACTGAGGCGCATCAACATCTGTATTTGAACTAAAACACCGTGACGTGTAAACTACGCGACCTTTAATGTCAGACGTCGCTTCATTAGAGAAAAGATGGTGGTTTTATCACTTTAACCTTCAGGAACTGAACCCAACAGCAGTTTGTTTCATTTGTTTTCCTCTTCTATGTGAGTGAAGCGTTAGAGCCGGTGATTTATCAGAGAGTGAAGTGGCTCAGACGTCGTCGGTGTTTATTTCTCTGCTGTTCTAACGCTGGAGTGAAAGATAAGGAGAAGCTCTCTGTTCTCCTTTCACTTCCTCCGTCGCCGCTTCTGTTTTATTTCACAGAGTGAGACGTCGAGGTCACACAGAGACAGAGCAGAGACTTTAAAGGGACAGAGCAGAGACTTTAAAGGTCGCCGTGAGCCGCCGTTAATCCTCCTGAATACCAAGTAACTCCTCCGACTTCTGGTCCTCGTCTCTCGTCCTGCAGAGCCACGCTCGGCTCAAACCATAGACTGTAGAGAGAACGGCCGTAGCACCGTGACGTCACCCATTGGTTTGGGGGAGTCGTTTTGTGTCTCTACTACGGGGGTTTGAGCTGCGCCATGTTGGATTCTACTTGCCATATTTGGAGCGGTGCGGCGGTTAGCCGGCCGAGGGCCCGCCCACTGGCCTCGAAGCAGTGGTCTGCAGACCTGTCACTCAACGTTTCCGCGCCCTGATTGGCCAGAACTTTAAACCTAATAACAGTAAAAATTGTATGATAAAAGAAAAATGGGATCGTTTTGGTAGACAGATGTTTTTTTTTTTTTCAAAGGAGGTTAAATCGAAAGCAACTGGACTTAGTTGTTTGTCTAGGAAGACGTTTCACCTCTCATCCAAGAGGCTTCATCAGTTCATGTACGCAGCTGACCAGGCTGGGACTGGTCCAACTATCTGGTGTGGAGACTCACTATTTAACCTCTTGTGTGGGCGTTTCACAAGGGTGATGATGTCACTGGTTCCCTTTTGTGCTCCAAGTGCCAACGACAGTCGTTGGAGTGACAGTCGTTGGTGGGAAGTTGGTTTCGACTTCGTTAGTGCCCTATTGTGTTCTAACGACAGTCATTGGAGTCACTTGCCACTTGTGAACAGTGGTTGTTCTTTGAGGCTAGATGGTTGAGTCTCCTGGGAAGGGATGAAAGGGCAGCATTGTAAATTGGAGACAGGTGGTGTCTCAGACCTCCTCCCCTGTTGAGGGACGGTTTTTCTACTTTTACAAAAATGGCTTCTTTAACTCCTCTTTCAAACCATCTGTCCTCTCTGTCTAGGATTTGGACATTGCTGTCCTCAAAGGAGTGGGCTTTCTCCTTGAGATGTAAATGAACAGCAGAGTCCAGTCCTGAGGAGTTTTGCTCTCCTGTGTTGGGCCATGCGTTTATGCAGTGGTTGTTTTGTTTCTCCAATGTAGAGGTCTTTGCATTCCTCGTTGCATTGGACTGCATACACCAGATTGCTTTTGTGGGTGTGTGGTGTTCTGTCCTTGGGATGTACCAGTCTCTGTCTGAGTGTGTTGCTGGGTTTGAAATACACAGGGATACGGTGTTTGTTAAAGATCCTCCTGAGTTTTTCTGATACTCCAGACACATATGGAATGACTATGTTTTTTCTCTTGTTTTGTCTTTCTTTCTCAACCACTTTGCTGGTTTTCTTTCTGGAAGCAGCTGCAGTTTTCACAAAGGTCCAGTTAGGGTAACCACAAGTTGTGAGGGCGCCTCTCAGGTGCTTGTGTTCTGCCCCTTGGGCCTGTGAGCTGGTGGGCACGTTATCAGCTCTGTGTTGCAAAGTTCTGATAACACCAAGCTTATGTTCCAGAGGGTGGTGAGAGTCGAAACATAAGGAACATAAGACATCTGGAACATAAGCTTGGTGTTATCAGAACTTTGCAACACAGAGCTGATAACGTGCCCACCAGCTCACAGGCCCAAGGGGCAGAACACAAGCACCTGAGAGGCGCCCTCACAACTTGTGGTTACCCTAACTGGACCTTTGTGAAAACTGCAGCTGCTTCCAGAAAGAAAACCAGCAAAGTGGTTGAGAAAGAAAGACAAAACAAGAGAAAAAACATAGTCATTCCATATGTGTCTGGAGTATCAGAAAAACTCAGGAGGATCTTTAACAAACACCGTATCCCTGTGTATTTCAAACCCAGCAACACACTCAGACAGAGACTGGTACATCCCAAGGACAGAACACCACACACCCACAAAAGCAATCTGGTGTATGCAGTCCAATGCAACGAGGAATGCAAAGACCTCTACATTGGAGAAACAAAACAACCACTGCATAAACGCATGGCCCAACACAGGAGAGCAAACTCCTCAGGACTGGACTCTGCTGTTCATTTACATCTCAAGGAGAAAGCCCACTCCTTTGAGGACAGCAATGTCCAAATCCTAGACAGAGAGGACAGATGGTTTGAAAGAGGAGTTAAAGAAGCCATTTTTGTAAAAGTAGAAAAACCGTCCCTCAACAGGGGAGGAGGTCTGAGACACCACCTGTCTCCAATTTACAATGCTGCCCTTTCATCCCTTCCCAGGAGACTCAACCATCTAGCCTCAAAGAACAACCACTGTTCACAAGTGGCAAGTGACTCCAATGACTGTCGTTAGAACACAATAGGGCACTAACGAAGTCGAAACCAACTTCCCACCAACGACTGTCACTCCAACGACTGTCGTTGGCACTTGGAGCACAAAAGGGAACCAGTGACATCATCACCCTTGTGAAACGCCCACACAAGAGGTTAAATAGTGAGTCTCCACACCAGATAGTTGGACCAGTCCCAGCCTGGTCAGCTGCGTACATGAACTGATGAAGCCTCTTGGATGAGAGGTGAAACGTCTTCCTAGACAAACAACTAAGTCCAGTTGCTTTCGATTTAACCTCCTTTGAAATACTATGACCTGGACAAATGAGAATATGCACCGGCTTAATGTAGACAGATGTGTTAATTTGTTATGTTTTTTCTATTATTACTATTTTTGACCTCCATTTTGTCTGTTGTATTTGATGTTCGTTGTGTCTGTGCAATAATGAAAAAATAATAAAAACTTTGAATTATAAAAAACAAAAAAACCTAATAATAGTAAAACAGTAGCGTTTTAAAAAAATTCACCCCCCTCAGAGTGTGTGCGGGGGTAGAAACTATCGGTTGAGACCGAAAAAATAAAATGTACCAGGCTGTAAATATGTTTTTTTAAGCTGTAAAGTCGGTGATTTTAACATGGGGGTCTATGGAGAGTTGCTCCCTTCTGACACCAGCCCCCGGAGGAAGAAGAGGGGATTGCAGTTTGTTGAACGCGGAAGTGAGCTTCACTTCTCAGACCCACAACTGCCCACTTGGCTCAAACCCACTGCTTTCCATTTTATCCTTCAAACGTCTCGAGTGAGTTCCTGCAGCATCGGGACTGCAGCGCCACCTGGTGGACAGGAGTGGCACCGGCACCGGCTGATCTCAGGACTGTTGAGTTTTTAAAACCATGAAATCTGCCATTAAAGTTTTATGGTTACCCTTTAATTTACAGGCCGCTAATTACATGACAATGTCGAGAAATAGCCAAGAAATAACTGATTGATTGTAATTGACAAATACAAGGACTTGGTGGAGAAAAATTCTGGCCTTTCCCAGAAAATTCAAAGCATGAAAAGCTTGTGTAATGTTTGCCTTTGTCTTTGACGTTACTATGAAATTGGCCGTTACGTCTTGGCTATTTCTTGACATTCTTGACATTAAAAAAAGTGGTCTCGTGTCTCACTTTACCCCAGCTCAGGGGTCAAGAACAAAATCAAATACAACACAAAATGTTTTAATTAACATTCAAATGACAGATAGAACCAGTTAGATAGTTTGGGGGTCAGATTGTAGCCCCGACAATCGTGACCATTTCGATCAAAAGTCCTCTTGTGTGTGGGGGGAGCCGACAAAGTGGAAAGTGACTAAAATTGAGTTAATTAACCAATGAATAAACGAGCTGACTGAGAGCACATAGCACAACAAAGCAGTGTGGCTACAGATCATGTTTGATCACGCGAGATTTCTGGCTTGGGGGATGAGATTCTAGTGTAAATCTTTGTGTGTTGTGCTCACAGTGTCTCACTCTTGTATTTATTATAATACATCCATGGTCTCACTTTACCCCGCAGCATTTGTCTCACTTTACCCCAACACCCCCATTTTAGAAAAAACGACCTCTCTTAGAAATTCAGGCTAATTTTCAGCCAGCATCAACACATGGTTTTATATGTTGGTAGTTCATCATCATGTATCATTGAAGTTTTTCTACCTGAATCAATTTGCTTTGGCACAACAGTTGATTAAATTGACACCAAAAAAATTTACTTTTACATGCAAAAATCATATTTTTGTGAAAAAACCATGCTTTCTACAGTATCATGAGGTCCTCTCCTCACATGACCAAAAATATGTTCCGTTTTCTAGATACAGGGGGTGTCTCAAATTACCCCACTCTCCCCTATTATTGTTATCACCTCCTCTGTTCTCCTGCTGGAGGAACTTTATGACTTTATGACGTAGTAAAGCTGCAGTGGAGCCGCTTTTATTTCTCACCTTTCAGTGAAAATCGCCCACGTTAATGATGCTGAATATTGGCTCAACAAATCAGATAAAACCCTACCCACTGTGTGTGTGTGTGTGTGTGTGTGTGTGTGTGACCCCACAGAAGGATTCTTACTTTTCACTGCACCATAGAAGTTTCACTGCAGAGCTAACGTAGCATTAGCAGCTGTTTACCTGAATGAGCTTCAGCCCCATATCAATATGATTATTGTCACATACATATTATAACAATACATATTAAATACCTGTAGTAAAAACAATGTACATGTGCATATACTTAAAATATATATATGATGAATTATTTTATGTTAAAACCCGTTGCAACTGTATCACTTATTATATCTACTTAATTGATACAAGTTTATCTAAAGCAGATTATTGAAATGCATCTATATTATTATATTATTATCTACCCAATATTTTTACATTTATATTACATTATTTCATTTCATTTCATTTCTATTTATTCCATTCATGGTTTTCACAGGGCCGTTTACAGGAACCTTTACGGGCCAAACTCTATTACTCTAGTAATCTATGTGGTATATTGATGTGTTGGTGAAAAGAAGGGATCACCGCCGACACGTCTTCACTTGCATTCAAAAAAGTTGTTTATTAACAACAACAAGAACAGTGTACAAAAAAATGTTGAATCTTGGAGCATCTCTGGTGCCAATGTGAGATCTCTCTCTCTATGGCTCAAAACCACAATCTTTATATGCTTTCTAACTCCAAAACTCCACCTTCTCCCAACATAAGGATATAACTTACCATATTAGGCATTAACTTGTTCGACATTAATGGAAGCATTCTGTAAATCCAAACATTACCTGTATCTGTCTAGACTTCCTCTAGTACTATAGTCCTAGAGGACTATAGTACTAGAGGAAGTCCTACAGTACTACAGTACTAGAGTACTCTAGTACTGTAGTACTCTAGGACTTCCTCTAGTACTATAGTCCTAGAGGACTCTAGGACTATAGTACAGACGGTCTGGTCCCGGTCTGCAGCTGGTTCTGGTCCCGAGGCCGGTGAGTCAGACTGAGCCGACAGACACTCGTCCGTCACACGTGAAGGAGGAAGAGGAAGAGGAGGAAGAGGAAGAGGAGGAAGAGGAGCGAGCGGCTTCGCTCCGCCGGGCCGAGTCCCAAAGGTCAGAGAGTCTGATGATGAGATGGGACTGACAGCTGCTTCACAGACGACTTCACCCTCCTCCTCCTCCTCCTCCTCCTCCTCCTCCTCCTCCTCTCCTCCTCTCCTCCTTCTCTTCTCCTCCTCCTCCTCCTCTTCTCTTCAGACCTTTTCCTCCGAGCTCCAGTGGCCTGTGAAGACTCAATCAACTTTATTAATCGTTCTTTTCTTTCGGGTCTTTTTCTGGTCATGAACTCCTCTCCCTGTCTCACTCTCACTTTGAGACTCTGGGAAGATTTCTCCATTTAACACTTCATCACGTCTCAGAATGAACCTTTAAACCTTTAAAACCACAATTCAAAAGCAGAATGAGGTAAAGTGTCATGGCGGACGACAGAGCGCTGGAGATATCGACATGAATCAGAACCGTTGAACCTAAACAGCCTTGTTTTTACTTTACCACTGAAATTGTTCTCGATCTACGACCGTCGTTGGTGCTGCAGGTGAAGTCCAAGTGGAGTCGACTTGTCTGCTCTGACGGAACCAGAACGGGTGCCGAAGTCCGGCCGTCGTTGCTCAGAGCTCCTTCCATTTCGCACATTCTGTGTCATAAACTGTAAAGTGTTTTCTTGTCTGTAACAACATCTCTGTCCTGGGTGAGGGATCCCTCCTCTGTTGCTCACCCTGAGCTTTCTCCTGGTTTTCCCTGTTAAAAGGGTTTTCCATGGAGTTTTTCCTCAGTGGATTTGAGGGTCTAAGGACAGAGGATGTTGTTATGATGGGATGTAAAGCCCTTTGAGACAAACTGGTGGTAAAAATGGGCTATACAAATAAAATTGCCTTGCCTTGCCTTCTGGTGGGAGTGCGATCCATGCAAAAAGGGGGTTCTCTGCCAAGGTGCTGGAGGCATCAAAAGTGTCCAAACTGAAGAAAAAGATCTCCGCACACTTGGATCTATGAAATTTCACTTGCTTTCGGACTAGTTGTCCTAACCCTAACCCTTTTTCTTCAGTTGGGAGTACGATCCATCCCATCGCTCCAGTGGAGGATGTGCAGAAGGCCGGGAACGTTCATCATGACCAGCTGAAGGCCCAAACAGGTCTAAACCAGTTCCTCTTCTCCACTTCCAAACGTCTCAAAAGCTCCTGACGGCTCTTTAAAGCAGTGGTTCTCAACTGGTGGGTCGGGACCCAGAAGTGGGTCTAGACCCGTTCTGGATGGGTCGTGGACAGCTGGTCAAAGTAAATAATATTTAATGCACATCTGGGGCCGTATTCACAAAGAATCTTAAGGTTAAAAGTTGCTCCTAAGGGCCGAATTTAGGAGCAACTCCTAAAAAAAGTGGGCGTGTCAGTCTTAAATTTAGGACTCCTAGTTTTTTAAAATAAGAGTAATTCACAAAGTATTTTATGCCTAAAAGTAGCTCCTAAGTCTGGGAGAGCTTAAAAGTCCTCGTGAGGACTCCTAACTCAGTAAGACCTATTCACAAAGAATCGCAAATGGCTGCAGCCAGGCAAATGTATGGAGGACTGCGAATTGCTGCAGAGGGGGGTGCTGGAGCACCTGCCCCCTTGCCCTTTGATGCCCAACGTGCCTTTTTGTCGGTGTTTTTTTTTTTTTGGGTCATCTACAACATTTTCGCTATAAAACGGGAGTAGTGACGGTGACGAACTGTCCAATATAGGCGTCACAACGGTCGGACCGAGGTAACTGCGACTGCTGCGATGCAGTCATGCTGATGTGAGCCAAAAATATTTTTTAAAAGTTGGTGAGTGCGCTATACACACACATCTGTTAGTAGTAATAGCTCATGTGATAAGGCTGCTCCCCCAGTAAACTAAACTTATTGTTAGTCTGGGTTCAAATCCTGCTATAGGCCACAAATGTGGGTAATGCATTTTCTTTTCTCATCATTATTATGATCACCATATAGGGCTGTCAACGAATGTGAAAATTAATATTAAAATGTGGGAAGAAAAAAAACCAGCGGCTGCTTTGCGAGTGGACGCACTGACCCTCATTGCATTTGCACAGCGTCACACTGCAGAAAGTGAGACGCGACAAAAACTGTAGCAGAAAGATGCAGATGGCAGAGAGACAGACAGAAAGTTCAGAGCCCAACTCGGCAGCAGAGACAGTGGTTTGGACTCGAAGCTGTCTAAAAAGCCCCGTCGGACCTGACGGCAAATAAATAAATAAAAAGTGGAGCAGAGCGGCGGCGGCGAGGAGGAGGAGAAGGAGGAGGGAGGGGAGGGGGGGCGCCGCCGGCACTCAACAACCAATCACCGTGTTGAGCGCCTCGAATTCGTGCACGAGAATTGACGTAATCCATAGCAACGGGGCGTCACCAGGGGCGTGACTCTTACTCTGCTCTTAGTGATTTATCCTTAGTAAGAGTAGGTCTCAGCGGCTTTGTGAATAGCTTTTAAGAAAAAACTCCTACGTAAAAACTTTTAGTGCGAGTTAGGAGCACTCCTAGTGGTAAGATAAAATGCTTTGTGAATACGGCCCCTGATGTTGGACATGTCTTTTATTTTGAAAAATAACTTATTTTGAAAGGCACGAGACACGTGAACACATGCAGTTGTAATGCTCCTCCTCACTTTCTTATCATTTGCTCTGAATACAAAGATATCAGTTTCTTATTAATGTGGCCTGATGCAGTGAATCTGGTTTTGTGGGTCTTTATTTTGTGCAATTTGATATTTATTCCCTTTAGTGAACATGCTCTGAATGCAGAGATGCATTAGAAGTCAATTATATCGTTTTGTTGGTCTCCATTTTGTGCAGTTTGATATTTTTTTATTCACTTTCGTACATGCAGTTGTCATGGTAACTCCTCAGTTTCATTCATGTGCTCTGAAATGCACTTTGCTCAATAAAGAGCTAAATCAGTTTTTAAAGGCTTGGTTTAAATTCTATAAAAGTGGGTCGTGACTTAATGACCATGGGAACATGTGGAGCCCAGAGTGAGACTAGTTGAGAACCGCTGCTTTAGAGGCCGATCTACGGCTTCTGGTCCCGGGTTTAGACCAGCGCACCATAATACAACAACAGTTCAACCTCCGGTCAGTCTGATCAGTCAGCATCTATATATATATATATATATATATATATTTATATAATTATTAACGTGCAGGTCAAAGGTCATGAACGTATCACGTTGTTGTTGAGACTGAAACGAGTTCTTTGTGACTTTTATGCCTCATTATTTCCCAGAGTGAAGAGAAATAAATAGAAACCTTCGTAATGGCTTTTCTGTGTCCGTGCAGAATATGAATGAACTTTAATTGCGGGACAGACGTGATTACATTTTCAAAATGATGTTTCCCAGAGGCAACAAGCTGTGTGTGTGTGTGTGTGTGTGTGTGTGTGTGTGTGTGTGTGTGTGTGTGTGTGTGTGTGTGCGGTGTTCAGGATCATCTGGGTCTTTGCAAACGGTTGAGTTGGTTTTTATTTCAGCAGTGATCTTGTCTCTTGTCTCCCGGCTGCAGAGATGAGACGTTGAAGTGAAGCTGGTAAAACTCGCTGCAGCCTGAGGACACGGTCGGTGTGTTCGATTCCCGTGTGCGTCGTCGGCTCAGGATGAAAGGACGCCGTCGGCTCGGTAACTAGACGGATCTTCTGCTGATGTTTGATCGTCATCGGAGCACAGCGATCACAGACTCGACGCTCTGATGACACGATGCTCAGAGTTCAGACGAGGAACTCCGTCATCGAGGTTCACAGCCGAGCTGTCGACCAATCAGATCAATACTCGTCACGTCTGAGGTGCTGCGCTTGATTCCCGTCAGATAATCACAACCGCTCTGAACCTTTGAGATAAAGTCGGTCAGAAATATTCCAACGACTCACAAACTTCTGGAGAAATTATATAAAATTCACCAAAAATGATGTTATAATAAGAAGCAGCAGTGGTGTCGCATAGTTCCAGTTACTGTCACTATCAAGGACAAAAATAACACAATTAAAATAAAGTTCAAGAATAAAGGTAGATGTTTGTGTTAAAGCTCCTTCAGAATAAAGGTAGATGTTTGTGTTAAAGCTCCTTCAGTATAAAGGTAGATGTTTGTGTTAAAGCTCCTTCAAAATAAAGGTAGATGTTTGTGTTAAAGCTCCTTCAAAATAAAGGTAGATGTTTGTGTTAAAGCTCCTTCAAAATAAAGGTAGATGTTTGTGTTAAAGCTCCTTCAAAATAAAGGTAGATGTTTGTGTTAAAGCTCCTTCAGTATAAAGGTAGATGTTTGTGTTAAAGCTCCTTCAAAATAAAGGTAGATGTTTGCATTAACGCTCCTTCAAAATAAAGGTAGATGTTTGTGTTAAAGCTCCTTCAAAATAAAGGTAGATGTTTGTGTTAAAGCTCCTTCAAAATAAAGGTAGATGTTTGCATTAACGCTCCTTCAAAATAAAGGTAGATGTTTGTGTTAAAGCTCCTTCAAAATAAAGGTAGATGTTTGTGTTAAAGCTCCTTCAAAATAAAGGTAGATGTTTGTATTAAAGATCGGACCGTATGAGTTTCGCTTTCACCGTGCAATGCTGTAATGCATGTGTGCTTCTCTCTCTCTCTCTCCGTGTGTGTGTGTGAACGGCAGTAACGGAGAAACAGCGCTATGCGGAGATGAATGAACGGAACAATATTGCGTTGGTCGAGCCAAAAGCCGAAAAGTCTATTCGTGGCGGACGTAATTTATTTGTGGCGGAATGCCACGAATAAGTGAATGAATGGGAAACACTGCTGTTTTGGTTTGCTTCCTGTATTTGGTCCTATTAAAAGTCCAATCACGGGGCGTCGAGTGGCGCAGGAGGTTAAGCAGGCGTCCCCGGTTCGAATCCGGCATCGGGCACTCTTTCCTACATGTCATTCCCCCTCTCTCGGGCTCCCCATTTCCTGTCTCTCTCAACTATACTATCAATAAAAGGCATGAAAAGCCCCAAAAAATATACTAATACTACAAAAAATAAAAAATAAAAAGTCCAATTACGTTCTCACCTGAAGCGAACCAGACCGAGTCCTGACTAAAGTCCAGACTGTGGCCTGGGGGAGTGTTCACACATGACATTTTGGTTTGGACCAAACGAGGCTTGTGTGAAAGCGACCTTAATCAGCACTGTGATGTTTTCTGTTTTTGGTTCTTAGAACCACAGATATAGCTTCATCATCTTTGTATGATTCAGCACACACAAAGGGTCTTATGTAGCGTAATAGGGTCTCTTGTTGTCATTTTCATTTGTTTTACCCTCTTATTTTATTCTTTTTATTTTATTTTATTTTATAACTGCTGTACATCAGAGTTGTCTTACACAGGTGCTTTGATGTGGATGATAATTGATAATCTGATGGTACAGATTTAATGTAAGATTTATATTGTGATTGCAGATTTATGTTTAAATGTACTGGTTTTAACTGTGGACCCCAGGAAGACGAGCGGCGTTCCAGAGCGCAGCTAATGGGGATCCTAACAAATAAAACTAATAAAATAAAACAGCATTTCAAAATAAAAGAGGGAAACAATCGATCAGCGACATCATTTCATCACAGTGGGAAACAGCGGTGGTGCAGCCGTTAGAGTCCTGCTGAGGGATGGAAGCTTCCTGTTTACCCAGAGTTCCTCTCTGCTCTGAGCCGTGTCCGCTGGCTGCTGGCTAATGTACAGGATCAGATAACTTCTCTTAAAGGAGCAATCACGCGGCGCTGCAGGGAACGCCGTGCTCGGTAATAGAAGCCGCGGCGCTCCGGGGAACGCCGTGCTCGGTAATAGAAGCCGCGGCGCTCCGGGGAACGCCGTGCTCGGTAATAGAAGCCGCGGCGCTCCGGGGAACGCCGTGCTCGGTAATAGAAGCCAGTGACGTCCAGTGTGACACCTCTGGCTCATAAACACGTGAATGGAAACGACGCTTCACTTCCTCCTCGGCTGCAGCCTGAAGAATGACGTCGACTCCGGGTGGAAACGAATTGAATGTTGTGGTGTATTGATGTGTTGATGAAGAGAAGGGATCACCGCCGCCGACACGTCTTTTCTTGTATTCAAAAAGAGTTTTATTACAAGAAAAAGAACAGTTTCAAAAATGCCGAATCCTAGAGCATCTCTGGTCCAATATGAGATCTCTCTCTCTTGGCCTAAACCCCAAACCTTATATACTGTACGTTTTCTAAAACTCCACCTTTTTCCAATATAAGGATATGTCTGTCCAAGATGGTCAGACAAAGACAGGATCTAAAAACAGAATCTAACCTTCTGACATTTAACCTCTTGACCAAGCTAACTAAACATAGATACAGTGTCAAGTTTCCCCAAAAACTATGACTCACAGAGAAACACATTTACACACTACTGCTAGACACCTAATGTAAACATCTTGCTGTAAATGTATGTGTGTGCCTTTCTCTCTTGTAACATCTGAATTTATTTATATTTATTCCATTTAACTATAAACTGTTACTTATCACAAATGAAGTTCTTATCCAAATGGTGAATCACCTCTGACCTCTCCCTTAACTTTTAGGCTGAGAAAACACCATGAAGAACAGAAGATAATTCAAGATATTAAAGCAAAAATGTTCAGGTGGATAATAAACTACGATGTAGAAGTGAGTCCTTTCCTGGGCTCAGATGTATGGATGTGTTTTGTTTGCTCCACGCTCTTTATTTTGTTCCCTCTCATATAATAACTCAGTTTGCAACTTCCAAACACCAGAACATTATTTCACTCTGCTTCTCCTGCTGTGACAGGAAGCCGTAACTCTTCACAAAGGACTGTCACAGATAACTAAATGTTGTGTTTACCAGGAAAACATCCCATAAAATATTCAACTCAAGCGCTTTTACGGCCGGAACGTCAGTGATAATAAAGAAAATACGTCTAATCGAGGCTTTTAATTTGAAGTGTCGTTTCAGGTGTTCCTATTATTTGGTCCCCCCCTCCTCTACCACACACACACACACACACACACACACACACACACACACACACACACACACACACACACACACACACACACACACACACACACACACACACACACACGTGCCTGCAGATCTCTGCATTGTTGCAGCGAGACGTCGTTCAGCAGAGGCTCAGAGTGGGGGGGGCAGCGGCAGCGTGCACGCTCATAAACTATATATATATGTATATAGTGTATATATATATATATATATATATATATATATACAGTATATATAGTATATATATACTATATATATATATATATATAGTATATATAACCCCAGCAGCTGAATCTCCTCTCAGAAACGACCGGTGTTCGTCACCGCTCCGTTATTGCTCACAAATAAAACCGAAGCGTAATAAAACTGATCCTTTAAAAATTCATGTGAGCCGAGGCGTCGAAGCAAAGCATTGTGGGTGATGGAGTGTAAGGATGTGTGTGTGTGTGTGTGTGTATGAAGCTTTATTTCACATTATTCTGATCATTAAGCTGCATCAGCGCTCGTGTGTCACAGTTCTGTCCCTATAGGTGTATCAGTGTGTGTGTGTGTTTATGTGTGTTTATGCGTGTGTGTTTCCATGTGCACAGCGAAGTGTTTGTGTGGACATGCATGGCCAGATGCGTGTGTGTGTGATACTGTGTGGAGGATTTAGACTCATATTTATGTATGTGTGTATGTAGTGTTATACCTGAGTGTGTGGTGGCGCATACATTACAGTGTGAGCGTAGATTTATACATATATGCGCATACATAGATGAGTGTGTGTGACTGAGTTTGTTTTTGCTTGTTATTTTCTGTGGGTAACAGAGCAGTTATGTGTGTGTGTGTGTGTGTGTGTCTGAACCTGTGAATCTATAAACATCCATCTGTACTTTACTTTGTGGCTGCGTTCATGAGTGTGTGTGTGTGTGTGTGTGTGTGTGTGTGTGTGTGTGTGTGTGTGTGTGTGTGCGTGTGTGTGTGTGTGTTCTCCTTTACGATCTTTACACGTCTGGTTTTCTGGATTTTTAAATCTTTATTGACATGATATTTGGAAAAAAGAAAATATATATAGGCTACCAAAGATCCGAGGCGAGGCGAGACTTCATCACTGAGACCAACATTTATCTCCTAGAAATACTTTAACCAGCCGGTGGTAAACCTCTAAAAACCTGTGGGTAAGTTAATTAGCGATGGTTTTCTCCCCCGGGATGAGGACGGAGGTTGGCCGGCGGAGCAGCTCTGCAGACCGGCTGCTGCCTCTGTGATGTCCCGGTCGCTGCAGAGCTTCACTTCTCTGAAAAACATCGGAGCAAACTTCTAAACAGCCGTCGTTTAGATAAACAGTTACTTTCTCACATGAAAACATATTAAAACTTTAAACAAAAGGAGGTCAAGTGACGTTGTTGTCGTTGCTGCTATCAGGTTGCTATGCGGGATCATGTGCAGGATTCTGATTGGCTGACGTGGGCTTGAGCTTCTCGCTACACTGCCACCTACAGGTTTGCTCTTGACGGCATAAACACGGGTCATTGTAAACGACAACTTTTCTGAAAACAGACTGGTGTGCATGCAGTTATTCTTGTAAACAGAGAGGGTGAAATGTCCCTTTATGAAAATAGCCGGGCACGTGTAAACGTATTCTTTTAAGTTTAAGTGTCTGAATGTGAGAATAAATTTATTTCTCTAGAGACGCACAAAGAAACGTGTTTTGGTCCTAATGCTGAGTTGTTGTGTCCTTCTGACAGATTCAGTCACTCACCTCTTCAGACCAGTTTATTATCTTGTGTTGTGTTCTTGTGGGGGATGTAATATAAATACAACACAAATAATCTGAATAAAATGGGAATAAATGCCGATCTGAATAAAACCACATCATGTAAACACGTAATGGCATAAAAGGGCTCTCACACCATCCCAACAAATAATATGTACACTGGACTTTGCTCTCTGTCGATTGGACCATTCTGTGACTTTGTGACTTTGTGACTTTGTGACTCTGTGACTTTGTGACTTTGTGACATGCCAGGCTACAAGATGAGACTGTTGTTCACTCATGACGGACAAATATGGACACATGTGCAAACACACACGTAATCTGTATGTCTAGAGCTAGACTGCAGCTCTGTTTACTACCTACTGCTGTAACATGTTATGTCAAAATGTAAAAAGAAAAAGAAAAGATTATGATAAAGATTTTATTCTGTGGGTAATGGGGGCGGGACTAGATCAGCTTTAGCTTCTCCCGCTTTCCCTTCCAGCCATGTGTATTGTATTATTTGAACTAAGATGAAATGTGATGATGATGATTTAATTGACATGCCCGAAATAAACGAAAATTTGCGTCCATGTAAACAGTGAAGTTGGAATTTCCTATCAGAACTATTATAATCAGGTTAAAGGCTCATGGAAACTACTACTACTAACTAAGCTACTGATAAATGAGATGGTGAATCCTGTGGTGACCATGAATCGGTCCAGAACCAGACCAGTCGTCTCCAGCTGTTTAAACACATGACATGACGTGAAGTGAAGCTACGCATCATCTCTGCAGGAGAAGCTGATGAACTAACCTAAAGATGTCTATCTATCTATCTATCTATCTATCTATCTATCTATCTATCTATCTATCTATCTATCTATCTATCTATCTATCTATCTATCTATCTATCTATCTATCTATCTATCTATCTATCTATCTATCTATAACCTCGCGCTCCGAGCAGAGGAAACACATTCCTCTGTTTCCTCACACGGCTCGCTGGATTTGCTCATTTGCCACCAATTCATGGAAGCAGATTGCCCTCGCTGCCTTTATCTCTTTCCGTCCATCTCTCCATCCGTCTCTCCTCTTCCTCCATTATTCAGCCGTTCACCATTAGGGCCGTCACCTCGCCGCCGCCGCCTCCAGCTCTAAATCTACTTTGCAAAAATTCATTTCAAGGACAATAAAGTCTCGGAGGAAAGTGCGTCGCACAGCGCGCACGCGATAAACAAAATCTACCGGAACATATAGGACACACACGTTAAAATGAAGCGTGGAGGAACTCCCACAGACGTCCATCACATTCCCCCTTAAAACCACAGGCATGAATACAAATACTGGGAACACTGCGTAATAACTACACACTACTGTATGAAGCTTCAGTTTAACACTCATCCATCATTTATAAAGCATTCCTCCTACATTAATACTTATTAGTTTAGAAACACAGTTTTGGATTAATAAGATCATCTATAATATGTTTAATTCTTGTATTTCCAAACTTAATAAATATAAATGTACATGTACTTTATTTATACAGCCCTTCACAACAATCCTTTCAGTGTACCACAAAGTGCTTTACAGCAGGTCATGAATAAAAATAAAAATAAATAAAAACAATTAAAAACAATAATAAAACGCAAAGAAAGCAATAAAATACAGCAAAACCAAATAAGATAAAATAAGATAAAAGTGTCATCACGCTACTGGGTATTAAAAGCCATCCTAAATAAATCAGTTTTTAGCCGATTTGAAGAGGCCCAGGTCAGAAATAAGACGCATCTCGGCGGGGAACTTATTCCACAGCCTAAATAATTTATATATATTTTTACCTGGGTGTGTGTTTATGTTAATTTTATACCCCAATATTTAAATAAAACTTAAAAGTGTCACATATAATACAATATAATAGGCATATTCATCCAAGAATCCCCTACAGTAAATCATTTTCCTATATATAGGCTATACATAACTGGTTAAAAGCACCAACCCTCCTCAAAGCTCTCCTGTTGTTTCCTAGATCTGACGGTCTGGACCAATAAAGAAGCTGCAGGATGTAAACATTTAGATCTGGACCAATAAAGAAGCTGCTGCAGGATGTAAACATTTAGATCTGGACCAATAAAGAAGCTGCAGGATGTAAACATTTAGATCTGGACCAATAAAGAAGCTGCAGGATGTAAACATTTAGATCTGGACCAATAAAGAAGCTGCAGGATGTAAACATTTAGATCTGGACCAATAAAGAAGCTGCTGCAGGATGTAAACGTTGAAGTCGGACATAAACGTGTTAACAGACTCTGGACACTTATGTGCTTGGATGCACCATTAGCTCTGCTGGTCTGAGGCCAGTCTGGTCCGGTCGATGGGCTGTGAAGGAAACGGCAACATTATGAGGCCTTGTAGTGACCTAATCCATTCATCAGACCTCAGACTGACGGCGCACAACAGCAGCTTAGCAGTTAGCTTGCAGCGGCTTAGCAGTTAGCTTGCAGTGTTAGAAACTGGCTACAGTTAGATACAGAGTAGGATATTACCAGGTGGCTAAGGAGTAGTGCTGTCAGAAAGAACTTCTCTATTCAAACAGAATTCAAATAATTAAAAAAATGAAAACATTTGAAACTGACGTGTCCAATGTGTTCCTTCAACGATGCAAATGAACGTTGTGCGTCGTTGTGCACGACAGCGTCGTTGTGCACGACAGCATTTGCAATACCCATATCCTGCCACTCGGGGCGCATGAGGCTTTAACCACGGGAGTCAACGGTGGTGTCGTTACTCTCTTTTACAGAGCTCTAAAGTAGAGTAGAGCAGCTCATCTGTAATCCACTGGATCTCTAATGTAATAACACTGGCTGTTGGTGTCACTTCCTGTATCGACCTGGCTTCAAACTCATCTTAGAATAAACCCTTGTGTCTGTGTGTGTGTGTGTGTCTGTGTGTGTGTTCTTGTTTCCAAATAGGACTCCATGTCCCATAATCCCCGTAGAAACCTTTCCTCCTCTGTTCTCTCCTCACGTTATCCTCCAGAGCTTCACCTCTAACTCTGTCTCTCCTCCTCCTCCTGTCTAAATTAGGAAAAGTCCATTAGCTCAAGGAGTGTGATTCCTCAAAATCTCTCTCACACACACACACACACACACACACACACACACACACACACACACACACACACACACACACACACACACACACACACACACACACACACACACACACACACACACACACACACACACACACACACACACAGCTGATCCGGCCCATAAATCGTTGTCTCCATTATAGTTCTGCCAATAGCGCCTCCATGCTGGCTGCACAGCGTCTTTATAGCGCGGCTTTGATGTATATGTGTGGGTCGGGCCAGGCGGTCGGGCCAGGCGGGCGGGCGGGCGGGCGGGGCGAGTGACAGAATGAGGTTGGGAAACGAGAGGGATGCAACAACGGAGCGGGAACAAGGAGGAAACACTGGATCAACACCAAACACCAGAGAGACTGAGGAGAAGAGAGAGGGAAGAGATGCAGATGTAGCAGGTTGATGCTGCAGATTCATCACCGGAGTCAGAGCCAAACTTCTCTCTGTTCAGCATCTGCTGTTTTCCTTCTTTGGCAGGAAAACAATGTTGTTGCTGCTGCTGCTGCTGCTGCTGCTGCTGCTGCTGCTGCTTGGCTCAGCTGAACGTAAAGCTCCCACAGTCTAAAGGTCTAAAGACGCTCCACACAGTCTAAAGGTCTAAAGCAGGGGTCTTCAACGTTTTCCAGGCCGAGGACCCCCAAACTGATGGAGAGATGGAGCGGGGACCCCCTACTTATATTGTATAAAATTGTGTTTTATATTTAACTAGTCCTGTATTGCCAGGAAATGATAATACATACGTAGTCTATGAAAACAAGTGGAAAAGTCAGGGGGAGGGGCCCACTTTAGTATTCTTTCAGGGGGCCCAGGATTCCTAGCAACGGCCCTGGTGCCATATGCCAAAAGTGCCATATTCTGGACTATAAATCACACTTTTTTTGAGGAGTTTGGCTGGTCATGGAACTCTTTATATTTCGAAGGGACTTATATAAAAAATATATGCCATGGCATCTATGATCACAACAGGTCACAACTACGCTTGTGGTAACTGAACGCTGCTACTGCACCAATGAAAGAATTACACGACTAAACCATAAAAAGGGTTAGACATATGACGCTCGTGACTCCCCCCCAGTCGTCAGCGCCGCGGTCACCGGAGCTGATTGTGAGAACATTTACACCGGGCGCGCGGTGATGTCTCGGTTCCACGGAGTGTTTCAGTGACGGCCTGATGCTGCTTCATTACTGCTGCGCTATGAGCAGACGTGTCTCTGGGTCTCGTTCCTCTCAGCAGCTCAGTCTGATGCTGCTACTAAAGATACAAACTGCTGCTCCTCGTGCAGCTGCTTTCACACCGCTATCACCCCGTTAAACGGAGCCCCGCTCCTCTGCAGACGGCTCATCACAGTCGTCATGGTTACAGTGATAAACACACAGCCTCCCAGGTTTAAAATACTATCATATTAAAGGGATAGTTCAACATTTTGTCAAATTGGCCCATTGCCATAATCCCTATAGTCACAGCAGTAGGTTCGTTACCTTTAATTGAGCTGTTTTAGAGGGAAATACAGAGACTGTTGATGAAAAACTGTCCCTGAAGGCAACGTGCATCAGTGGTTTTACATGAATTTCCCTCTAAAACAACTCTGTGTGGTAACGTTGTGTTATTATTTCATAGCGTGGTGAATGTGCAGCTCACAACTTGTCCACCAGAGCGTTGTGGAGTTGTTGGATTGTGTATTTGATGAGTTTGATGAGGGAAACCAAGAAATCCCATAATGAGCCTCCGTAGCGTAGCTCTGAGCAGCTCACCGCTCTGCTCCGCCGTTCTAAAAACAGCTTGCACCGACAATTAAAGGTAACAAACCTACTGCTATGACTATTGGGATTATGGTGATGGACCGGTTTGACTAAATGTTGAATTATGCTGCTGCAGCTCTCAGTCTGTTGTACTGTGAGAGAGTGTGTGTGTGTGTGTGTGTGTGTGTGTGTGTGTGTGTGTGTGTGTGTGTGTGTGTGTGTGTGTGTGTGTGTGTGTGTGTGTGTGTGTGTGTGTGTGTGTGTGTGTGTGTGTGTGTGTGTGTGTGTGCTGCAGTACTGTCAATAAGTGCTTGATGGCCGAGCCGGTGACTCTCTCTCTGCAGCAGAGGAGATGGATGGTGAGAGAGACTTTTATCTCCCCCTCTCCTCTCCTCCATCACTCCGTCCTCAATCTTCTGCTTCCATTTTTCTTTCCCGCCTCTGGTCTTCCTCTCATTCTCTCTCTCTCTCTCTCTCGCCCTTTTAATCTCTCCATCTGTTGCTAGGACCCTTCTTTCATGACCTTTCTTTCATTCCTCCTTTTTCCTTTTTTGTGTGAATGAATGTTTCTCATTTCCTCCCTTCCGACACTCAGTCTTCCCCCGCCGTCCTCTCCCTCCCTCTCTTTTTATCTCCCTCTCTCTCTCCCTCTGTCTTGAGGGTTGTTCTTCCTTTAACTTCCTTCTGTTGGTTTCTGAGGTTTTTACTTCACTTCTTGCTTCTGCATCAATCAATAAAACTAAATCCGATTTCTTTTAATTTGTAAAATGTGTTTTATTAATAAACAGTTTCCTCTGCTTCCGCTGTTCCTTTATGTTTCAGAGCAAAACTTGATTTTTGACTGAATGATTAATATCGATGGATGATACAGTAACACTCTCATAATTAATGTTTAATGACGACAAACGGAGACGGAGATGAAAAGTTTATTGTCTTCTTCTTCCCCTAACCCTTTTTTTTAAATCAGTTATACAGGAAAACATATTAAGTCTTGTCTCCAGTCTTGGATCAATATGATACAAAATGAAAAGTTTTTTTTTTTTTTTTTTTTTTTAAATAAATCATATTTGTACGTGTATGTGTCGTGCAAATGTTAGATATGTTTATAATACTGCCAGATTTGTGACCTGTCTGGATTTGCTAAGTTAATTTCTCAGTAATAATTCTCCTCTGATTCATATTCACTCATAATAATGTAAAATAGTTTGGTCTTTATTGTGCGTTTTCTGAATCTTCAAACTCCTGCAGTTTTCAGTTTCCCTGACATTCCTCGATGCCTCCGGGATGAAAGGAAGTAATACTGTAATTTGGAAAAAAACTGTCTCTGATTGTTTGAGGAAAAAAAAAGACCCAAACACAACATTATAAAATACTGAAAATGAGTCTGACCAGGCGGTTTATGATGAGTCCAGTCCAGCAGTCAGCAGCTTCCTCATCTACTGTTGTTGTTGTTCCGTAACAAAAAGACACACCAAAAAACATCCAAATACCGCGATTTGCGCTGGCGAGATTTGGACGGACCAGGAAGAGGAGCAATTCTGTTACAAACAAGCTTGAAATATAGACTTATTTAATTTTTTTCGGGACAATTTCTCATTTCAGGGCTTCAATACAAGAGGGACATTACAGACGAGCACTTTGGAGGTATTTGGATGTTTTTTGGTGTGTCTTTTTGACAAAGAAAAGTGAGCTCCGTTCTCAACCGTCATATGGACATGCAGTGCTGCACGGAGCCCCGCTGTAACTCAGAGAAGCCACGGAGGACTCTGAAACTTCTCCCAGCCCTTAGTCCACATGAGGGGGAGGAGATAATGATGAGTGAAATTTCAATTTTGGGTGAACTATTCTTTTAATGTGCACTGTCCTCCACAAATAAACCATAAATGAAAAATGAAATGAAATGTTTATTGGTTTCTAAATGTCCGGCTCCACAGCGTCGTAAGTGATTCCTCCTCATGGATGTTTCACTCTGCGGCGTAAATAACACAACGAGTCAAGTGACAACGGTCCGGCCGTGCGGACGACGGTCCGGCCGAGCGGACGACGGTCCGGCCGATATGGACGACGGTCCGGCCGAGCGGACGACGGTCCGGCTGCTGCAGAGAGACGCTGAGCAGAGAGACGAGGAGATGGAACTATATTTATAATACTGGTTTGAAATGAATATTTAATGATGCATTTCATTTGTTTAGGGATTTTTCATCATCTTGTGCCGTCGGACACAAACGCGGCTTCTCAGCTTTTATGTCAAAGGTTTTTAATGTTCAATATTAAACATAAATGTTTAATTTTGAACCAGATGATGCATCAGCCTGAGGCTCATTCTCACCTGCAGGTCACAATTAAAACGTGCACACACACACACACACACACACACACACACACACACACACACACACACACACACACACACACACACACACACACACACACACACACACACACACACACACACAGTAATACAGAACAAACACATGCACATTTGAATATCAAGAATAATGAGTCAAACAAAGTGTATTAATAAAATATAAGTTCAGTCTGTGTTGATTTTAGCTTTAAGCTGGTGAAGCTGCTGAACAGATCAATTCATCCTTTATCATAAACATCATTGATTTCACACAGTTCATCAATATATATTCAGTTAATCACCTGTAGCATATTTAATTATTATTTCTGTTCATATTTTCATACAGAATCATGTTTTCATGTGTCTTCACTTCTGTTTTTGTCACATCCACTGTCAGATGAGTGACAGCAGCAAATAACTGTACACTCAAAAGTCACGTATATACATTTACTTTCAGTACTTGGCTTGTATGTGCATAACAATTACACATTAGAACAATGGAAAAATCATATGTTTATGCTAATGTACATGTAAAGCCCATTTAAATATACACATATATGTTTATACTGTAGATATGTGGCCCATAAACATATTATTAACAATAGATTCCAAGTGTGAAGATATGGTTCAAAATAAATGGTCAATACGTACGTATAGAATTTAAATCTGCATGCCGTAACAAACATGAATTACATAAACACCACTTATGACACAAGAGAAATCATAATATAGATATTTATAATGTTTGTTCATGTATGTTTAATATCTAGAGTATGTTGTAAACTTATATCTTCATATTTCCAGATGATTAATGCATGTGATAATTATATAAGTGACAAATATGTCATATATTATAACACTCTGTTGGACTGAATATGAATGTGTAAACCACAGACTAAAATCAGAGAGGCCACGCCCCCTCCTTTGTGCAGAACTTTAAATAGTTCTGAATGAAATGGTTTTAATGTGAAGCTGCAGGAAATGTTCGGTTTGCATGAGCAGGGCTGTCGCCATGGAAACCCCGTTTCCCATCCCAGAACAAATACAGAACGATTACAGTCCAGTCTTCAGACGGTCACAGGGCTGATGATGGACGGCGCCCGGCAGACGCTCGTTTAATGAAAATCTTTGAAGCTGCTGCTCAGTCACTTGAATCTCTGAGTCGACTTTTAGACTTTAGACATTTATTGTCCCTTCAAGGGGAATTCTTTTTCACATGACCATTTACATTTCGTTTCACCAGACACATACAAACACACACAAATGACAACACATTGCCACACATTTTTACACTCTTGTTAAGGAGTTAAGGGTCGCTGTGACGGCCGGTATAACTGTGCGTTCACACCAAAAGCTTCCAAAGTGTCAAAAACGCTCGAGGATGGGCTTCAGACCAGACAGCTCCCAAAACAGCAAATATTTTCAGCCCCTTTGGCCGCTCGTCACGTGACTGACGTCAAAGTTCGATCGCGCTGGTCATTGGAGCCGAAATACAAAAAAAGGCAGCCGACGGACATCTCTATTCTGACAGGCTGCCGCCGGTTGCCGCCGAACCGCGTCATAGCTAATTCCCCTAAAGTTAACCAGGGTTCAGCTTCTCCTCTGGTGACGTTTTGGAAGCTTTGGAACCTTTGGAAGCTTTGGAAGCTTTGGAAGCTTTGGACGTTTTGGAAGCTTTGGACGTTTTGGAAGCTTTGGAAGCTTTGGACGCTTTGGAAGCTTTGGAAGCTTCGGACGTTTTGGAAGCTTTGGAAGCTTTGGACGCTTTGGAAGCTTTGGAAGCTTTGGACGCTTTGGAAGCTTTGGACGTTTTGGAAGCTTTGGAAGCTTTGGACGTTTTGGAAGCTTTGGACGCTTTGGAGGCTTTGGAGGCTTTGGAAGCTTTGGAAGCTTTGGAAGCTTTGGACGCTTTGGAAGCTTTGGACGCTTTGGACGTTTTGGAACCTTTGGAAGCTTTGGACGTTTTGGAGGCTTTGGACGTTTTGGAACCTTTGGAAGCTTTGGACGCTTTGGAGGCTTTGGAGGCTTTGGAAGCTTTGGAAGCTTTGGAAGCTTTGGACGCTTTGGAAGCTTTGGAAGCTTTGGACGTTTTGGAACCTTTGGAAGCTTTGGACGTTTTGGAAGCTTTGGAAGCTTTGGACGTTTTGGACGTTTTGGAAGCTTTGGAAGCTTTGGAGGCTTTGGACGTTTTGGAAGCTTTGGAAGCTTTGGACGCTTTGGAGGCTTTGGAAGCTTTGGAAGCTTTGGACGTTTTGGAAGCTTTGGACGCTTTGGACGTTTTGGAAGCTTTGGAGTAGGGATGTGGAGATTCACCGATTCATATCTGTGGTCCGATATAAACGTATGCGATGCGACTGCACCGGTAGATTCAGGCTACATCGGACATAATTTATGGTTGAATTTGCGATGCATCTCTTCTAGCCTTCTACATCGGTAAATTCCATGGTTAAATCGATCATTTCATTTTCCGAGGCAACCTGAACGCACCATCGTGGAAGCCGTGCCCGTGCGCGCAGCCTCCTGCTCCTGCTCTGACAGCAGCAGCAGCTGTAGTCAGAGCCGCCAAGAGAAGTAAACAGTCCGAGTGAAGCGGCGGGTCAATACTCGGCTGTCAGCGGCTGTAACTAAGAGCAGGGCCGTGGTAGTAGCTCTGGCTATGGGCTCTGGTTGTAGCAGAAGGACTTTGGTTGTAGTGAGCTGGGAAGCGGTGGTAGCCGCGGATGCTAACCGCTAGTTAGCGGTAGCGGTTAGCATCCAGACAGCTAGCAGGGCTAGTACAGTAGCTCTCCTACTCTGCTGCACTGACCTACACCTGAGCTTTGTGAGCACTGGCTGGAGACTAGAAAACACAGACTCTCCACCCAGAAATGTCCTGTGCACAACAAAACATCTGTGACTTGTCTCTTTTAAGTTGTTTTGTGAGCACTTTGAAAACTTGTGGTTTTAAAGGTGCTATATAAATAAAGTTATTATTATTATAATATAGCAAAAGACCAAACTGCAGAGGTGCCACCACACAAGACTAGCCCATATGATTAAGCTGGATTTCATTTCTACCATTTATTTAGTCTAGACTGTACCTTTCAAATATGATTTATTGGTTTGCCCTGTAAAAAATAACCAAATATAGGCTACATCCCTCAAATTGATACAGAGAGTAAAGCAGAATGGTATTGAGGTAATAAACTTGATGTGGGAAGAAACTCTCATATCAGAACTGTATCAAACATCATATCGAACCAAATCTCTTTGTAATTAAGTCATATCGTTATCAAATCGCATTTGAATAGCATCGCATCGTGAACAGGAGTGAATCGTATCGCATCGTATCGACGGGAGCTTCAGTGTATCGGTAATGTATCGTATCGGTGGCAGCGTATCGAGATGCGTATCGAATCGGCCTGAGTGGTGGAGATATACAACCCTACTTTGGAGGCTTTGGAAGCTTTGGACGCTTTGGACGCTTTGGAAGCTTTGGAAGCTTTGGACGCTTTGGACGCTTTGGAAGCTTTGGAAGCTTTGGACGTTTTGGAAGCTTTGGAAGCTTTGGAAGCTTAGGAAGCTTAGGAAGCTTTGGAAGCTTTGGACGTTTTGGAAGCTTTGGAAGCTTTAGAAGCTTTGGAAGCTTTGGACGCTTTGGAAGCTTTGGAAGCTTTGGAAGCTTTGGACGCTTTGGAAGCTTTGGAAGCTTTGGAAGCTTTGGACGCTTTGGAAGCTTTGGAAGCTTTGGAAGCTTTGGACGTTTTGGAAGCTTTGGAATCTTTGGACGTTTTGGATGCTTTGGAAGCTTTGGACGCTTTGGAAGCGCGGCGACGCCTGTTGACGCTTTGGACGCTCAGTGTCACCAAGCTCTCATTGAAAATGTATTGACTTCCGGCGTTTTTGACGCTTTGGAAGCTTTTGGTGTGAACGCACAGTTAGGCTTCTGCCGAAGCGAGCCCTTCTGCACCTCAGTGCCCTGTATCTTGGTCCTGAGGGGAGGGGGATGAGGTCGGTGTTGAGTGGGTGTGTGATGTCCTGTTCTATTGAGATAGAGATGCGTGATGGACCTGTTGTGTAAATCTGATAGGTTTGGTGTAGGGAGCCCAATTATTTTGGAAGCTGTGGTGGTTATGCGTGTGAGTTTGGCTTTGTTTTTGACAGATAACATGTTGTAGAGGCAGATGGAACAGTATATGAGGATTGATTGGACCATGCTTTGATACAACAAGGTGGAAGGAGGAGGTGGGGGGCGACAGAGTGCTTTCAGTTTACAGATGGCTGACAGTCTCTGATGGATGTCACTGGTGTGCTGGTTGAAGGTGAGATGATTGTCCAATGTGACCCCGAGATATTTAGAACTGTCTATTATTTCCACTGTTTGGCTATTGATGAGGATGGGGTGCTGAGGTGAGGGGGGGCTGATTACCAGTTCTTTTGTTTTGGTGACATTGAGATGGAGGTAGTTGTCCTTACACCACTGAGTGAATAGCAGCGGAGCATGCGCCATAGACCAAAGCATTTGGTTCAGTCCTGAACCAAATAATAAAGGAAGTGTCGCGTCGGCCGTCGCTTCTCTTTCTTCATGGCGCCGTATTACAGTCGGGCCGAGGCCTCAGGCCCGGTCTGGTTTGTAATTAGCGAGCGTGCCGCCTGCGAGAGAGTAATGGAAAACAAAACGCCGCCATCTGAACAGAATTACAATGAAACGGAGGCCGAGCCGAGGCGTTTCATGGCCGCCGCCGCTGATTTACAGAACAATTACAGCAGCATGGCCCCAGTTAGGAGTAAAGAGGGAGTGTGAGTGTGAATACTGAGAGCGCTGAGAGTCTGACGGCTGCTGCTGCTCCGGGCTCCTCGGCTCAGCAACATGTAAAGTTTAGCTAATCAAAGCCGCCGGCTCCTAATCTGCCGTCAGAGCCGACGACTCTCTGAGAATCTGAATATTAGATGAATGTGTTCAGACTGAGAGCAGCGGAGCTACAGGCTGTTTGCTTCCCCTCTCAACTCCAATAAACTGACTGACTGCGCTCCGTCTTTCTGCAGCTCTCTGGCTTCGACACAAAAAATAATAAAAATAAAATAAAGAGCCCAGAAGGCTTTCAGCTTTTCAGCTTTTCAGCTTTTGTGTTTGTGTGAGAATAATAATCTCATCCTCCTCCGTGAAATGACAACGACAATGTAGAGAAAAAAAAACAAAAAAAACGACAAAAGCATTAACTGGGACACGGAGGCTTCTTGTATTTGTGACATGGAGAGTTTGGCCGCCGGTGGAGTTTGGGTAAATACTTTAAAAAGAACAGTTTAATTATTCAGACAACACAAACACACACACACACACACACACACACAACTATCACATTGTTATATTATTAATCTCAGTGTTTTTCCTCCAGAACAAGGGTTTGACTGAGACACCGACTCCTTCTTCTTTCTTCCCTCAAACAAACGTAATGTAGGTTCATACATTAAACACAAACATAGTGAATTTCTATATTACAATGACATTGCTGATTATTATTATTTTTTTAAAGAAAAGAATTAACAACAATTCCATTTATTTCCATGTGTGTGGTTTTATTGTTGATATTTTCTGATTTCCATCCCAGATATTTCATCACAAAAAGAAAGAATGTCCCTTTAATGTGCAAATGATCCTGTTGGTATTTCATATGAGTTGTAAATCAAAATATTTATTTCACCAGATGTTTTTTTTTATGTTATAGCCCACTATGTGACATACAGCATATATATATAATACGTTACATTTCCGCTACACCGATCACTACTTGCATTTATTTGGTAGCTACACCGGTCACTACTGCATTTATTTGGTAGCTACACCGGTCACTACTTCATCTATTTGGTAGCTACACCGGTCACTACTGCATTTATTTGGTAGCTACACCGGTCACTACTTCATTTATTTGGTAGCTACACCGGTCACTACTTCATTTATTTGGTAGCTACACCGGTCACTACTTCATTTATTTGGTAGCTACACCGGTCACTACTGCATTTATTTGGTAGCTACACCGGTCGCTACTGCATTTATTTGGTAGCTACACCGGTCACTACTGCATTTATTCGGTAGCTACACCGGTCACTACTTCATTTATTTGGTAGCTACACCGGTCACTACTGCATTTATTCGGTAGCTACACCGGTCACTACTGCATTTATTCGGTAGCTACACCGGTCACTACTGCATTTATTTGGTAGCTACACCGGTCGCTCTGGGCCGCTGTGGTAACGGCCATCCGTGACCGCAATGCATGATGGGATATCTTGCTCCGGTTAGTGACCATCGGATGTTCACTACATTTGGCAGTGAATTGTGGCATAGATTCAGTCACTAGATAGTGAACATTAATAATCACTAAACATTCAGACACCACTACAACATGGTGTGGTCACTAGATAGTGAGTAGGGGGGGATTTAGGACACAGTCACAGTGTAACGAGCAGCGGCCATCTTGGATTCTTCTATCGGGGCCTGTGGGAGGCGGTCGAGATCACAACTCCATCTTCCGAGCAGAACCTGAACGCACCGTTTACTGTGACCACGGCAACAGAGGCTGCATGTGAAACCTGAGGGAGCGTTTTTAATCCAAACCGCCGTCTCTCACACCGCTACAACTCAAACACCGCGACCTTTGACCTCTCAGACGTCGCCGCACGTTCCCAACATCAACCGGCTTCTTGTGTTGTTTGATTTCCTTCTTCATCCTCAGTATAGAGGGTATGCACATGACGTCACGGTACTCGGAAGTCGCTGTGGAACGTCCACTGAGTGGCAAAAAGAGGAGTGGCAGAGCCGCCAAAGTTTAAAAACGAGCAAGTAACGAAGCGATTTCCTCCGAGCCCACACAAGTCTGACATGTCTAGCTTTGCCAGCATGTAAAGCAGCATAAACTAACAGAGCTGCTAAAAATCTTGAGGATACGTCTCACTTTGACCGAGTTACATTCAAGAACCTGTTCTCAATGACGGAAAGTAAATTCACTGGAGCGGTCATTTTTTTCGATGGATCAGCTGTGTTTACAGTTTCAGGTGTCATAGTTATGATGTTTAGACAGATAAATTAGTCCTTTAACACATCCTACAGTTTGACTGGTCAGAGTTTTTCAGAATAAAAGCAGCTCGTGTTTTAGTGTCGGGAGTCACTGTCAGGACGACAGTAACAGCTGTAATCTCGTCCCTCTGCACAGTAACAGTGAGCCTGTCTGTCACTCTGCAGGTACCGCGGTCACACTACGTGTTACAGGAAGTGTCCGTGCAGCAGACGCTTTTGTGGAGCTGGTTGTCGATTCCTTTTGACATCAATTTGTTTTGATATACTATATTTTATCCAGTTTATAAGTCCACCGCTATCCGCCAGCATGTTGAGGGACGCTTGTTTTGCCACTCAGTCCGATCGAACGGGGCGTTGCCGAGGGCAACGTGACGTAAACGCATACCCTCTATCTCCTCCTCCTCCTCCTCAATGCCGGCTCTACGCAGGGGCAAGAGGGGGCAGCGCCCGCTCAAATAAATGTCTTGCCCCCTCAAATCCAAATTGTAGAAGTTGAGAAAGCACATTTTAATATACTCAAAAAATGTGTACAAGTTGACAAAATTATTTGCAGTAGCACAAAAATCCGCCGAAAAAGGGACACTGTTCTTTTCTAAAATGTTCTGATCTTTTTTTTTTTGTTTTCTTAAGACTACCTTTCAGTTTTGTAAATCTTGACCATAGTAGAGCCCCCCCCCCTTATCAGCGAACACTCACATGCTTCACTCACATTTTAAAATCACAAACATTTTCTGGGGGGGATGCCCCCTGACCCCCCTACAGGGGTTTAGCTACTCACCTTTTTCACCCCTCTGGGTTTACAATGCATCTTCAGGTATATGCCCCCCTAACCCCCCAGATAATGTGGCTCTTTGCATTACGACAGTAACAAATTTGGGCTCTGAGACCCTGGTTGGCCCCCCAGCCCCTAGTTGGACAGGTCTGAAGGTAGAGGCCTAAGACCCTGGTTGGCCCCCCCGGCCCCTAGTTGGACAGGTCTGAAGGTAGAGGCCTAAGACCCTGGTTGCCCCCCCGGCCCCTAGTTGGACAGGTCTGAAGGTAGAGGCCTAAGACCCTGGTTGGCCCCCCCGGCCCCTAGTTGGACAGGTCTGAAGGTAGAGGCCTAAGACCCTGGTTGCCCCCCCGGCCCCTAGTTGGACAGGTCTGAAGGTAGAGGCCTAAGACCCTGGTTGGCCCCCCCGGCCCCTAGTTGGACAGGTCTGAAGGTAGAGGCCTAAGACCCTGGTTGGCCCCCCCGGCCCCTAGTTGGACAGGTCTGAAGGTAGAGGCCTAAGACCCTGGTTGGCCCCCCCGGCCCCTAGTTGGACAGGTCTGAAGGTAGAGGCCTAAGACCCTGGTTGGCCCCCCCGGCCCCTAGTTGGACAGGTCTGAAGGTAGAGGCCTAAGACCCTGGTTGGCCCCCCCGGCCCCTAGTTGGACAGGTCTGAAGGTAGAGGCCTGACAAAGTGCAATCCACTCCTCCAGGTTGGGGTTGGACACATAGTCAACAACCCAATTCAATGAAGTTACTATCAGCACGGAGAAAAAAAAAGTTCTGGAGCTTGATGTGTTCACATGATGCCCCCGTCACATCTCTGACTGCCCCCTCATATATGCCCCTAGAACCGGCCCTGCCTCCTTCACCTCCTCCTCCTCTCTGATACTCGGCGTCTTCGCTGCCTCTGCAGCTCGCGCTCTTATTACCGAGGGACTTGGCTTCAGTGACCACTCGTGAGTCAGCAGAGAGAGAGAGAGAGAAACTGAAAGAGAGAGATGAAGAATGAGAGAGAGAGACAGAGAGAAAGAGAGAGAAAGAGAAGAGAGGGATGAAGAATGAGAGAGAGAGACAGAGAGAGAAAGAGAGAAAGAGAAGAGAGAGGGATGAAGAATGAGAGAGAGAGACAGAGAGAAAGAGAAGAGAGAGGGATGAAGGAAACCAAAGGAGGTCATCAAACTACCTGAGTCTCCAGATGGAAGTTTCCTCTCTGCTTTGATCGGCCATTTGTCTGCGGAGCGATCCATAGGATGAGATGAGTGTGTGTGTGTGTGTGTGTGTGTGTGTGTGAGGCAGCGTCAGCGGCCGGTGATTAATGCTGCTAAATGTTTCCTCACCGTGGCGACGGGGCCGGTCGCCGTGGCGCCGGTGGGTGTTCTGTTCTGTTCTCCGATATGTTTTCAGGAGGAAAACAACTCATTTATAATCCAAACAAACAGCAGCACTGACGGCTTCAGTAAATATAATAATATAATAATAACAACAACAACAACCAGCAGCAGCAGCAGCAACAGCAACATTAAAGGGATAGTTCACCCAAAATTGAACTTCTTCTCTGAGTTACAGGGGGTCTCGGCCAGAGCGATAGATATAACAGAGTGGCGACACTCCCATAGGACTCCGTTGTAAAAAATGGCGGGCCGACTTCCGGGTCATGGAGCCCTCAATAGTTCCAAACATTCCTCCCGCGGCGCTGGACCACGTCTGTTTCTATGGCTGCACAGCAAGAAACTACTGAGCTACGTTGATGAAATACCGACCAATTTCAAGTCATAAAGTGGTAATAATCTTTCCCAAGTACAGTAACCATGTTGACTTAACAAAATAAAAATTATTAGACTGATCGGTTCATTGAAAAACATTTATTTATTTACGTAACTGTGGTGATTTCAGTCCGTAGCCCAGAAGCAGCCCTGCTCACTTTTCATTCACACAAACTAATGCCACTGCCACAGTTGTTAAATTTCATCAATAAAACCAACACTAATCTCCAAAAAATAATTTAACCAGCCAGCAGTAAACCTCTAAAAGCGTGCGGATACGTTACTTGGCTCGTTTCCTCCTCCGGGAGGAGGACGGTCGGCCCCGCCGGCAGATCAGCTCAGTAGAGCGGCTGCTGCTGCTGTGACAGCCGCTGCCCCTGGTCCCCGGTCGGGGCTCACACAGACTCTGCACTTCTCCCAAACAAACACCGGTGCAAGTTCCTAACAAACGTTATGAACTGACCACAGACTCTGGATTAACCGGTGACTTTCTTACATGAAAAAAATATTAAAACTGTGACGTGTTGACAGCGCTTAAGCCAGGTTTTGGCAGCTTTACTGCTATGGCTTGGTTGCCGCGAAATGGCGATATCGATGCTAATTTCTGTTAGCCCGTCTATGAGGTTTTGCATTATACGTTAGCATTAAGCTAACGGGCTTTATGTTTAGTTGTGATACTGGCTGTGTGTGTTTTGAACGTTGTTTCAAACTGTGTGGGTTTGACTGAACATCTTTGATGCTTAAATATATATATTACCGTTTAATATATTGCTTTACTCCTCTTCTTGTGCCATTTTTACTGTAGGGCAGGCTAATCTTCACTTTAGAGTGACAAATAAAACCTTGAAGCAAGAAGATTTTGCCTTTTGTTTGAAAACTGACATTGATGTACATACAGTAATTCAGTAACAGTTGTAAATACACCTTTGTACGGTTTATTTCTTAATATTTACCGTCCAAAAGCAAGCTCAGTGCTGTCTGTCCCATAGCAGAACATGACAGCGGCAGCCTCGTTTGGAACTATTGGGAGCTACATGAACCACGTGACCGCGCTGGCGGCGACATCAAAGGTTGTCGCCACTCTGTTATATCTATCGCTCTGGTCTCGGCGTAGCAGTGCATGTCCATATAACGGTTGCTAATGGATACCAACTGTCTTCGTAACAAAAACACACACCAAAAAACATCCAGATACCTCCATGCTGCTCGTATGTAATGTCCCTCTTGTATTGAAGCCCCAACATGAGAAATTGTCCCGAAGAAAACTAAATAAGTCTATATTTTAAGCTTGTTTTGTAGCGGAAGCTTCTCTTCCCGGTTGGTCAAATTTAGACGAACTGGGAAGAGGAGCTTCCGCTACAATCGAAAGTTGTGAGCTGCACATTCACCACGCTATGAGATGATAACACAACGTTACCACACAGAGTTGTTTTAGAGGGAAATTCATGTAAAACCACTGATGCACGTTGCCTTCAGGGACAGTTTTTCATCAACAGTCTCTGTATTTCCCTCTACAACAACTCTGTGTGGTAACGTTGTGTTATTATCTCATAGCGTGGTGAATGTGCAGCTCACAACTTGTCCACCAGAGCGTTGTGGAGTTGTTGGATTGTGTATTTGATGAGTTTGATGAGGGAAAACAAGAAATCCCATAATGAGCCTCCGTAGCGTAGCTCTGAGCAGCTCACGGCTCTGCTCCACCGTTCTGAAAAAAGCTTGCACCGACAATTAAAGGTAACAAACCTACTGCTATGACTATAGGGATTATGGCAATGTTCCAGTTTGACTAAATGTTGAACTATCCCTTTAAGACTCGCTCCAGTGGCTGAAGGATGATGAACATCTGGATCTTTAGCTCCTCTCCGTTCCACACTGAACTCTTCACGTTGAGGTGAAGACGTTAAAGAGGACGAGTCGTCGCTGTCGTCACGGAGACGCTGCCGGGACAACGAGGCGGCGGCGTCCCCACGGCGATGGACAGAATGATTGATGATGATGTCACCGAGCGTCGAGAGGAAACGACGAGGAAGAAAATAAAACAGGTCGACTCGTTTGTTCTCTGGGATGTTTCTCCCAAATGGGTCAGAGACCGGTGACATCATCGGTGACATCATCGGCTCCTCCTCCTCTTCTCTCTCTTCTCTCTCTTCTCTCTCTCCTCCTCCTCCTCTGACAGAGCCGAGGGAGGAGGAGGAGGAGGAGGAGCAGTGACTCTCGGTGGTAAAAGGTGATTTACACGCTGCGTAAGATGCAGATGCCGACAGGATAACAGAGGCAGAGGAGGAGGAGGAGGAGGAGGAGGAGGAGGAGAGAGAGAAGAGGCGGAGGAGGAGGAGCAAAGGGAAAAAGAGAAAGAAGATGATGGAGACAGGGTAGAAAAAGAGATAGAGAAGTGAGTTGGTTGAGATGTTGGGGAAGAGGAGTTTGGTTTAAAAAAAAAAGGAGCAACAGTCAAAGAGAAAATGAGAAAGTCATCGACTGAAGAGAAGATGAGAGACGAGAGGAAGAGGAAGGAAGAAGAGAAATGTTGGAGAAGGAGAAGATGAGAGATGACAGAGGAGAGAAGAGGGGAAATAAAGAGGATGGAGGGGAGGAGGAAGAGGAGGAGGGATGGCGAGCACAGCGAGGACAGAAGCTGCTGTCATAGCGACGTGTTGGAGAGAACGAAGCCGACAGGACGGTGAATCACCTGAACGACCGGCGGCCATGACGGAGACGGAGAGAATAAAATAAAACAGTCGTTGTTGGATTCTGCCTCAGCTGCTTTTCTCAAAGATAAATCCTTAAAAAAACCCGAATTAAAACCTTCAATCACATCATACAGGTTTGTAGTCGTGTGATCTTCAACCACTGCTGAGAATAAGTCATTAAAAAGAATATAAATATTATTTTTTTAAGACAATAAACTGATTAATTGTAGTTGAATTGATGTCAGGTGTTTATAATATTTAAATAGTTTAACTTCTTCTTGTTGCTCTCTGTCAACTCAACTGGTGTTGAAAGTGACCAATCAAAGGAGCGGTGACATCATCAGACATTAGCCCCGCCTCCAGGATCAACTTGACGAGTGAGAGACCGTTAAGACGTTTTTCAACATCGTACGTCGTCTTCTGCATGTGCACGATGAAACAAATCAAAATGGCGTCATGCCGGCCAGAAGAGGAAGAAGCAGCTTCTTCCAGCCTCCATGTTTGTTGAAGTTCTAAGGCTGTGTCCTAAATCCCCCCAACTATACTCTCTATCTAGTGACCAGTTGTTGTAGTGGTGTCTGAATGTTTAGTGATTATTAATGTTCACTATCTAGTGACTGAATCTATCCCACAATTCACCGCCAAATGTAGTGAACATCCGATGGTCACTAACCGGAGCAAGATATCCCATCATGCATTGCGGTCACGGATGGCCGTTACCACAGCGACCCAGAGTGACCGGTGTAGCTACCAAATAAATGAAGTAGTGACCGGTGTAGCTACCAAATAAATGCAGTAGTGACCGGTGTAGCTACCAAATAAATGAAGTAGTGACCGGTGTAGCTACCAAATAAATGCAGTAGCGACCGGTGTAGCTACCAAATAAATGCAGTAGCGACCGGTGTAGCTACCAAATAAATGAAGTAGTGACCGGTGTAGCTACCAAATAAATGAAGTAGTGACCGGTGTAGCTACCAAATAAATGCAGTAGTGACCGGTGTAGCTACCAAATAAATGAAGTAGTGACCGGTGTAGCTACCAAATAAATGCAGTAGCGACCGGTGTAGTAGAGACCTGCGCGGGACTGTTTTCTTCATCCCGCTCCTGCCCGCTCCCGCTGAATTTCTGACCATTACCGCCCGCGCCCGCAACGTGTGTGTTACATTCCCGCCCGCTCCTGCAAAACTCTGAGAATTTATGCCCGCACAATAATAGAGATGCATTGATTTTGTGTCGTCTCCTGTCCCGCACTCCGGGGCACGAGCACCCACTGACCAGGTTAAGCACCCTGGGGGTCACGCCACCAGATGCGAATTTCTCCGTGCCCGCCTCGGCCCCTCAGCACGTGTCTGTGGGTATGTGTATCATGTGTAGCCCGTATGTATGCGTAGCCTGCGTGATTGTGTGTATTAATCTCTCGCGCGCTCTGTTAAGATGAATGAACACACATCGCTGCAGAGCGCGAGCCTGGCACAGAGGTGCGCGCTCTGGCGCATCTGGCACAATCTGTTAACGGGGCCGAAAGGAAACTGGCTCCGCTCCGCGGCTATTTCACGTCTATGTTAAGCACATGTTCTTATTGATATTGTAGCGTCCGACCCGACGTAACTACAACAACATAACACAAACTTATCTGACAGCTCTCACTTCTTCCTCTGGGGGGGGCTGCACACCATGGATCTATAGCCTAATATAATAATATAATACATCCATGGTGTGCACCCTGTCGCTCCCGCAGTGTTTCGTTTTACCCGCCCGTTCCCGCCCGCAGCAAAGTTCAAACCGCCCGCTCCCGCGAGATTTGGGTTGGTCCCGCCGGGTCCCAATGCAGCCCTCTACGGTGTAGCTACCAAATAAATGAAGTAGTGACCGGTGTAGCTACCAAATAAATGAAGTAGTGACCGGTGTAGCTACCAAATAAATGCAGTAGTGCAGCAGCCGAGGCTAATTTCTGTTAGCCCGTCTATGGTGTTTTACATTATACGATAGCATTAAGCTAGCAGACTTTATGCTTAGTTGTGAGTGGCTGTGTGTGGTACCTACACCGGCCGTTACCATGGTTGTATCCATGGTACCTACGCCGGCCGTTACGATCGCGGTCGGAACATTTTAATTACGCGACGTAATACGTCATTAACTGTGCGGCGGAGTAGTGTCAGACAGTGTGTTTTTATTTGACCAGTGAGTCACTATATTGAATTCACTACATAGTGAGTAGGAAGGAGGGAATGAGGGAGTGATTTAGGACACAACCTAAATGACCAGTAACCCAGTGAAACACTCTGATCAGTGACAGAGATCTGGTTTCATCCGGTTTGTTCTGTGAACAGTTCACTGTTTAGAACAAGTGGCAGGAAGTGTGAGTCACTGGAGAGTCTGGAACAAAGAGGGAGCGTCGGCGCTCTCAACCGTTCCAACACTGAGGGAATTTATTGGAAAACCACAGAAGCCGACTCGAGGACAGACTCGGTCTTTGATCTCTGTCTGGCTTCTTAAGGACATTTTCCTCATTTTTTTGTTCTTTCTGGCCGGCGCCAACAATCAATATCAAATGATTTATAACTTTCACTATAGTTACAACAAAGGGCCGTCTCTCTGGATGGCGCCGGTCCTCTGTTACCGCAGTGATGATGTGATGAGACGTCCAGCGCTGCTCTCTCCTGCAGAGCCACATCAGTGCAGCACGAGGTAAACTGTTCCCTCGCTCCCAAAGAGCCCATTAGGACTTCACACACTCCAGCGAACACTCACACACACACACACACACCTCGCATATTAGACGACCGAGCAGCGAACGCCCCGGCAACGGCAATCAATGAACTCCTAAACTTTGGATTCAGTGCAGCAGCATACTAAATGAGAAAAATAAATTTCCCCTCTGTGCAGTGCGCTGGTGGCTGGAGTGCTGCAGTAAGCGGTTTGAGGACAGCGCCCGCTCCGACCAATCACAGAGCGTCCAGAGACAGATATAAATAACAGCCGGCCACGTCGGAGAGAGGACGGATATTGATCAGCGAGGGAGGAAGGACGACACCGCGGCTCGGCTCCTCTAGAGTCAAACACACGCATTAGGCTTTAAGTGAGTGAGAGTTTCACTGCCATGCTGAGTTTAAAACCTTTCTCTAGAAAACTAGAGCCGGTGTCTTTACGCAGTTCAACACATCGGTTCAACACAAACGAGAGAGAATGACGTTGGATCGTTAAAAGCTCTAAATGAGCTCGTTACCAGATATTTAAATGAGCTG
>NC_139894.1:232500-270000 GCF_905171665.1 Trachurus trachurus
AGACGCGAGCTCATGTAAAAAAAAAAACTCAGCGCAACCAAGTGTAACAGGTGTGCGGAGAAATCCCAATCATCTAGCAGGGTTTACCTCCAAATGCATTAACCTCAGGATATGACACTTCCACGGCCTCTAGAACCATTATCCAACATTTTAAACATATATAAAAGTCTGAAAAGCTGGAAAAGCATAATAGGTCCCCTGGCATTGGAAAGCATCAGAAACTCCACAAGTGAAAGAATGGGTCAGTGCAATGACCGAAACGGCATCTTATGAATGTATGCTTGGTAGATGAAGTGATGACAGGGGGGGCGGGGGGACCCCTTGGAACAGGTTCTGGGATTACATAAAGGTGAATAATAACCCTCAGTAGGGTACAGGACTGGTTTTCTTGTTTTGTTAGACTTCCCCCAGGGGGATCTGGTGTGTACCCCAGCAACATGTCATTATGATGTGCGTGTGTGTACAGATATGATATGTTTAGTTGATATTATTTTATACTCACTATCTTTTGCAATTCCTGCCCTTTGAGAGACAAAAATGTGTCTGTAACCGTTAACTCTTTATAATGACTACCTGTTCTTGTATGGAGAAACATAACTAGTTTTGCTATGTACCAAGCCTTGGAAAGTTCAATAAAAACTTGAATTCAAAAAAAGAAAACAGGTTTTAGAGCAGACGAGAGGAGTAAAGATGGAGAACGGAGCAGCTTTTATCTTTATCTTTTATCTTTACCCACCGGCTACAACTCTAACCAGCTGGTCCTGGGTCAGTCAAAATACCTTCCACAGACTTTAGTTCCCTTTCATTGTGTTGTTACCAGGCAGTGTGAGTCGACCTTAAACCTCTGGAAAGGAGAAAACCTCCGTGTCTCAGGTTCTGACTACGTCACTATGTCAGATCAAACATCCCATAATCTCCTTCAGCACTGGATGTTGTTTTATCTCTGGTTTTAAACTGCAACATGCAGTACGTTGGAGCGGATGGATTGTAAAGGTGCAGTACGTTGGAGTGGATGGATTGTAAAGGTGCAGTACGTTGGAGTGGATAGACCAGAGCAGCTTTTTTATGCAAATGAGAATGACCGATGCATTCTGGGTAATTTAGGGGCAGCTACCAGCATCCCTCCATTGAAAAGTTCAGCCTAACTGGCTTATTGACAAACTAACTAACAACAAGTTGTCTATTAACAGGCTGTTTACAGACAACACTGAGCCAAAACCTCCCGGTGATTCCACCAAATACGTGTAGATGTCTGGGTCAGACATTTCTGGCCACTGTGTGGAGTCATTGATCACTGTGGGAGGCTAAAGGAGCATACCGTAGATTCATTCATTGTAGTTTTTCAACATAGCGTGAACGGTGGGTTTCAAAGAGGGAGTCAGAATAATGATGAGACATAGTGCTACAAAAGAAACACAAAATAAAACATTCTAATTGATTGTTAGTTAGTCTACGCTCCATCAAAACACAAAAAGCCACTGAGTGCAATGTAAAAATGCCGGGCGCTGCCCCTAAATTACCCAGAATGCATCAGTCATTCTCATTTGCATAAAAAAGCTGCTCTGGTCTATGGATTGTAAAGGTGCAGTACGTTGGAGTGGATGGATTGTAAAGGTGCAGTACGTGGATGGATTGTAAAGGTGCAGTACGTTGGAGTGGATGGATTGTAAAGGTGCAGTACGTTGGAGTGGATGGATTGTAAAGGTGCAGTACGTTGGAGTGGATGGATTGTAAAGGTGCAGTACGTTGGAGTGGATGGATTGTAAAGGTGCAGTACGTTGGAGTGGATGGATTGTAAAGGTGCAGTACGTTGGAGTATATGGATTGTCGGTCCGGACGCTGCAGCTGCTGCCGTTGTCGTTGTTTAGCCCCAACACAACCATCTGTGACAGGTTCAATTGTGAGAGGTTTGTCTGCCTGGCCGCACAAGCATTTATTGAGTGTGGAATGAGTTCTCGCACAGGGCTGGTGTGTGTGTGTGTGTGTGTGTGTGTGTGTGTGTCTGTGTGTGTAGGGAGCTGCAGAGCGAGTGTGTGTGTGTGTGTGTGTGTGTGTGTGTGTAGGGAGCTGCAGAGCGAGTGTGTGTGTGTGCTGTGTTAACGCTGTGTGTGTGTGTGTGTGTGTGTGTATAGATGTGTGTGTATAGATGTGTGTGTATAGATGTGTGTGTGTGTGTGTGTAGGGAGCTGCAGAGCCAGTGTGTGTTAACGCTGTGTGTGTGTGTGTGTGTGTGTGTGTGTGTGTGTGTGTGTGTGTGTTTTCCGTGACCTCTGCTTGTAGATTGAGGTCACAGTCTCTCTGTCAGTGAGTAATGTTTTAATGTGGATGTTTTGGATGTTTTGAGCTCCGTGTGTTTTTACAGACGAGTCGACGCGGCGTCCCGACCCCCCGGGACTCGAACCTGATCCAGGAAATCACTGGAACTACAAAATAAAAGCTTCAACTTGAGTTAAAAGACAAGAGTTTATTTATGTTAATAAATGTTAAGTGTTGAGGTTTGTGTCAACACGCTGGTTTGTGAATTTGTTATTTAAATGAAGATAAAGCTCACACACTAATACATGGACGTGTTCACTGTGTAAGTAAATCATCTGAATATAATTAATGAAGTCATAGCGTGTGTGTGTGTGTGTGTGTGTGTGTGTGTGTGTGTGTGTGTGTGTGTGTGTGTGTGTGTGTGTGTGTGTGTGTGTGTGTAATAATCCGACTGGTTCTGCAGCAGCTCAACAACATTCAGATGAAGGAATCAAAGGGTTCGGTTCCTTCATCTGAAACGAACGACTCTGAGTTAGCATGGAGGTACAGAGAGTGAATCTGCTCGTTATGAAGTTAAAGGGATAGTTCAACCTTTTGTCAAATTAACCCCATTGCCATAATCCCTATAGTCATAGCAGTAGGTTCGTTACCTTTAATTGTCGGTGCAAGCTGTTTTTAGAACGGCGGAGCAGAGCCGTGAGCTGCTCAGAGCTACGCTACGGAGGCTCATTATGGGATTTCTTTGTTTCCCTCATCAAACTCATCAAATACACAATCCAACAACTCCACAACGCTCTGGTGGACAAGTTGTGAGCTGCACATTCACCACGCTATGAGATAATAACACAACGTTACCACACGGAGTTGTTTTAGAGGGAAATTCATGCAAAACCTCTGATGCACGTTGCCTTCAGGGACAGTTTTTCATCAAGCAGCCTCTGAATTTACCAAGAAATCCCATAATGAGCCTCCGTAGCGTAGCTCTGAGCAGCTCACGGCTCTGCTCCGCCGTTCTAGAAACAGCTTGCACCGACAATTAAAGGTAACGAACCTACTGCTATGACTATAGGGGTTATGGTGATGGGCCAGTTTGACAAAATGTTGAACTATCCCTTTAAACTTCAGAGCAGAACGTATTCTGAGCCTCTCTGGGTAAATGAAGGTTGATGATGATGAGGAAGGTAACACACCACCGGGGCCTCTGGTCTGATGAGTCGCAGACAGAACAAACGAGCTCCGATGGAACACAGAGAGAACGGAGAGAAACAGAGAGAACGGAGAGAAACAGAGAGAACAGAGAGAACGGAGAGAAACAGAGAGAACGGAGAGAACGGAAAAAATGGAAATTGAATTTAATTGAATTGAATGTCTTTATTGTCATTGCACAAGTACAACGAAATTGGGTGCAGTCCCTAAGGTGCAAGTAGGAAAAATATAAAAATAAATAAAACATCTATAATAAATAAATAAGTAAAATCAATTCAAAAACAAACACAGAAAACAACAACACGTATCCACATTCTGCATGTTTACACGTTTACACGCTGGTCGTGTTGAGTGCAGCTAGAGAGAACAGAGAGAACAGAGAGAACAGAGAGAACAGAGCAGCAGCATTAACAGCAGCAGCAGAGTGACGGTGACGGTGACGCTGCACTTTCCCATGAAGCTGCTGCTCTGTCACGGTGTCGGAGCTGCAGCTGCTCCATTTGTCTCTTTTCAGCTTTTCAGTGGGGAACCAAATGAGAAATCTGGTTTTCACCCTGAGACGTTTAGTTTAGCCGTGCCCGAGGCCGCGGCTTCGTGAGAGCGAATTATTACTTTGATCATCTGGAGAGTCGTCGCAGACAGAAAGACAGACAGTCATTCTCCTCCTTCTGCTCCTTCTACTCCATCCGCTTTGTTTTCTTCACTTTCACCGGTGAAAGTTTTCTAACCCAGTCCCTCAGCAGAAGTTCACACGACGACGGGAGGAGGTTGAACTTTCTGTCTGTCAGCCGGAGCAGAGACGCTGACGACCTCTGACCTCTGTCCCGGACCAGCAGCACCAGCAGGACCAGCTGGACCAGCTGGACCAGGACTGACGGGACCGGACAGGAAACACAACAACACAACTCTAACAGACGAGTCCTCGGATCCGTTCACACACCTTCAGACCACATGTCACACCAGATTTCCTGAGTTTTGTGGTTGTAGTGTATTATCCACCTGAGCTTTTTTGCTTTAATATCTTGAATTATCTTCTGTTCTTCATGGTGTTTTCTCAGCCTAAAAGTTAAGGGAGAGGTCAGAGGTCATTCACCATTTGGATAGGAACTTCATTTGTGATAAGTAACAGTTTATAGTTAAATGGAATAAATATAAATAAATTCAGATGTTACAAGAGAGAAAGGCACAAACATACATTTACAGCAAGACGTTCAGATTAGGTGTCTAGCAGTAGTGTGGAATGTACCCTGAGAAATGTGTTTCTTGTCATCTACCCATCTCTGACGGTCATAGTTTTTGGGGAAACTTGACACTGTATCTATGTTTAAGTTAGCATCTAAAAACAGAATCTAGCCTATGCCTTCTGACATTTAACCTCTTGACCAAGCTGTCTTTGTCTGACTATCCTGGTCAGTTATAACCTTCTGTGGGAGAAGGTGGAGTTTTAGAAAACGTATATAAGGTTAGAGGTTTAGGCCAAGAGAGAGAGATCTCATATTGGACCAGATATGCTCCACGATTCGGCATTTTTGTACACTGTTCTTCTTCTTGTAATAAACTCTTTTTGAATGCAAGAAAAGACGTGTCGGCGGTGAACCCTTCTCTTCATCAACACATCAACATACCACATGGTATATTTTGATGTCGATGCTGATGAAAAGATGACCACTCTGACACGTCTTCTTTGTAGATGGTAAAAAAAGAGTTTATTACAAAAAAAGATGTGGTGTCAAAAAGCCGAATCTTCGAGAAGTCTCCGGAGCCAAATATGAGACCTCTGGGTCTTGGCCAAAAGTCCAGACCTTATATACTGTAGTATGTTCTATAAAACTCCACCTCTCTAAACAGAAGAATGTAACTGACCAAGATGGACATAAGCTAAGACAATACCTAACCTGTCCAAATGACCCTCTGGTATTTGACATCCTGACCAGGCAGTTATCCCTTAGGCTAACTTCAACATGGGAGAAGCAAACCAAATACAAAAGTGACCTACCTTGTCTGTATTGTCTTGTCTTGTTTCCTTTCATTGTATTGTGCTGAGTTGTGTTATGTCTTGATGTTTTTGTGTAGGACCCCCTTGTAAACGAGTTGTTACAACTCAAGGGGCTTATCCTACTATAAATAAACAACTTCAACAACCTAACGTAACATATAGTCTTCAGTTTGAACAACGCCTTGTTTCATGTTATACCAGTCTTTTACCTTCAGGCAAGCAAAGAACACACCTGGAGAAGGTAGTGAGATAGTTCAAAAGGTAAAAGTAAAGAATTTGAAGTGGATAACATACTAAACACAAAAGTAATATAACCCTCAGGGTAAATTACTTACATATTATGAGGTAGAAAATACACTACAGTTTCCTGAGCAAACACTCCAAACTCACGCAGATACATTTCCAGAAAACGTATTCAGACCTTCAGTCGCTCCTGTCTGCACTGTAGTTTATTTAACTTTAGTATTTTTGTAAATCAACACACCGGTCGACCAGTGTTTCCCTCCAGTAAGAGGAGCGGTGGTGTAATCTCTAAAATGGCGACGCATCAATTCAGAACAAACTGGAGGTTGATGTGACGTGTGATGCTGATCAGAGACTCTGTGGAAACTAAACTCACTACAGACGTGAGAACAGAGTGTAGACAGGAAACTACAGCAGCATCTGAACTGTTTCTACCACCACTAACCCAGTAAACAACAACAACAACAACAACAACAACAACAACAACAACACCAGACGGCTAACCCTTTTCAGACCAGAGAGACTCAGAGACTCAGAGACTCAAACAGCTGCAGCTCAGTTTCCCTCCGTCGGTCCTGGTGACTCCCTGGTGTTTCCTTCCGTCTGCCAGTGTGTGTGTCTGCGTGTTCAGTGTGTGTGTCTGTGTGTTAAGAGTGTGTGTGTGTGTGAGTGTGTCAGCACCACATAGCGCTGCACCGTCGACAGGCAGAACTGAAGGACTGAACGGTCCACGGTGCCGAAGCAGCAGCTGTTTCTGTCGTGATGTCACAGTGTGGACGTCTCCATCTCCTCCCGACCAATCACAGCTCAGTCCTTTAAAGCTCCGCCCACTTCCTGTCACATTAAACTCATCAGTTGTTTAATTCCTCCTTTGTTTTTCTTCCTGGTAGAAAACCAGCTGTAATGTGAATGAGATCAATAGTAACCAACGAGAGTTTAGCTATATATCATATTTTTCACGCCCTATCACCGTTTAGACAAATCTGAAATGATTGAAGAAACATTACTATTTCTGTGTGTGTGTTTTGTGTTGCTATGTGTTGTATTTATTCAGTTTGGGGGAATCACAGTGTCTAGAAAGCATCAGTGGCTCAGCTGACAGGGACAGCTAACGGTAGCTAAGCTAACGGTAGCTAAGCTAACGGCGGTAGCTAAGCTAACGGCGGTAGCTAAGCTAACAGCAGGACGTCAGCTGTTAAAACCCTCCCGTTGTGGGACACGACATGAAACTACTCCAGTTAGCTCAGTCATGTTGGAACTCAGATATCCGCTGGAGAAAATATTTTTTCATGGACCGTTTATTGAGTCACTGAGTTATTAAAGTTAAACAGGTAGCTAACCGTTAGCCCGGCTAATCTATGATAACCATGACTAATTACAAAAATGTGCACACAGAAATAGTAATGTTTGTCCAATCATTGGTTTTATAGACTTTACAAACATCAGATTAGTCTAAACGGTGATATAGTGACATGAAAAAGTAGATAAATATAGTGAAACTCTCGTCCGTCACTATTGTTCTCATGCTGGTTTTCTACCAGGAAGTAGTTGTAAACAACAAGGAGATTGGTCCTATTAGTCTACGGTGGCCCTGAAGGCTCAACTCACTATGTATTGCATGTTACTAGTCTACGGTGGCCCTGAAGGCTCAACTCCCAGCAGCCTGAGCGCCGCTGCATTGCAGAGGCTGTCGGCCGCGACTCAGATTGATTTGTAGCTACTGAGACACAACAACACTGAGACGTTATGACGGAGCACAGACGTCAGCAGTGGGAGGGAGGGAAGCTGCAAACTGCTGGAGGAGAGATTTAACAGAGGAGGAGGAGGAGGAGGAGGAGGAGGAGGAGGAGGGGGGGGGGGTTCATACCTTCACCTCCACATCTTGTTCTCCACTTCCTGTCCAGCATACTAAAGCGGCTCGTGCATCACGGCCGATATCACGGCAGCGCTCTGAGAAATGACTCTGCCAAGCCACAGAGCTCGCCGTGAATGTTAAACAGCAGCGATGGCGTTGTTCTCCTTCTCCTCCTCCTCCTCCTCCTCCTTCTCTTTCTTCTTCCTCTTCCTCTTCCTCTTCCTCTTCCTCTTCCTCCTCTGTCGTCGTGGCTCACGTTCTGGCGTCGTCTCATTGGAAACGGAACAAGGACGAAGCAAAGCGGTTGTGAAGGCTGGTGTGTGTTCGGCTGAATGCAATCAGCGGTAAAAGCTTTAGCTTTATTTTCAAGGTAATGAAGCCTCCACCCGCCCGGGGTGCGTTTGATTTATGGCCCTCCTCCTCCATTCAAACCACTTTGAATCACACACAAACCAAACGCCTCGGACACAGTTCTGACCTCAGAATCCTCCTCCTCCTCCTCCTCCTCCTCCGACGACAACATGAAGACGACATGAAGACGACGTGAAGACGACGTGAAGACGACATGAAGACGACATGAAGACGACGTGAAGACGACGTGAAGACGACGTGAAGACGACGTGAAGACGACATGAAGACGACATGAAGACGACGTGAAGACGACGTGAAGACGACATGAAGACGACGTGAAGACGACGTGAAGACGACATGAAGACGACGTGAAGACGACGTGAAGACGACGTGAAGACGACGTGAAGACGACGTGAAGACGACATGAAGACGACGTGAAGACGACGTGAAGACGACGTGAAGACGACGTGAAGACGACCTGAAGACGACCTGAAGACGACATGAAGACGACATGAAGACGACATGAAGACGACATGAAGACGACATGAAGACGACGTGAAGACGACGTGAAGACGACATGAAGACGACATGAAGACGACATGAAGACGACGTGAAGACGACGTGAAGACGACATGAAGACGACGTGAAGACGACGTGAAGACGACGTGAAGACGACGTGAAGACGACGTGAAGACGACATGAAGACGACATGAAGACGACGTGAAGACGACGTGAAGACGACGTGAAGACGACGTGAAGACGACGTGAAGACGACGTGAAGACGACGTGAAGACGACATGAAGACGACATGAAGACGACATGAAGACGACATGAAGACGACATGAAGACGACATGAAGACGTGAAGACGACGTGAAGACGACATGAAGACGACATGAAGACGACATGAAGACGACGTGAAGACGACATGAAGACGACATGAAGACGACGTGAAGACGACATGAAGACGACGTGAAGACGACATGAAGACGACGTGAAGACGACGTGAAGACGACATGAAGACGACGTGAAGACGACATGAAGACGACATGAAGACGACATGAAGACGACGTGAAGACGACGTGAAGACGACATGAAGACGACATGAAGACGACGTGAAGACGACATGAAGACGACGTGAAGACGACGTGAAGACGACATGAAGACGACATGAAGACGACATGAAGACGACGTGAAGACGACATGAAGACGACGTGAAGACGACGTGAAGACGACATGAAGACGACATGAAGACGACATGAAGACGACATGAAGACGTGAAGACGACATGAAGACGACATGAAGACGACATGAAGACGACATGAAGACGACGTGAAGACGACATGAAGACGACGTGAAGACGACGTGAAGACGACGTGAAGACGACATGAAGACGACGTGAAGACGACATGAAGACGACGTGAAGACGACGTGAAGACGACATGAAGACGACGTGAAGACGACATGAAGACGACGTGAAGACGACATGAAGACGACGTGAAGACGACATGAAGACGACATGAAGACGACGTGAAGACGACATGAAGACGACATGAAGACGACATGAAGACGACATGAAGACGACGTGAAGACGACATGAAGACGACATGAAGACGACATGAAGACGACGTGAAGACGACGTGAAGACGACGTGATGACATGAAGACGACGTGAAGACGACATGAAGACGACGTGAAGACGACGTGAAGACGACGTGAAGACGACATGAAGACGACGTGAAGACATGAAGACGACGTGAAGACGACATGAAGACGACATGAAGACGACATGAAGACGACATGAAGACGACATGAAGACGACATGAAGACGACATGAAGACGACATGAAGACGACATGAAGACGACGTGAAGACGACGTGAAGACGACGTGATGACATGAAGACGACGTGAAGACGACATGAAGACGACGTGAAGACGACATGAAGACGACGTGAAGACGACATGAAGACGACATGAAGACGACATGAAGACGACGTGAAGACGACGTGAAGACGACATGAAGACGACATGAAGACGACATGATGACGACATGAAGACGACATGAAGACGACGTGAAGACGACATGAAGACGACGTGATGACATGAAGACGACATGATGACATGAAGATGACATGAAGACGACGTGAAGACGACATGATGACATGAAGACGACGTGAAGACGACGTGAAGACGACATGAAGACGACATGAAGACGACATGAAGACGACGTGAAGACGACGTGAAGACGACATGAAGACGACATGAAGACGACATGATGACGACATGAAGACGACATGAAGACGACGTGAAGACGACATGAAGACGACGTGATGACATGAAGACGACATGATGACATGAAGATGACATGAAGACGACGTGAAGACGACATGATGACATGAAGACGACATGAAGACGACATGAAGACGACATGAAGACGACATGATGACATGAAGACGACATGAAGACGACGTGAAGACGACATGAAGACGACATGAAGACGACATGATGACATGAAGACGACATGAAGACGACGTGAAGACGACATGAAGACGACATGAAGACGACATGAAGACGACGTGAAGACGACATGAAGACGACGTGAAGACGACGTGAAGACGACATGAAGACGACATGAAGACGACATGAAGACGACATGAAGACGACATGATGACATGAAGACGACATGAAGACGACATGATGACATGAAGACGACATGAAGACGACGTGAAGACGACATGAAGACGACGTGAAGACGACATGAAGACGACGTGAAGACGACATGAAGACGACATGAAGACGACATGAAGACGACATGAAGACGACATGAAGACGACATGAAGACGACGTGAAGACGACATGAAGACGACGTGAAGACGACATGAAGACGACGTGAAGACGACGTGAAGACGACATGAAGACGACGTGAAGACGACATGAAGACGACATGAAGACGACATGAAGACGACATGAAGACGACGTGAAGACGACGTGAAGACGACATGAAGACGACGTGAAGACGACATGAAGACGACGTGAAGACGACGTGAAGACGACATGAAGACGACATGAAGACGACGTGAAGACGACATGAAGACGACATGAAGACGACATGAAGACGACGTGAAGACGACATGAAGACGACGTGAAGACGACATGAAGACGACATGAAGACGACATGAAGACGTGAAGACGACATGAAGACGACATGAAGACGACGTGAAGACGACATGAAGACGACGTGAAGATGACGTGACGACATGAAGACGACATGAAGACGACATGAAGACGTGAAGACGACATGAAGACGACATGAAGACGACATGAAGACGACGTGAAGACGACATGAAGACGACGTGAAGACGACATGAAGACGACGTGAAGACGACATGAAGACGACATGAAGACGACGTGAAGACGACATGAAGACGACGTGAAGACGACATGAAGACGACGTGAAGACGACATGAAGACGACGTGAAGACGACATGAAGACGACGTGAAGACGACATGAAGACGACGTGAAGACGACATGAAGACGACGTGAAGACGACATGAAGACGACGTGAAGACGACATGAAGACGACGTGAAGACGACATGAAGACGACATGAAGACGACATGAAGACGACGTGAAGACGACGTGAAGACGACATGAAGACGACGTGAAGACGACATGAAGACGACATGAAGACGACATGAAGACGACATGAAGACGACGTGAAGACGACGTGAAGACGACATGAAGACGACGTGAAGACGACATGAAGACGACGTGAAGACGACGTGAAGACGACATGAAGACGACATGAAGACGACGTGAAGACGACATGAAGACGACATGAAGACGACATGAAGACGACGTGAAGACGACATGAAGACGACGTGAAGACGACATGAAGACGACATGAAGACGACATGAAGACGTGAAGACGACATGAAGACGACATGAAGACGACGTGAAGACGACATGAAGACGACGTGAAGATGACGTGACGACATGAAGACGACATGAAGACGACGTGAAGATGACATGAAGACGACATGAAGACGACATGAAGACGACATGAAGACGTGAAGACGACGTGAAGACGACATGAAGACGACGTGAAGACGACATGAAGACGACGTGAAGACGACATGAAGACGACATGAAGACGACATGAAGACGTGAAGACGACGTGAAGACGACATGAAGACGACGTGAAGACGACATGAAGACGACGTGAAGACGACATGAAGACGACATGAAGACGACATGAAGATGACGTGAAGACGACATGACGACATGAAGACGACATGAAGACGACGTGAAGACGACATGAAGACGACATGAAGACGACGTGAAGACGACATGAAGACGACGTGAAGACGACATGACGACATGAAGACGACATGAAGACGACGTGAAGACGACATGAAGACGACATGAAGACGACATGAAGACGACATGAAGACGACGTGAAGACGACATGACGACATGAAGACGACATGAAGATGACGTGAAGACGACGTGAAGACGACATGAAGACGACGTGAAGACGACATGAAGACGACGTGAAGACGACATGAAGACGACATGAAGACGACATGAAGATGACATGAAGACGACATGAAGACGACATGAAGACGACGTGAAGACGACATGACGACATGAAGACGACATGAAGACGACGTGAAGACGACATGAAGACGACATGACGACATGATGACGACATGAAGACGACATGAAGACGACATGAAGACGACATGACGACATGAAGACGACATGAAGACGACGTGAAGACGACGTGAAGACGACATGACGACATGAAGACGACATGAAGATGACGTGAAGACGACGTGAAGACGACATGAAGACGACATGAAGACGACGTGAAGACGACATGAAGATGACGTGAAGACGACGTGAAGACGACATGAAGACGACATGAAGACGACGTGAAGACGACATGAAGACGACATGAAGACGACATGAAGACGACGTGAAGACGACGTGAAGACGACATGAAGACGACGTGAAGACGACATGAAGACGACATGAAGACGACATGAAGACGACGTGAAGACGACATGATGACATGAAGACGACATGATGACATGAAGACGACATGAAGACGACATGAAGACGACATGATGACATGAAGACGACATGAAGACATGAAGACGACATGAAGACGACATGAAGACGACATGATGACGACATGAAGACGACATGAAGACGACGTGAAGACGACATGAAGACGACATGAAGACGACATGAAGACGACGTGAAGACGACATGAAGACGACATGAAGACGACATGAAGACATGAAGACGACATGAAGACGACATGATGACATGAAGACGACATGAAGACGACATGAAGACGACATGAAGACGACGTGAAGACGACGTGATGACATGAAGACGACGTGAAGACGACGTGAAGACGACATGAAGACGACATGATGACATGAAGACGACATGAAGACGACATGAAGACGACATGAAGACGACATGATGACATGAAGACGACATGATGACATGAAGACGACATGAAGACGACATGAAGACGACATGATGACGACATGAAGACGACGTGAAGACGACATGATGACATGAAGACGACATGAAGACGACATGAAGACGACATGATGACATGAAGACGACATGAAGACGACATGAAGACGACATGAAGACGACATGAAGACGACATGATGACATGAAGACGACATGAAGACGACATGAAGACGACGTGAAGACGACATGATGACGACATGATGACATGAAGACGACATGAAGACGACGTGAAGACGACATGATGACGACATGATGACATGAAGACGACATGAAGACGACGTGAAGACGACATGATGACGACATGATGACATGAAGACGACATGAAGACGACGTGAAGACGACATGAAGACGACATGATGACGACGTGAAGACGACATGATGACGACATGAAGACGACGTGAAGACGACATGATGACGACATGATGACATGAAGACGACATGAAGACGACGTGAAGACGACATGATGACGACATGATGACATGAAGACGACATGAAGACGACGTGAAGACGACATGAAGACGACATGATGACGACATGATGACATGAAGACGACATGAAGACGACGTGAAGACGACATGAAGACGACATGATGACGACATGATGACATGAAGACGACATGAAGACGACATGAAGACGACGTGAAGACGACGTGAAGACGACGTGAAGACGACATGAAGACGACATGAAGACGACATGAAGACGACATGATGACATGAAGACGACATGAAGACGACATGAAGACGACATGAAGACGACATGATGACATGAAGACGACATGATGACATGAAGACGACATGAAGACGACATGAAGACGACATGATGACGACATGAAGACGACATGATGACATGAAGACGACATGATGACATGAAGACGACATGATGACATGAAGACGACATGATGACATGAAGACGACATGCTGACATGAAGACGACATGATGACGACATGAAGACGACATGAAGACGACATGAAGACGACATGATGACATGAAGACGACATGAAGACGACATGAAGACGACGTGAAGACGACATGAAGACGACGTGAAGACGACATGATGACATGAAGACGACATGATGACATGAAGACGACATGAAGACGACATGATGACGACATGAAGACGACGTGAAGACGACATGATGACATGAAGACGACATGATGACATGAAGACGACATGAAGACGACATGAAGACGACATGATGACGACATGATGACGACATGATGACATGAAGACGACATGAAGACGACGTGAAGACGACATGAAGACGACATGATGACGACATGATGACATGAAGACGACATGAAGACGACATGAAGACGACATGAAGACGACATGATGACATGAAGACGACATGATGACATGAAGACGACATGAAGACGACATGAAGACGACATGATGACGACATGAAGACGACGTGAAGACGACATGAAGACGACATGAAGACGACATGAAGACGACATGATGACATGAAGACGACATGATGACATGAAGACGACATGAAGACGACATGAAGACGACATGAAGACGACATGAAGACGACATGAAGACGAGATGAAGACGAGATGAAGACGACATGAAGATGACATGAAGACGACATGATGACATGAAGACGACATGAAGACGACATGATGACATGAAGACGACATGAAGACGACATGAAGACGACATGAAGACGACATGATGACATGAAGACGACATGATGACATGAAGACGACATGAAGACGACATGAAGACGACATGATGACATGAAGACGACATGAAGACGACATGAAGACGACATGAAGACGACATGAAGACGACATGAAGACGACATGATGACATGAAGACGACGTGATGACATGAAGACGACATGATGACATGAAGACGACATGAAGACGACATGAAGACGACATGAAGACGACGTGAAGACGACATGAAGACGACATGAAGACGACATGAAGACGACATGAAGACGACATGAAGACGACATGATGACATGAAGACGACGTGATGACATGAAGACGACATGATGACGACATGAAGACGACATGATGACATGAAGACGACATGATGACATGAAGACGACATGATGACATGAAGACGACATGAAGACGACATGAAGACGACATGATGACATGAAGACGACATGATGACATGAAGACGACATGATGACGACATGAAGACGACATGAAGACGACATGAAGACGACATGATGACATGAAGACGACATGAAGACGACATGAAGACGACGTGAAGACGACATGAAGACGACGTGAAGACGACATGATGACATGAAGACGACATGATGACATGAAGACGACATGAAGACGACATGATGACGACATGAAGACGACGTGAAGACGACATGATGACATGAAGACGACATGATGACATGAAGACGACATGAAGACGACATGAAGACGACATGATGACGACATGATGACGACATGATGACATGAAGACGACATGAAGACGACGTGAAGACGACATGAAGACGACATGATGACGACATGATGACATGAAGACGACATGAAGACGACATGAAGACGACATGATGACATGAAGACGACATGATGACATGAAGACGACATGAAGACGACATGAAGACGACATGATGACGACATGAAGACGACGTGAAGACGACATGAAGACGACATGAAGACGACATGAAGACGACATGATGACATGAAGACGACATGATGACATGAAGACGACATGAAGACGACATGAAGACGACATGAAGACGACATGAAGACGACATGAAGACGAGATGAAGACGACATGAAGATGACATGAAGACGACATGATGACATGAAGACGACATGAAGACGACATGATGACATGAAGACGACATGAAGACGACATGAAGACGACATGAAGACGACATGATGACATGAAGACGACATGATGACATGAAGACGACATGAAGACGACATGAAGACGACATGATGACATGAAGACGACATGAAGACGACATGAAGACGACATGAAGACGACATGAAGACGACATGAAGACGACATGATGACATGAAGACGACGTGATGACATGAAGACGACATGATGACATGAAGACGACATGAAGACGACATGAAGACGACATGAAGACGACGTGAAGACGACATGAAGACGACATGAAGACGACATGAAGACGACATGAAGACGACATGATGACATGAAGACGACGTGATGACATGAAGACGACATGATGACGACATGAAGACGACATGATGACATGAAGACGACATGATGACATGAAGACGACATGATGACATGAAGACGACATGAAGACGACATGAAGACGACATGATGACATGAAGACGACATGATGACATGAAGACGACATGATGACGACATGAAGACGACATGAAGACGACATGAAGACGCAATGATGACATGAAGACGACATGAAGACGACATGAAGACGACGTGAAGACGACATGAAGACGACGTGATGACGACATGATGACATGAAGACGACATGATGACATGAAGACGACATGAAGACGACATGAAGACGACATGATGACGACATGAAGACGACGTGAAGACGACATGAAGACGACATGAAGACGACATGATGACATGAAGACGACATGAAGACGACATGAAGACGACATGATGACGACATGATGACGACATGATGACATGAAGACGACATGAAGACGACGTGAAGACGACATGAAGACGACATGATGACGACATGATGACATGAAGACGACATGAAGACGACGTGAAGACGACATGAAGACGACATGAAGACGACATGAAGACGACATGAAGACGACGTGAAGACGACATGATGACATGAAGACGACATGAAGACGACATGAAGACGACATGAAGACGACATGATGACATGAAGACGACATGAAGACGACATGAAGACGACATGATGACATGAAGACGACATGAAGACATGAAGACGACATGAAGACGACATGAAGACGACATGATGACGACATGAAGACGACATGAAGACGACGTGAAGACGACATGAAGACGACATGAAGACGACATGATGACATGAAGACGACATGATGACATGAAGACGACATGAAGACGACATGAAGACGACATGATGACGACATGAAGACGACGTGAAGACGACATGATGACATGAAGACGACATGATGACATGAAGACGACATGAAGACGACATGAAGACGACATGATGACGACATGATGACGACATGATGACATGAAGACGACATGAAGACGACGTGAAGACGACATGAAGACGACATGATGACGACATGATGACATGAAGACGACATGAAGACGACATGAAGACGACATGAAGACGACATGAAGACGACATGATGACGACATGAAGACGACGTGAAGACGACATGAAGACGACATGAAGACGACATGAAGACGACATGATGACATGAAGACGACATGATGACATGAAGACGACATGAAGACGACATGAAGACGACATGAAGACGACATGAAGACGACATGAAGACGAGATGAAGACGAGATGAAGACGACATGATGACATGAAGACGACATGAAGACGAGATGAAGACGACATGATGACATGAAGACGACATGAAGACGACGTGAAGACGACATGATGACATGAAGACGACATGATGACATGAAGACGACATGAAGACGACATGAAGACGACATGAAGACGACATGAAGACGACATGAAGACGAGATGAAGACGAGATGAAGACGACATGAAGATGACATGAAGACGACATGATGACATGAAGACGACATGAAGACGACATGATGACATGAAGACGACATGAAGACGACATGAAGACGACATGAAGACGACATGATGACATGAAGACGACATGATGACATGAAGACGACATGAAGACGACATGAAGACGACATGATGACATGAAGACGACATGAAGACGACATGAAGACGACATGAAGACGACATGAAGACGACATGAAGACGACATGATGACATGAAGACGACGTGATGACATGAAGACGACATGATGACATGAAGACGACATGAAGACGACATGAAGACGACATGAAGACGACGTGAAGACGACATGAAGACGACATGAAGACGACATGAAGACGACATGAAGACGACATGAAGACGACATGATGACATGAAGACGACGTGATGACATGAAGACGACATGATGACGACATGAAGACGACATGATGACATGAAGACGACATGATGACATGAAGACGACATGATGACATGAAGACGACATGAAGACGACATGAAGAGGACATGATGACATGAAGACGACATGATGACATGAAGACGACATGATGACGACATGAAGACGACATGAAGACGACATGAAGACGACATGATGACATGAAGACGACATGAAGACGACATGAAGACGACGTGAAGACGACATGAAGACGATGTGATGACGACATGATGACATGAAGACGACATGATGACATGAAGACGACATGAAGACGACATGAAGACGACATGATGACGACATGAAGACGACGTGAAGACGACATGAAGACGACATGAAGACGACATGATGACATGAAGACGACATGAAGACGACATGAAGACGACATGATGACGACATGATGACGACATGATGACATGAAGACGACATGAAGACGACGTGAAGACGACATGAAGACGACATGATGACGACATGATGACATGAAGACGACATGAAGACGACATGAAGACGACATGAAGACGACATGAAGACGACGTGAAGACGACATGATGACATGAAGACGACATGAAGACGACGTGAAGACGACATGATGACATGAAGACGACATGATGACATGAAGACGACATGAAGACGACATGATGACATGAAGACGACATGAAGACGACATGAAGACGACATGAAGACGACATGATGACATGAAGACGACATGATGACATGAAGACGACATGAAGACGACATGAAGACGACATGATGACATGAAGACGACATGAAGACGACATGAAGACGACATGAAGACGACATGAAGACGACATGAAGACGACATGATGACATGAAGACGACGTGATGACATGAAGACGACATGATGACATGAAGACGACATGAAGACGACATGAAGACGACATGAAGACGACGTGAAGACGACATGAAGACGACATGAAGACGACATGAAGACGACATGAAGACGACATGAAGACGACATGATGACATGAAGACGACGTGATGACATGAAGACGACATGATGACGACATGAAGACGACATGATGACATGAAGACGACATGATGACATGAAGACGACATGATGACATGAAGACGACATGAAGACGACATGAAGACGACATGATGACATGAAGACGACATGATGACATGAAGACGACATGATGACGACATGAAGACGACATGAAGACGACATGAAGACGACATGATGACATGAAGACGACATGAAGACGACATGAAGACGACGTGAAGACGACATGAAGACGACGTGATGACGACATGATGACATGAAGACGACATGATGACATGAAGACGACATGAAGACGACATGAAGACGACATGATGACGACATGAAGACGACGTGAAGACGACATGAAGACGACATGAAGACGACATGATGACATGAAGACGACATGAAGACGACATGAAGACGACATGATGACGACATGATGACGACATGATGACATGAAGACGACATGAAGACGACGTGAAGACGACATGAAGACGACATGATGACGACATGATGACATGAAGACGACATGAAGACGACATGAAGACGACATGAAGACGACATGAAGACGACGTGAAGACGACATGATGACATGAAGACGACATGAAGACGACATGAAGACGACATGAAGACGACATGATGACATGAAGACGACATGAAGACGACATGAAGACGACATGATGACATGAAGACGACATGAAGACATGAAGACGACATGAAGACGACATGAAGACGACATGATGACGACATGAAGACGACATGAAGACGACGTGAAGACGACATGAAGACGACATGAAGACGACATGATGACATGAAGACGACATGATGACATGAAGACGACATGAAGACGACATGAAGACGACATGATGACGACATGAAGACGACGTGAAGACGACATGATGACATGAAGACGACATGATGACATGAAGACGACATGAAGACGACATGAAGACGACATGATGACGACATGATGACGACATGATGACATGAAGACGACATGAAGACGACGTGAAGACGACATGAAGACGACATGATGACGACATGATGACATGAAGACGACATGAAGACGACATGAAGACGACATGAAGACGACATGATGACATGAAGACGACATGAAGACGACATGAAGACGACATGATGACGACATGAAGACGACGTGAAGACGACATGAAGACGACATGAAGACGACATGAAGACGACATGATGACATGAAGACGACATGATGACATGAAGACGACATGAAGACGACATGAAGACGACATGAAGACGACATGAAGACGACATGAAGACGAGATGAAGACGAGATGAAGACGACATGATGACATGAAGACGACATGAAGACGAGATGAAGACGACATGATGACATGAAGACGACATGAAGACGACGTGAAGACGACATGATGACATGAAGACGACATGATGACATGAAGACGACATGAAGACGACATGATGACATGAAGACGACATGAAGACGACATGAAGACGACATGAAGACGACATGATGACATGAAGACGACATGATGACATGAAGACGACATGAAGACGACATGATGACATGAAGACGACATGAAGACGACATGAAGACGACATGAAGACGACATGAAGACGACATGAAGACGACATGATGACATGAAGACGACGTGATGACATGAAGACGACATGATGACGACATGAAGACGACATGATGACATGAAGACGACATGATGACATGAAGACGACATGATGACATGAAGACGACATGAAGACGACATGAAGACGACATGATGACATGAAGACGACATGATGACATGAAGACGACATGATGACGACATGAAGACGACATGAAGACGACATGAAGACGACATGATGACATGAAGACGACATGAAGACGACATGAAGACGACGTGAAGACGACATGAAGACGACGTGAAGACGACATGATGACATGAAGACGACATGATGACATGAAGACGACATGAAGACGACATGAAGACGACATGATGACGACATGAAGACGACGTGAAGACGACATGATGACATGAAGACGACATGATGACATGAAGACGACATGAAGACGACATGAAGACGACATGATGACGACATGATGACGACATGATGACATGAAGACGACATGAAGACGACGTGAAGACGACATGAAGACGACATGATGACGACATGATGACATGAAGACGACATGAAGACGACATGAAGACGACATGAAGATGACATGATGACATGAAGACGACATGATGACATGAAGACGACATGAAGACGACATGAAGACGACATGATGACGACGTGAAGACGACGTGAAGACGACATGAAGACGACATGAAGACGACATGAAGACGACATGATGACATGAAGACGACATGATGACATGAAGACGACATGAAGACGACATGAAGACGACATGAAGACGACATGAAGACGACATGAAGACGAGATGAAGACGAGATGAAGACGACATGAAGACGACGTGAAGACGACATGATGACATGAAGACGACATGATGACATGAAGACGACATGAAGACGACATGACGACATGAAGACGACATGAAGACGACATGAAGACGACATGATGACATGAAGACGACATGATGACATGAAGACGACATGAAGACGACATGAAGACGACATGATGACATGAAGACGACATGAAGACGACATGAAGACGACATGAAGACGACATGAAGACGACATGAAGACGACATGATGACATGAAGACGACGTGATGACATGAAGACGACATGATGACATGAAGACGACATGAAGACGACATGAAGACGACATGAAGACGACGTGAAGACGACATGAAGACGACATGAAGACGACATGAAGACGACATGAAGACGACATGAAGACGACATGATGACATGAAGACGACGTGATGACATGAAGACGACATGATGACGACATGAAGACGACATGATGACATGAAGACGACATGATGACATGAAGACGACATGATGACATGAAGACGACATGAAGACGACATGAAGACGACATGATGACATGAAGACGACATGATGACATGAAGACGACATGATGACGACATGAAGACGACATGAAGACGACATGAAGACGACATGATGACATGAAGACGACATGAAGACGACATGAAGACGACGTGAAGACGACATGAAGACGACGTGAAGACGACATGATGACATGAAGACGACATGATGACATGAAGACGACATGAAGACGACATGAAGACGACATGATGACGACATGAAGACGACGTGAAGACGACATGAAGACGACATGAAGACGACATGATGACATGAAGACGACATGAAGACGACATGAAGACGACATGATGACGACATGAAGACGACGTGAAGACGACATGAAGACGACGTGAAGACGACATGATGACATGAAGACGACATGATGACATGAAGACGACATGAAGACGACATGAAGACGACATGAAGACGACATGATGACATGAAGACGACATGATGACATGAAGACGACATGAAGACGACGTGAAGACGACATGAAGACGACGTGAAGACGACATGATGACATGAAGACGACATGATGACATGAAGACGACATGAAGACGACATGAAGACGACATGATGACGACATGAAGACGACGTGAAGACGACATGAAGACGACATGAAGACGACATGAAGACGACGTGAAGACGACATGAAGACGACATGAAGACGACATGAAGACGACATGATGACATGAAGACGACATGAAGACGACATGAAGACGACATGATGACGACATGATGACGACATGATGACATGAAGACGACGTGAAGACGACGTGAAGACGACATGAAGACGACATGATGACGACATGATGACATGAAGACGACATGAAGACGACATGAAGACGACATGAAGACGACATGATGACATGAAGACGACATGATGACATGAAGACGACATGAAGACGACATGAAGACGACATGATGACGACATGAAGACGACGTGAAGACGACATGAAGACGACATGAAGACGACATGAAGACGACATGATGACATGAAGACGACATGATGACATGAAGACGACATGAAGACGACATGAAGACGACATGAAGACGACATGAAGACGAGATGAAGACGAGATGAAGACGACATGAAGACGACGTGAAGACGACATGATGACATGAAGACGACATGAAGACGACATGAAGACGACATGAAGACGACATGAAGACGACGTGAAGACGACATAAAGACGACATGAAGACGACATGAAGACGACATGAAGACGACATGAAGACGACATGAAGACGACATAAAGACGACATGAAGACGACATGAAGACGACATGATGACATGAAGACGACATGAAGACGACATGAAGACGACATGAAGACGACATGAAGACGACATGAAGACGACATGAAGACGACGTGAAGACGACGTGAAGACGACATGAAGACGACATGATGACATGAAGACGACATGAAGACGACATGAAGACGACATGAAGACGACATGATGACATGAAGACGACATGAAGACGACATGATGACATGAAGACGACATGAAGACGACATGAAGACGACATGAAGACGACATGAAGACGACGTGAAGACGACGTGAAGACGACATGAAGACGACATGAAGACGACATGAAGACGACATGAAGACGACATGATGACATGAAGACGACATGAAGACGACATGAAGACGACATGATGACATGAAGACGACATGAAGACGACATGATGACATGAAGACGACATGAAGACGACATGAAGACGACATGAAGACGACATGAAGACGACGTGAAGACGACATGAAGACGACATGAAGACGACGTGAAGACGACATGAAGACGACATGATGACATGAAGACGACATGAAGACGACATGAAGACGACATGAAGACGACATGAAGACGACATGTTGACATGAAGACGACATGAAGACGACATGAAGACGTGAAGACGACATGAAGACGACATGAAGACGACATGTTGACATGAAGACGACATGTTGACATGAAGACGACGTGAAGACGACATGAAGACGACGTGAAGACGACGTGAAGACGACATGAAGACGACATGATGACATGAAGACGACATGAAGACGTGAAGACGACGTGAAGACGACATGAAGACGACGTGAAGACGACATGAAGACGACATGATGACATGAAGACGACGTGAAGACGACATGAAGACGACATGAAGACGACGTGAAGACGACGTGAAGACGACATGATGACATGAAGACGACGTGAAGACGACATGATGACGACATGATGACATGAAGACGACATGAAGACGACGTGAAGACGACATGATGACGACATGATGACATGAAGACGACATGAAGACGACGTGAAGACGACATGATGACGACATGATGACATGAAGACGACATGAAGACGACGTGAAGACGACATGAAGACGACATGATGACGACGTGAAGACGACATGATGACGACATGAAGACGACGTGAAGACGACATGATGACGACATGATGACATGAAGACGACATGAAGACGACGTGAAGACGACATGATGACGACATGATGACATGAAGACGACATGAAGACGACGTGAAGACGACATGAAGACGACATGATGACGACATGATGACGACATGATGACATGAAGACGACATGAAGACGACGTGAAGACGACATGAAGACGACATGATGACGACATGATGACATGAAGACGACATGAAGACGACATGAAGACGACGTGAAGACGACGTGAAGACGACGTGAAGACGACATGAAGACGACATGAAGACGACATGAAGACGACATGATGACATGAAGACGACATGAAGACGACATGAAGACGACATGAAGACGACATGATGACATGAAGACGACATGATGACATGAAGACGACATGAAGACGACATGAAGACGACATGATGACGACATGAAGACGACATGATGACATGAAGACGACATGATGACATGAAGACGACATGAAGACGACATGAAGACGACATGATGACATGAAGACGACATGAAGACGACATGAAGACGACATGAAGACGACATGAAGACGACATGAAGACGACATGATGACATGAAGACGACGTGATGACATGAAGACGACATGATGACATGAAGACGACATGAAGACGACATGAAGACGACATGAAGACGACATGATGACGACATGATGACATGAAGACGACATGAAGACGACATGAAGACGACATGAAGACGACATGAAGACGACGTGAAGACGACATGAAGACGACATGAAGACGACATGAAGACGACATGAAGACGACATGATGACATGAAGACGACGTGATGACATGAAGACGACATGATGACGACATGAAGACGACATGATGACATGAAGACGACATGATGACATGAAGACGACATGATGACATGAAGACGACATGAAGACGACATGAAGACGACATGATGACATGAAGACGACATGATGACATGAAGACGACATGATGACGACGTGAAGACGACATGAAGACGACATGAAGACGACATGAAGACGACATGAAGACATGAAGACGACATGAAGACGACATGAAGACGACATGAAGACGACATGAAGACGACATGAAGACGACATGAAGACGACGTGAAGACGACATGAAGACGACATGAAGACGACATGAAGACATGAAGACGACATGAAGACGACATGATGACATGAAGACGACATGAAGACGACATGAAGACGACATGAAGACGACGTGAAGACGACGTGATGACATGAAGACGACGTGAAGACGACGTGAAGACGACATGAAGACGACATGATGACATGAAGACGACATGAAGACGACATGAAGACGACATGAAGACGACATGATGACATGAAGACGACATGATGACATGAAGACGACATGAAGACGACATGAAGACGACATGATGACGACATGAAGACGACGTGAAGACGACATGATGACATGAAGACGACATGAAGACGACATGAAGACGACATGATGACATGAAGACGACATGAAGACGACATGAAGACGACATGAAGACGACATGAAGACGACATGATGACATGAAGACGACATGAAGACGACATGAAGACGACGTGAAGACGACATGATGACGACATGATGACATGAAGACGACATGAAGACGACGTGAAGACGACATGATGACGACATGATGACATGAAGACGACATGAAGACGACGTGAAGACGACATGATGACGACATGATGACATGAAGACGACATGAAGACGACGTGAAGACGACATGAAGACGACATGATGACGACGTGAAGACGACATGATGACGACATGAAGACGACGTGAAGACGACATGATGACGACATGATGACATGAAGACGACATGAAGACGACGTGAAGACGACATGATGACGACATGATGACATGAAGACGACATGAAGACGACGTGAAGACGACATGAAGACGACATGATGACGACATGATGACATGAAGACGACATGAAGACGACGTGAAGACGACATGAAGACGACATGATGACGACATGATGACATGAAGACGACATGAAGACGACATGAAGACGACGTGAAGACGACGTGAAGACGACGTGAAGACGACATGAAGACGACATGAAGACGACATGAAGACGACATGATGACATGAAGACGACATGAAGACGACATGAAGACGACATGAAGACGACATGATGACATGAAGACGACATGATGACATGAAGACGACATGAAGACGACATGAAGACGACATGATGACGACATGAAGACGACATGATGACATGAAGACGACATGATGACATGAAGACGACATGATGACATGAAGACGACATGATGACATGAAGACGACATGATGACATGAAGACGACATGATGACGACATGAAGACGACATGAAGACGACATGAAGACGACATGATGACATGAAGACGACATGAAGACGACATGAAGACGACGTGAAGACGACATGAAGACGACGTGAAGACGACATGATGACATGAAGACGACATGATGACATGAAGACGACATGAAGACGACATGATGACGACATGAAGACGACGTGAAGACGACATGATGACATGAAGACGACATGATGACATGAAGACGACATGAAGACGACATGAAGACGACATGATGACGACATGATGACGACATGATGACATGAAGACGACATGAAGACGACGTGAAGACGACATGAAGACGACATGATGACGACATGATGACATGAAGACGACATGAAGACGACATGAAGACGACATGAAGACGACATGATGACATGAAGACGACATGATGACATGAAGACGACATGAAGACGACATGAAGACGACATGATGACGACATGAAGACGACGTGAAGACGACATGAAGACGACATGAAGACGACATGATGACATGAAGACGACATGATGACATGAAGACGACATGAAGACGACATGAAGACGACATGAAGACGACATGAAGACGACATGAAGACGAGATGAAGACGAGATGAAGACGACATGAAGATGACATGAAGACGACATGATGACATGAAGACGACATGAAGACGACATGATGACATGAAGACGACATGAAGACGACATGAAGACGACATGAAGACGACATGATGACATGAAGACGACATGATGACATGAAGACGACATGAAGACGACATGAAGACGACATGATGACATGAAGACGACATGAAGACGACATGAAGACGACATGAAGACGACATGAAGACGACATGAAGACGACATGATGACATGAAGACGACGTGATGACATGAAGACGACATGATGACATGAAGACGACATGAAGACGACATGAAGACGACGTGAAGACGACATGAAGACGACATGAAGACGACATGAAGACGACATGAAGACGACATGAAGACGACATGATGACATGAAGACGACGTGATGACATGAAGACGACATGATGACGACATGAAGACGACATGATGACATGAAGACGACATGATGACATGAAGACGACATGATGACATGAAGACGACATGAAGACGACATGAAGACGACATGATGACATGAAGACGACATGATGACATGAAGACGACATGATGACGACATGAAGACGACATGAAGACGACATGAAGACGACATGATGACATGAAGACGACATGAAGACGACATGAAGACGACGTGAAGACGACATGAAGACGACGTGAAGACGACATGATGACATGAAGACGACATGATGACATGAAGACGACATGAAGACGACATGAAGACGACATGATGACGACATGAAGACGACGTGAAGACGACATGAAGACGACATGAAGACGACATGATGACATGAAGACGACATGAAGACGACATGAAGACGACATGATGACGACATGATGACGACATGATGACATGAAGACGACATGAAGACGACGTGAAGACGACATGAAGACGACATGATGACGACATGATGACATGAAGACGACATGAAGACGACATGAAGACGACATGAAGACGACATGAAGACGACATGAAGACGACGTGAAGACGACATGATGACATGAAGACGACATGAAGACGACATGAAGACGACATGAAGACGACATGATGACATGAAGACGACATGAAGACGACATGAAGACGACATGATGACATGAAGACGACATGAAGACATGAAGACGACATGAAGACGACATGAAGACGACATGATGACGACATGAAGACGACATGAAGACGACGTGAAGACGACATGAAGACGACATGAAGACGACATGATGACATGAAGACGACATGATGACATGAAGACGACATGAAGACGACATGAAGACGACATGATGACGACATGAAGACGACGTGAAGACGACATGATGACATGAAGACGACATGATGACATGAAGACGACATGAAGACGACATGAAGACGACATGATGACGACATGATGACGACATGATGACATGAAGACGACATGAAGACGACGTGAAGACGACATGAAGACGACATGATGACGACATGATGACATGAAGACGACATGAAGACGACATGAAGACGACATGAAGACGACATGATGACATGAAGACGACATGAAGACGACATGAAGACGACATGATGACGACATGAAGACGACGTGAAGACGACATGAAGACGACATGAAGACGACATGAAGACGACATGATGACATGAAGACGACATGATGACATGAAGACGACATGAAGACGACATGAAGACGACATGAAGACGACATGAAGACGACATGAAGACGAGATGAAGACGAGATGAAGACGACATGAAGACGACGTGAAGACGACATGATGACATGAAGACGACATGATGACATGAAGACGACATGAAGACGACATGATGACATGAAGACGACATGAAGACGACATGAAGACATGAAGACGACATGAAGACGACATGATGACATGAAGACGACATGAAGACGACATGAAGACGACATGATGACATGAAGACGACATGAAGACGACATGATGACATGAAGACGACGTGAAGACGACATGATGACATGAAGACGACATGATGACATGAAGACGACATGAAGACGACATGATGACATGAAGACGACATGAAGACGACGTGAAGACATGAAGACGACATGAAGACGACATGAAGACGACATGAAGACGACATGAAGACGACATGAAGACGACATGATGACATGAAGACGACATGAAGACGACATGAAGACGACATGAAGACGACATGAAGACGACATGAAGACGACATGATGACATGAAGACGACGTGATGACATGAAGACGACATGATGACGACATGAAGACGACATGATGACATGAAGACGACATGATGACATGAAGACGACATGATGACATGAAGACGACATGAAGACGACATGAAGACGACATGATGACATGAAGACGACATGATGACATGAAGACGACATGATGACGACATGAAGACGACATGAAGACGACATGAAGACGACATGATGACATGAAGACGACATGAAGACGACATGAAGACGACGTGAAGACGACATGAAGACGACGTGAAGACGACATGATGACATGAAGACGACATGATGACATGAAGACGACATGAAGACGACATGAAGACGACATGATGACGACATGAAGACGACGTGAAGACGACATGATGACATGAAGACGACATGATGACATGAAGACGACATGAAGACGACATGAAGACGACATGATGACGACATGATGACGACATGATGACATGAAGACGACATGAAGACGACGTGAAGACGACATGAAGACGACATGATGACGACATGATGACATGAAGACGACATGAAGACGACATGAAGACGACATGAAGACGACATGATGACATGAAGACGACATGATGACATGAAGACGACATGAAGACGACATGAAGACGACATGATGACGACATGAAGACGACGTGAAGACGACATGAAGACGACATGAAGACGACATGAAGACGACATGATGACATGAAGACGACATGATGACATGAAGACGACATGAAGACGACATGAAGACGACATGAAGACGACATGAAGACGACATGAAGACGAGATGAAGACGAGATGAAGACGACATGAAGACGACGTGAAGACGACATGATGACATGAAGACGACATGATGACATGAAGACGACATGAAGACGACATGAAGACGACATGATGACATGAAGACGACATGATGACATGAAGACGACATGAAGACGACATGATGACATGAAGACGACATGATGACATGAAGACGACATGAAGACGACATGATGACATGAAGACGACATGAAGACGACATGAAGACGACATGAAGACGACATGAAGACGACATGAAGACGACATGATGACATGAAGACGACGTGATGACATGAAGACGACATGAAGACGACGTGAAGACGACATGAAGACGACATGAAGACGACATGAAGACGACATGAAGACGACATGAAGACGACATGATGACATGAAGACGACGTGATGACATGAAGACGACATGATGACGACATGAAGACGACATGATGACATGAAGACGACATGAAGACGACATGAAGACGACATGAAGACGACATGAAGACGACATGAAGACGACATGATGACATGAAGACGACGTGATGACATGAAGACGACATGAAGACGACGTGAAGACGACATGAAGACGACATGAAGACGACATGAAGACGACATGAAGACGACATGAAGACGACATGATGACATGAAGACGACGTGATGACATGAAGACGACATGATGACGACATGAAGACGACATGATGACATGAAGACGACATGATGACATGAAGACGACATGATGACATGAAGACGACATGAAGACGACATGAAGACGACATGATGACATGAAGACGACATGATGACATGAAGACGACATGATGACGACATGAAGACGACATGAAGACGACATGAAGACGACATGATGACATGAAGACGACGTGAAGACGACGTGAAGACGACATGAAGACGACGTGAAGACGACATGATGACATGAAGACGACATGATGACATGAAGACGACATGAAGACGACATGAAGACGACATGAAGACGACATGATGACATGAAGACGACATGATGACATGAAGACGACATGAAGACGACATGAAGACGACATGAAGACGACATGATGACATGAAGACGACATGAAGACGACATGAAGACGACATGAAGACGACATGAAGACGACATGAAGACGACATGATGACGACATGAAGACGACGTGAAGACGACATGAAGACGACATGAAGACGACATGATGACATGAAGACGACATGAAGACGACATGAAGACGACATGAAGACGACGTGAAGACGACGTGAAGACGACGTGAAGACGACATGAAGACGACATGAAGACGACATGATGACATGAAGACGACATGATGACGACATGAAGACGACGTGAAGACGACATGAAGACGACGTGAAGACGACATGATGACATGAAGACGACATGATGACATGAAGACGACATGAAGACGACATGAAGACGACATGAAGACGACATGATGACATGAAGACGACATGATGACATGAAGACGACATGAAGACGACGTGAAGACGACATGAAGACGACGTGAAGACGACATGATGACATGAAGACGACAAGATGACATGAAGACGACATGAAGACGACATGAAGACGACATGAAGACGACATGATGACATGAAGACGACATGAAGACGACATGAAGACGACATGATGACGACATGATGACGACATGATGACATGAAGACGACGTGAAGACGACGTGAAGACGACATGAAGACGACATGATGACGACATGATGACATGAAGACGACATGAAGACGACATGAAGACGACATGAAGACGACATGATGACATGAAGACGACATGATGACATGAAGACGACATGAAGACGACATGAAGACGACATGATGACGACATGAAGACGACGTGAAGACGACATGAAGACGACATGAAGACGACATGAAGACGACATGATGACATGAAGACGACATGATGACATGAAGACGACATGAAGACGACATGAAGACGACATGAAGACGACATGAAGACGACATGAAGACGAGATGAAGACGACATGAAGACGACGTGAAGACGACATGATGACATGAAGACGACATGAAGACGACATGAAGACGACATGAAGACGACATGAAGACGACGTGAAGACGACATAAAGACGACATGAAGACGACATGAAGACGACATGAAGACGACATGAAGACGACATGAAGACGACATAAAGACGACATGAAGACGACATGAAGACGACATGATGACATGAAGACGACATGAAGACGACATGATGACGACATGAAGACGACATGAAGACGACATGAAGACGACATGAAGACGACATGAAGACGACGTGAAGACGACGTGAAGACGACATGAAGACGACATGATGACATGAAGACGACATGAAGACGACATGAAGACGACATGAAGACGACATGATGACATGAAGACGACATGAAGACGACATGATGACATGAAGACGACATGAAGACGACATGAAGACGACATGAAGACGACATGAAGACGACGTGATGACATGAAGACGACATGAAGACGACATGAAGACGACATGAAGACGACATGAAGACGACATGAAGACGACATGAAGACGACATGATGACATGAAGACGACATGAAGACGACATGAAGACGACATGATGACATGAAGACGACATGAAGACGACATGATGACATGAAGACGACATGAAGACGACATGAAGACGACATGAAGACGACGTGAAGACGACATGAAGACGACATGAAGACGACGTGAAGACGACATGAAGACGACATGAAGACGACATGAAGACGACATGAAGACGACGTGAAGACGACATGAAGACGACATGAAGACGACGTGAAGACGACATGAAGACGACATGATGACATGAAGACGACATGAAGACGACATGAAGACGACATGAAGACGACATGAAGACGACATGAAGACGACATGAAGACGACATGTTGACATGAAGACGACATGAAGACGACATGAAGACGACATGAAGACGACATGTTGACATGAAGACGACATGTTGACATGAAGACGACATGTTGACATGAAGACGACATGTTGACATGAAGACGACGTGAAGATGACATGAAGACGTGAAGACGACATGAAGACGACATGAAGACGACATGTTGACATGAAGACGACATGTTGACATGAAGACGACGTGAAGACGACATGAAGACGACGTGAAGACGACGTGAAGACGACATGAAGACGACATGATGACATGAAGACGACATGAAGACGTGAAGACGACGTGAAGACGACATGAAGACGACGTGAAGACGACATGAAGACGACATGATGACATGAAGACGACGTGAAGACGACATGAAGACGACATGAAAACGACGTGAAGACGACGTGAAGACGACATGAAGACGACATGATGACATCTAGATGCATCGCATCGAAACATGATGATGGAAACTCCGTGATTCTAATTAAAATCCCCTGATTCACACAAACTGAAACACACTGCTACGGCCGAGTGTTGGTTGATCATAATGGGATGGAAACAGCTGTATGTGAATGAAGTGACGTAGCCACGTTCACCCCGACTGCTCCTGTGTTTCAGTTCACTCACAAGACAACATCAGGGTTTCACTACATGTAATTAATTAAAAGCCCCCACACACCTTCAGAATGATGTTACTGCTCAGTTCTTCATAGTTCCTCCTCAGTAAAAACCAAACTGATCAACCAGCGCTAAATCGCGCTAATGTGTTCAAATCAGACCGTCAGTCAGGGGTGTGTGTGCAAAGTCCGTAGATGGAAACACACACGATTCAAATTTATTTTAATGCGCATTTCCCAGTAATTCGAATCACTTTAGATGGAGGATCACCAGAGGTACGGCAAGTGGCAACTGTAAAATCTCACGCCGTAAGACCTCCTTTGGGCAATCAGCCTTCTCTATAAAGAGTTCCCAGATGTGGAATTCACTACCGACCTAAATAAAACTAACACAAGACACTAGAATTTTTAATACAAAGGTTAAAATCTGGCTGAAACAAAATCAGCATAATCTTTATGCATTTTTAATGTGTCATGACTTGGTATGATTGTAGATGTATTGTACATTTTATAGTGTTGTATGTAACTTTGATGTCTTTTTTCTTACCTTCTTGTTTCTAGTAAAAGCCGAACTAGGGACGGGAGTTGGAAACTAGCATCAGCTATAATCTCTGTCTGCAGAACATCAGTCACATTGACTTGTTTGTAACGAGTGGAAGTGTCACTATGTTAACCTGCATTGTCCCGATCAAATAAACTGATTAAATTAAATTAAACATTTCTTTTAATGCGCATCATTTCCCAGTAATTCTCATCACTTTAGATGGAAACTTGGCTACTGTGTTTCCATGTTCAGAGCTCGAAGCTGTGAAATACCGTTACAGGGAATCAGCGGTGATAACCCCTCCCACCTTCTTCTTCATCTTCTTCATCATCATCTTCATCATCACACCGCCACCTCACATGAGCGCCGGGACGGAGAAAGGAAACATGTCTCAGCTTCTCTTCTCCTCTCGACATGATGCGTTTCCACGGATAAAGAAAAATCTCATCACTTCAGTGACACTCGGAGGTGTGTGTGTGTGTGTGTGTGTGCGTGTGTGTGTGTGTGTGTGTGTGCGTGTGTGTATGTGTGTGTGTGTGTGTGTGTGTGTGTGTGTGTGTGTGTGTGTGTGTGTGTGTGTGTGTGTGTGTGTGTGTGTGTGTGTGTTGGGGGGTTAAATCCTGCTCTGATAAGTGATAAACATGGACACAGATGATTGGAGCGGGAGGCTGCAGGTGTTGGGGAGAATAATAATAATGTCTCTGCTGGTTTCACTGGAGCAGAGAACACAACATCGACATTATGGGATGTGGGCTTTCTTCAGTCTCTATATTATGGAGCCAGATCACTGACATTAAAATTTGGCGATGAAAACAGAATTGCACTGCAAAAACTCAAATATCTTACCAAGAATATTTGTCTTATTTCTAGTCAAAACAAATCTCATTCTACTTAAAATAAGACTCATCACATTAAAAGCAGCTTGTTTTTAGACACTTTTTACTTCTTTCTAGCAGATTTTCACTTGAAATAAATAGAAAAATCTGATAGTGGAACAAGTTTTTTGTGCTTGTAATAAAGAAGAAAAACTTGCTCCACTATCAGATTTTTCCACTTATTTCAAGTATTTCAAGCTTGAAACAAGTGAAAATGATCTAAAAACAATTTCATTTTTAGGTGATGAGTCTTATTTTAGTGGAAAGAGATTAGTTTTGACTAGAAATTAGACATTTTGACAAGAAATAAGACAGATATTCTTGGAAAGATTTTGTGTTTTTGCAGTGTGACTGTTGCTAGGTTGGACAAACAATGGTCACGAAATGGTTAACTCCCTTTGGAAACCATTGAAAAATAAGCAGATTTAAATTTGCTTGTAAGGAAAATTTGAATTAACTTTTACATCAGAAAAATGGCGTCCATGACCTTGTCCTGGAGTTCCTCTAGCAGAGAAAAAGATCTACAAAGGCTCCTTTATCCCCAATGCCATCTGCATAATAAACAAGACACAGTAAAGGGGATTTTATTTTATTTTATTTTATTTTATTTTATTTTATTTTATTTTATTTTATTTTATTTTATTTTATTTTATTTTATTTTATTTTTATTTTTATTTTTACTATCTGTATGTGATGTGACCGCTGTTGACTTTGTTTTGTCTCATGTAAGCCTTGCTGGCAAGCGTTTGTGCTCTGACTGTTCTGTCTATAAGTGAGACCAAAGATGAATGTCCTGCCTTGGCGGGAGAATAAAGTTTTTCTAATTCTAATTCTAAGACAGACGTGGCTAAAGAGCGATTACCCACGATGCCTTGCGCGCGGTTTTATTCGCTCTGCAAGTCGAAACCATGGAAACCATGGATCCAATTTTCGGGGCCAGCAAGACGATGACGACACACCGAAACGACTTTGTTGAGAGCTTGTCGATCCAACATGGCGGCAGAAGCTTTACCTTTCAATGCAGCGTTACAAAGTGTTTTAAGTTGTTTAGACCGACAGTTTATTTTGAAAAAAGAGCTACGATTAGCATCTTTTTCCTCATTGTATTTCTGTCGCTCTACATACGTCATATGTAGGTATGATTGATCCCATTGGTTATAAGCTACGTACAGACATACACAGACATTTGTAGCGCCCAAACAACAGCTCTGGGCCTCAAATATGAAAAAATGAAGGGGTGGTTTCCAGACCGAATCTCAATCTAAACTGAGATGAGGTCTGGTGTTAGCCAGGCTAGACTGAACCAAGATTGAGAGCATTACACGACATAAAGTGTGGAAAAGTCATTGTTTTGGTCACTCACTAGCTATCTAGCTAGCTAACGACGCTAGCTAACATTAGTTACTAGCTAACGCTTAATCTCCGCCGATCTCCTGTTTCTCCTCGTAAAACTTCACAAAGTTCAAAAGACATTGGCAACGGTAACGTTACGTTTGCTAGATAACTTTGAAGGTTAAAGTAATATGTATATGTTATATACATAAG
>NC_139894.1:275000-342500 GCF_905171665.1 Trachurus trachurus
CCGAGATCGCTTGGGAGAGGCGGTCTCGGCTCGTTTCCATCCGAGCCCTGGAGCGGTTCGTTTGTAGTGAGAACGCAATCGACACATGTATCGGAACAAATTGACTGGTTACCTGGCAACCGGAGGAGGAGGACCACGGGCAACTGCCCCAAAAACATAATGGAGCATCAGCAGCGTGTCGTCTTGGCCTTTTCATAATGTAGCTACACAAAACAGGAAAGCCAGTGGCAAAAAGAAAAGAAAGACGCAAACTCAAGCCATGAGTCCACCAGCCTTTCCAAGCTGACCCGCGGCGATCAGCACCGGGCAGAGCTCAGCAAACAACCCCTATAACTATATGCTACGCTGCCCGTTTACTAGAAGAAAAAAAGAGTCAAACTGTAGGGTGTTAGAGCAGTGGTTCTCAACCTTTTTGAGTCGTGACCCCCAATTTCACATGCACTGCTGTCCGCGACCCCCCGCCCCAACACACAAACACACACACGCCGGTGTGAACGCATGTTGGATAAAGCGCAGCGCTGTCCGCGGTGTTTTTTTTTTTGCCTTTTTAGTTCTTGATCCCTGCACTGAAAAAAATAATTGGCTGCTGTAGTTTTGTCTCCATGGCCAATATTCCGACCTGGAGGTTTTCATCAGGGCAAAAGAACAAAACAAAGCGACGGAGTTTAAATAGATGCGGGTGGCGAGTTGATGCGGTGTCCACACACCCGGGCTGGTTTATGTGACATGCGAGGACCTGTCGGCGCAGGAGCGAGTGGAGCGTGGATGCAAGCCAATCTCCTTCAACCATGCACGGAAAAGGGGAATGACAAGAAAAGTTTTTCTAATTTATTAAGAAACAATGCCCAGGTCAGCAATGCATGCCAAGAAACATGTCGTTCATTCGCCCCCTCCAGCCACATCAACTGGGGTCGGGAGGGACCCCAAGGTTGAGAATGGCTGTGTTAGAGGACAATTCATCTGACATAACTATGACACCTGAAACTGAAAACACAGCTTGACCAACACAACCTGACCACCCCTCTCCCTGTCTCTCTCTCTCTCTGTCTCTCTCTCACGGGCAGTGACACGATCTGTCAATCATTCACGTGTCAGCACTGAGACAGCGGACAGCACGCTTGGTCACACATAGGCTAATAATAATAATAATAGTAATAATAAATAATAATGTAGCTATTAGACTACATTTGTAGCTATAGCACGTTATAGCACTGGTTTATAGCACGTTATAGCACTGGTTTTTATATATTTTTAAGGCTCTTACAGGCAAATTACCACTGTATGTAGCAAATATGTTGGAATGGAACTCTGGTACTTACAGGACCCGTTCGGCTGAACTACTGCTACTCAAAGTTCCTCGAGTCTTTACGAGTATTGGCAAGACTGCTTTTTGTTATGATGCCTCTAGCTCTTGGAACGCGTTACAGCACATCCTGAGATTGGATGCGCTCCCTTCACTCAGTGAGTTTAGGTACTTGGTCATGAATAACTGTGTTTCCATTTGTAACTGTTTCAGATGATTGTGTTTCTTGTTTCTTGTTAAGTGTATATTGGTTGTAATCACTTCAAATGACTGTAACCACTGTCAATATTTTTAAACTGCGTTGTAAACTCGACGACATTGAAAATGAGGGCAACCTCAATGTCTCTCGAGAATAAATAAAGGTTATAATAATAATAGGCAGACTTCAAGGTCTCGCCCCAGCCATAAACCAGTCAGCTTGGGCATTTTTTTAATTGAACTTCAACTAAATACTCGTCTGCCCAAATATTAATAAGAAATTGAACCTCCTCACTACTGCAAGTCAGCCCGCGGTTCATTGTTGCCATTGTTGCTGATCAGCTGATGGGGTGTTGTTAGGGCCGTTGCTATGGCGCTGTTCCACAGCGCAAAGCGCTGTACCGCTTTAGAATCATGCAATGTGAACACAAACGGCCCAGAAAAAAGAACGCAACAGTTGTATCGGTTTAGTTGCTGAATCGGAACAACTGCAGGTGTGAAAACGCCCTTAATCATTTATTTGGCTCCGCCAACAGAAATAGTTCCGCAACTGGAAGGGAGACAAGGCTGTTGCCAGGCAACACATAAACATTTCATACTAGCTTGCTACTAGCTACGAGCTGCTTCCAGTGCTGGTTCTGGTTCTGAGCCCGTGTCTGATCAGCACCGCAGCAACAGGACCAGCGTGAAGACACAGAGATGTTATCGATACCGTATTACATTTGTTTATCTGCTATGTAATCAATATAAACACAGTTGAAGCTAAGTAGCTGAGCTACGTGGCTAACAACAGCTAACGCTAATATCAAAACACATCACCGTCAAAACGTAGTTGCCCCCGCGGCGATTTTTTTTCCAGCCGGGTTTAGTAGAGATTTATCGCCAATTAGACGGACCAAGTCAGGTCCAGGTTTTAATGTTCAGGTCCGTTTCTAACTGTAGCAGCAGCAGCAGCAGCAGCAGCAGCAGCAGCAGCAGCAGAGAGATGGGGCAGCTCCTGTATGGGGAGCGTAGCTCTGACTTAGCTCCTGTCCAGCTGAACAGCGGAGTGATTATGTCTGTGAAAAGTCCCAGTGCTGTTATACTGTATATCAGCACTATGGAATGTCTCGTTGTCCAATCAAATTGCTCGGTTGGGACCGGTCGGAACTAACTGTTGTATAAAACACAACAACAGACACACAACAAGACACAACACAACAACAGACACACAAAGAGACAACTGTAGCAGTGTCTCCAGAACAGAGATATATTGGTATCTGATGGAACTACAGTTGATGTGGATCAAACTGTTAATTATGGTTTCCTGAGGCATCGAGCCGACACATGAATCTATACATCAGGTTTCTGATACAGCGTTAAAGGTGCATTTACAAACATTTCACTGGCACTCAGCCATCGAGGTCTTTTAAGTCAGAATCTTAATGCATCATCATACGCAACCTGTAACTTTTTCATGTTTGCTTTCTTGTAGTTAACCCACAGGTGTGCGGTGTACAGTGGTGTACAGTACAGAGCTTTGAACACAGATAAATATAGTACAACTATTTGAATGATCTGGAACTTATTGCATCACATCACATCATCATCTACATCCCAGAAACCAAAGTGACACAGAGACACAGAGGTCAACAACTTTCTCTGAATCATCATGAGATCATTAAATAAAATACACATCAATCAGCTTGATCACAGTGAAACTTTGTTATTCTCCATCATCATCTAGATGCGTGTGAGTCGCCACGGAGGTGAAGCTGCAGCCTGTTGCTAGGATACGGCTCAGGTGTGCAGCAGCTTTGTTGTTGTTCTGCTTCTCACGTTTCAAGTCGTCACCTCAGCTGAACCCAGACGGATGAAAATCACTACGTATGTTTGTTCTGTAACTGTTGTTCATTGACCATATCAATAAAGTTTTCATTATTATCCACGTGTCATCAGCCTATGTAAAGTTTCCTCTCCCTTTTATCTGCCCCTGAATGTCACATTAAAACTCAGGGTAACACTTTACAATAAGGGCCCTTAGTTAGCGTTAGTTAGTACATTATTAATATATAAACTAATGTTAATTAATGCTGAGTAATGCATACATAATGATAACTCATTATTATTCAACTTTTATTGTTACTTAATAATTTATTAACTCACTTTGAGTAGTAAACATTAATTAACTGCTTACTACTAGGCTACATTAATTAATGTGTTTCCTAATCCTAAGTAATACATAATAATGATTGTTAATATATCTGTAAACAGTTAATTAATGCTTAATAATGCACTAACTAACGTTAATTAAGGGACCCTTATTGTAAAGTGTTACCAAACTCAGAGCCTCATCTATTTATAGAACATGTTTATCTCTCATCTATTTTGTATTCCCTCTGATTTATCTCTTTCTAAAAAATCCTTCACTCAGTACGTTTCCATGCAGAGCTTCATCCAGCTCGGCTCAAAATTAGATTTTGGCGTCAAGTCGGACTTCTGTCCTTGTCTCAGTTTACATGCAACTGAGAAAATGGAATAACTGACGGGTCCATCGCCCCCTCATGCAGCGTCACCTGTTGTTTCAGCGGGTTAATACCCCCCCCTGTCCTGTTGACTTTTCTGTCACCTCCTAAAAAACTGAATATAAACAAATAAATCCTCAACTGCAGTTCCCGTCCAGACGCACCAGTCTGGGCCGGATTCACGCTGAGAATAGGATACGGACTTCCTCTTTTCCTCTCTCTCTCTTCTTGTTGGTCACGTTGTGTGAAATGCATTGACTCGGCGCTGACGTTGGGTTTTTTTCTTTACTTTGCCGGGTTCAGGCGGCTTCTCTGCTCGGTGCCGTCTCTACTGTTGTGGAGCATGAACACATGCATTGTCCAGTTCTACTCCGACTAAGGTGTTTACATGACGGAGAAAATCTAATTCCAATCACATTATCTGGGTGTCTTAATCAGAGTTCTCCAACTCCGGTTTCAGTCGGACTAAGGTGTTTACCTGCACTTCAGTTGTCCAGTTATAGTCGGATTAAGGCAATAATTATTTTTTTTCAAGTGTCATGTAAACGTACTGACTAAGATTCATCCGCCACTGAAAATAGTCCCAAGAAACAGTCACACTGTTTCCATTCTGTCTCTGTTTAAATGTTGAAACCTTCTCTTGATGAAGATAAAACATGTTTATGTCTGTCTGTCTGTCTGTCTGTCTGTCTGTCTGTGTGACTGATGTTTGTCCTCCGGGCTTCACCAGTCGATCACAGAGGAAGTTCAATCCTTCACCTTCTCTGATCTTTATAAAGTGCAACTAAAAACTGCACGACATGAAAATAGAAAAACACTTCAGTCTGCTGCAGCTTCTTGTGTCTTCTTATATTTTGGAAAAATTTGTCACCTATTTTTATGCATGCATATGACTCAACTTATTTAGATTCTCGCTGACAGTCACTACAACTTATATTTGTAAAGTTATTAACTGAGTTTTACTTGTTTTGCTGCGTTTTCTGAATCTTTAAGGACGTTTGTTTTGTTTTGTTGGGTTCAGTTTCCTGCTCTTTGTTTGAGAACAACACCACCGAGTCAAACTGCAGAAACTGTTATTTTGACAGTCGGAGCAGCTTCGTCCTTGCAGGATTCAGACTCTCTGGAGTTTGGTTGGACCCGACTGAGCCGAGTGAAAAAGAAATGTATGAAATGTAAATGTATGCCGGCCGGCGGAGCCACTTTAACTCCTGAGGCTGACGGGGGAATCAAAGGCCACGGAGCAGCCGGTCAGGTGTGGTCATTACCCCGATCCAGAGCGTTTTAATCCTCGGTGTGTGTGTTAGAGAGCAGCTCCACCCTCAGAGAGAGGATGATCTCCTGACCACAACACAAACTGAAGCTCCTGGAGTCAAATAAAATAATATTCTGTGTTGTGTAGGGCTGTGACGATACACTCAGCTCACGAGAACGAGACGAGACGAGATTTTAAGAAAACTACAATGACCTAATCTCTGACTGGACCAACAGACTTTTATTTAACAGAGCTGCTCGTGCCTTTTGAAATGTTTTATTGTAACTATTAACATGCATGATGTCTGATAAGCATGAGCTTTAAATACATTTCTTCTTCCACAAATTGAAACTAAAACTAAAACTTAGAAAAGTTAAAATAAATGAAATAAAATTAATTTTATTTCTTTTTTTCAAGTGCAAACAATATTATGTGCAGTGTTTTTGTTTGGATTTTTTTAAGTAGTGGCAGCGACCCCCCCCCCCTCCCTCCCACGTTGGATCGGTCTAGCGCTATTACCGTCACAACGCGACCTGTCCATGTGCCCGTGTGTGTGTGTGTGTGTGCGTGCGCCACAGAGTCGTTAATTAGCGCTGGATGCGCTGGTTGATAAGTTTATTTTTTACTGAGGAGGAATGAGGAACTCAGCTGTGACTGAAAAGCAGCTAAACCGAGTCGAGTAGAGTTGTAACTGTGTCGTGGAAATCTGCTTTACATTTTTTAACATAAAAAAAAAAGAACTTCACGTCTTCACTGTTTTCTCCATCTGGATTTATTCCTTTAACGAGCGTCGACAGCCGAGGTCTCTGGAGGAACGTCAGCTGATCGCCGCCACCGCCGCTGCTGCCGCTGCTGCCGCTGCTGCCGCCGCTGCTGCCGCTGCCGCTGCTGCTGCCGCCGCTGCTGCCGCCGCCGCTGCCGCCGCCGCTGCTGCTGCCGCTGCTGCCGCTGCCGCCGCTGCCGCTGCTGCCGCTGCTGCCGCTGCCGCTGCTGCCGCCGCTGCTGCCGCCGCTGCTGCTGCTGCTGCACACCATTACCGGCTCGTAAAGCCAAACATCTGGACGGCAGCGGCCACATAACGGGGACCGGGGCTGGAGAGGCAGCGATGGGACGAGGCTTCATCGGCCCCCAGAGGGTTAGAGCCAGAGGGTTAGAGCCAGAGGGTCAGGACCAGAGGGTTAGAGCCAGAGGGTTAGAGCCAGAGGGTCAGGACCAGAGGGTTAGAGCCAGAGGGTTAGAGCCAGAGGGTCAGGACCAGAGGGTTAGGACCAGAGGGTTAGAGCCAGAGGGTTAGGACCAGAGGGTTAGGACCAGAGGGTTAGGACCAGAGGGTTAGGACCAGAGGGTTAGGACCAGAGGGTTAGGACCAGAGGGTTAGGGTTAGAGGGTTAGGACCAGAGGGTTAGGACCAGAGGGTCAGGACCAGAGGGTCAGGACCAGAGGGTCAGGACCAGAGGGTTAGGACCAGAGGGTTAGGACCAGAGGGTCAGGACCAGAGGGTTAGGGTTAGAGGGTTAGGACCAGAGGGTTAGAGCCAGAGGGTTAGGACCAGAGGGTCAGGACCAGAGGGTCAGGACCAGAGGGTCAGGACCAGAGGGTTAGGACCAGAGGGTTAGGACCAGAGGGTCAGGACCAGAGGGTCAGGACCAGAGGGTCAGGACCAGAGGGTTAGGACCAGAGGGTCAGGACCAGAGGGTCAGGACCAGAGGGTTAGGACCAGAGGGTTAGGACCAGAGGGTTAGGACCAGAGGGTTAGGACCAGAGGGTTAGGGTTAGAGGGTTAGGACCAGAGGGTTAGAGCCGAGCTGCTATTGGCTACAGCAGAAACAACAGGAAGTAGAGACACGGGAGTGAAGAGACAAGGACGACGACTTCTGGTTCTGCAGGTTCATCAGACATCAACTGGGTGATGACTGACAGACACTGGGCAAGTGGTAAAGGGATAGTTCAACATTTCGTCAAATTGGCACATTGCCATAATCCCTATAGTCATAGCAGTATTTTTTCAGCGGTGGCTGAAACAAGTCGCACACGTCGGAGCTTCAGGGAAACAATGAACAATGAGACGGAAACAAGTTCTGCATTATCACAGTGATGGATGAAGTTAATTAAAGTATCAACGGCTTAGTGAGGATGAGGGAAGCATGGCGGGTGTGTGTGTGTGTGTGTGTGTGTGGGGGGGGGGGGGGCCAAATTCCTAAATAAACAGACTCTCCGGCCCTAATGAGCCGAGCGCTGCTACTCGTCTCTCTGCTTCCTCTCTGCGATGATGGAGCTGGATTTCTTGTCTTCTCGTCTTTTTCCCACTTAAACTGAATAAAACAGGAAAAGTACTTGTAATATGTACAGTTGTTGTTTTATTTTGTAAAGTACACATACTCTGTACTATTGTTCTCTAACTTGTAAAGTACATGTTTCTGTACTGTTGTTTTTCTTACTTGTAAAGCTCACGTAATCAGTAGCTAGTCTTCCTTACCTGTAAACTACACATAATCTGCAGTGTTTTTTTATTAACTTGTGATGTACTCGTACTATGGTAACATGCCAATCAGGGCAGAATAGAGAGGAGAAATGGACTATGGGAAATATGACGTACAAGTACAAGAAGGGGAGCATACGTCAGTCCGACTGCCCAAAGGTCCGACGGCTCATTTCTCCGACTACCCATTCTACAGTGTTAAGGTTAGGTTTAGGCTAAGGGTTAGGGAATGAGAATGAGAAATAAGACAAATATTCTTGGAAAGATTTTGAGTTTTTGCAGTGTAGAAAGAGTCCAGTGGGAACATAAGGCTGAGGGAACATAGGACTGTGGGAACATAAGGCTGAGGGAACATAGGACTGTGGGAACATAGGGCTGAGGGAACATAGGACTGTGGGAACATAGGACTGTGGGAACATAGAACTGTGGGAACATAGGGCTGTGGGAACATAGGGCTGAGGGAACATAGGGCTGAGGGAACAAAGGGCTGAGGGAACATAGAACTGTGGGAACATAGGGCTGTGGGAACATAAGGCTGAGGGAACTAGGGCTGTGGGAACATAGAACTGTGGGAACATAGGGCTGTGGGAACATAAGGCTGAGGGAACTAGGGCTGTGGGAACTAGGGCTGTCAATCTTCCCCCCAAATCAGGTTCGAATTTCTAACCCATCTTATGTTAAATATTCGACTAACATTCGAATTTTTAATATGTTTTTTTTTTTTTTTTTTTAACCTCATTATTGGGGGGGGGGGGGGGGGGGGGCAGCGCAGCGCAGCGATGACGGTGGCGACAACGACACAGCAGAACGCAGAACAATCCTGCATAGGAGCTGTCCATGGTTACTTAACCAAAAGTCTCTTGAAGTGTTAAACAAAGAGAACTATGGACTGTGGAAGTTTGAATAGCAAGAATACATAAGTTATCTTGACGTGAACCATATGTTGCGGTATATATTTAAAAAAAAAAAAAAAAAGGAGGAAACACGACTTCACAGGTGGGGGCGGCATCCCCCCACTCCCCCCTCCTCGCGGGGGCTGCAGGGAGGGCACAGAGTAGTGGTGCAACAGATCACAGCTGATCCGTGATCAGCACACAAGTGGTCCGCGGATCTATCGATTTAAAAAAAAGGTGTGCGTGTAGTGTGGGGACACATACGCGCACCGTGGCGGCTGAATGAACGGGCAATTTAAAAAAACTCTGCTCGTATATTTGAAGCTGCAGCTTTACCTTGTGCACAACAACAACTGCATGCTGTTTTATCAACATGTGTACTACTCTGAACGCCGCGACGCACTACGTTAATTTGCCTCGTTAACGTTCGAACGTCAGTTTCCACCTTCGAATGTTCTCATTTTGACTAACATTCGAATTGTATTCGAATAGCGAAGTTCGTTCTGACAGCCCTAGTGGGAACATAGAACTGTGGGAACATAGGGCTGTGGGAACATAAGGCTGAGGGAACATAGGGCTGAGGGAACATAGGGCTGTGGGAACATAGGACTGTGGGAACATAGGACTGTGGGAACATAGAACTGTGGGAACATGGGGCTGAGGGAACATAGGGCTGAGGGAACATGGGGCTGAGGGAACATGGGGCTGAGGGAACATAGGGCTGAGGGAACATGGGGCTGAGGGAACATGGGGCTGAGGGAACAGAGGACTGTGGGAACATAGGGCTGAGGGAACATAGAGCTGTGGGAACATAGAGCTGTGGGAACATAGGGCTGAGGGAACATAGGGCTGAGGGAACATAGGGCTGAGGGAACAGAGGGCTGATGGAACATAGGGCTGAGGGAACATAGGGCTGAGGGAACATAGGGCTGAGGGAACAGAGGGCTGAGGGAACATAGGGCTGAGGGAACATAGGGCTGAGGGAACATAGGGCTGAGGGAACAGAGGGCTGAGGGAACATAGGGCTGAGGGAACATAGGGCTGAGGGAACATAGGGCTGAGGGAACAGAGGGCTGAGGGAACATAGGGCTGAGGGAACATAGGGCTGAGGGAACATAGGACTGTGGGAACATAGGGCTGTGGGAACATAGGGCTGAGGGAACATAGGGCTGAGGGAACATAGGGCTGAGGGAACAGAGGGCTGAGGGAACATAGGCATGGACCCATCTGAGAAACAACAGTGACCTCATCATGAGGTCGTGAGTTTGTCCTTTTAAACGGGGAAATCGCTCCAAACATCAAACCTTCACTTAGACTGATGAGACCAAACACCTGGACACCTGCAGCTGGACCGGGGACCACAGGGATCAATGGATCGATACGTAACAGCGTGTGTGTGTACATATATAGATGTATATTGATCAATATGTTGGTTATATTTATTAGGTGAATCCAGAGGTCAGAGGTCACATGTCGGCTGCCGTCACATGACCTGTGAACCCGTCGCTGTCACAGTGCTGCTTGTAAATAAAAATAAATGTATTGACACAACACCGGGATCAATACACTTCATAGCATCTCTGCTTCCTCAGCTCTTACACACACACAGCCCCTACACACACACACACACACACACACACACACACACACACACACACACACACACACACACACACACACACACACACACACACACACACACAGCCCCTCCCCACACACACACACACACACACACACACACACACACACACACACACACACACACACACACACAGGCGGCAGGGTGGGGCTTGGTTAGGCTATAGCCCCACCATAAAACAACCAACAAAAAAACCAACCAAACATATGTAGCATGTCGGCTACAGAGGAACCTGGGCACAGTAAATAATACTGTCCCATCTGAATAAACAGGACATTTACACTTAGGCTATGCACACTGCAAAAACTCAAAATCTTTCCAAGAATATTTGTCTTATTTCTTGTCAAAATGTCTCATTTCTAGTCAAAACTAATCTCTTTCCACTTAAAATAAGACTCATCACCTAAAAATGAACTTGTTTTTAGATCATTTTCACTTGTTTCAAACTAATTTTCACTTGAAATAAGTAGAAAAATCTGCCAGTGAAAGTAAGTTTTTTGTGTTTGTAATAAGAAAGAAAAACTTGCTCCACTATCAGATTTTTCTACTTATTTCAAGTGAAAATCTGCTTGAAAGGAGTAAAAAGTGTCTAAAAACAAGCTGCTTTTTAATGTGATGTGTCTTATTTTAAGTAGAATGAGATTTATTTTGACTAGAAATAAGACAAATATTCTTGGTAAGATTTTGAATTTTTGCAGTGCAGTGTCATTTTGAATTATATTTTACACAGGGGTGTCGTGAGATTTTATTATGAACTTTTAAAAGGCGCCCTGACTGAAAAAAGTTAGAGAAACGCTGGTTTAGACTCTTGGCTGTTGTGTGTCTTTAGGACAGGGGGGGTCAAAGTGCCTTATGGCCCCTCTGATCTCATATTGGTCTCATCGCCTCTTATCTCTGCCTTATTTTCACTCACATCCACCTGCTGTGCTGTTAATGTAACTGTGACAGTTGAGGGTCCTGTCACTATGCCTCCAATTGATCATGTGCCCTGGCTACTTGGCCAAGGGGATGTCCCTTTGGGTGACTGGCAAGCGCGCGTGACTCTTACCCGGGAGGTGTGGGTTCAATCCCCGCCCGGGCCCTCTTCACCTTGCCACAGGACTATTAGTTAGAAATGTGAAGGCAGACATTCTTAAGTTAACTGTGGTATTTACACTGTCTGCAGAGTGGGACAGTGACATGGCCTCTCTTCTTGTCCTCCTGCATCTTCAAAGCTGTTGAACAAGCAGTACTTAGTTTATCCAGCAAAAATGCTCAGATGTTTCCTTTGTGCTTCATCCTTTGGTACAGCTTTACTTCTGTTCAGGCACCTCAAACTATTTCATGGGATGTTCCCTGGGAAGAATTTGAGACTAAAATGTGGTCAAGTAGGATGTTGCTTGCCATTTTCAGGTTATTCTGGATTTAGAAGACACTTGATTAATATACATGCTTCGAGTGATAACACCTGTGCTTAATATAAGGTATATGGAATTTGCTCTTGTTTTTATGTTTATGTACTTAAATTGCAGGTTTGAAGTCTACCTCGTGTTAATACATTCCTGCATTACAGAAATCTTTTCAGACTCTTACACATAACTATTAGTGTCTCTCTCTCTCTCTGTGTGTGTGTGTGTGTGCGTGCGTGTTTCTAGCTGTGGTGGGAGGGGGTTGTTTTGTATATTCACATCGAAATTCTGGCATTAATTTGAGCCCCACCACCATATGGGTTAGTCCCACCGTAGTTGAACCAGAAACACACACACACACACACACACACACACACACACACACACACACACACACACACACACACACACACACACACACACACACACACACACACACACACACACACACACACACACACACACACACACACACACACACGCGCGACCTCCGACCGTTGCACTTTGACTCATCTTGTAATTCTCTTCTGGGGAGAAAATGGATAAATGGATAAATGGATCTCTAACACACACACACACAGGACGGCACCGGTACAATACATAATACATTCATAGATTAACTCCCGCTTTGCATTACCGGGGGGTGAATAAAGTGCAGCCGCCAGAGCTCACCCCCCCCCTCCTCTAAATCGGATTCCCCACAGAGTCCAGTAAAAACCAATTTAGCCTCAGCTTGATGATGAATCCTCTGAGGTCTGTGCAGAGGGCCGGACAGACAGCATTTATCTCCCATCAGGGACCTTCTGCTCTGTGGAAGCCCAATAAATTACCTCCTCCTGCATGAATTAGTCAGCGCTGTAATCTATACGCAGTCGCACGACATTAACATACCGAGCCCCCGAGTCCTTCTCCTCTTCTCCTCCTTCTCCTCCTTCTCCTCCTCTCCTCCTCCCCCCCTCACCCACTCGGCTGAATCTCCAGGCTGCATAAGTCAGCATCAGTCGCTTCATTTATTCATGAGGGGGCCTCTGGTCTGACGTGGACCGAAGGAGGTTTATCAACAGTCTGGCTGTGTGTGTGTGTGTGTGTGTGTGTGTGTGTGTGTGTGTGTGTGTGTGTGTGTGTGTGTGTGTGTGTGTGTGTGTGTGTGTGGTGGGCATGCAGCTAAAGCACACACTGCATTAAAAAAGACTCCACATCCTGCCAAGAAGAGGCTGGAGGAGCAGCAGAGTTGTAGTTATCAGCCTCTGTGGCCTCTTTGTTGTGTTTTCATTTTCACCATTGTGACATTTTGTTTTTTTGCTTTTTGTTTTGTTTTGTTTTTCTCACAGGAATCAGATTCTGGGATTCAGAGGTTCATCAGTCCAACAGCAGAACAAGATACCGGCGGCTGGAAAAGACAATAAAATGTGTTGGTTATCTGTGAATTCAGGTGAATTTCCACCAAAGGAACAGGAATGTTTTGGAGGAGAGGAGCTACATTTAAAGATGATGATTTTAATCTTATTTCTCATATTCATATTGTGTTTTTAGGGACTTTTTAACATCCGTCTGGGGACTACAGATGAAAAACAGCCTCTTGGCTAATTCTGGCGCATTTACAGTCATGTTATTAATGTGACTGTCCCTGTTTTCAAATAAACTTATTATTATTATGATTGATCATTTGACCAAAGAGAAGTCCCTGGTTGAAGGAGCGGTACTTGAGGAACTTTGTGGGTGTGGTCTGCAGTCCTGCACATTTCTGATTGGTTCATCACTCACAGCATTTGATTTACTGGCAGGGACAGCTAACGGCGGTAGCTAAGCTAACGGCGGCAGCTAAGCTAACGGCGGCAGCTAAGCTAACGGCGGCAGCTAAGCTAACGGTGGAAGCTAAGCTAACAGCAGTAGCTAAGCTAACAGCAGGACGTCAGCTGTTAAAACCCTCCCGTTGTGGGACACGACATGAAACTACTCCAGTTAGCTCAGTCATGTTGGAACTCAGATATCCGCTGGAGAAAATATTTGTTCATGGAGCGTTTATTGAGTCACTGAGTTATTAAAGTTAAACAGGTAGCTAACCGTTAGCCCGGCTAATCTATGATAACCATGACTAATTACAAAAATGTGCACACAGAAATAGTAATGTTTGTCCAATCATTGGTTTTATAAACTTTACAAACATCAGATTAGTCTAAACGGTGATATAGTGACATGAAAAATGAGGTAAATATAGTGAAACTCTCGTCTGTCACTGTGACAGATAAGACTACACAGATATCACCATGGTAACATGGTAGATGATAAATAACCTTATCCACCGCTCCATGGATTGATTTCTCACCGACTTCGTTGGAAACAGATGATGCACATGGAGGAGAGGAGGAGGAGATACCAGAGGAGGAGGAGAGGAGGGTTAGAGACTCAGAGGAGGAGACACCAGACTCTACTTCTCCTCTATCAGGGACCAAGCATATTAATGAACTTCACTATGAATACTTTGTAAACATGCGTTAACATGAGTTAGCATGACTCCTACTGTGCATCCATTGTCCTTTGGCAGAACAGTTATTAAAACAATACGATCAGTTAGAGTAGAAAGTGCCTTGTTCATCACATATACTGTATGTATCTGAGCTCAGAGGAGTTCATCTAAATCAATAAGCTGCAGACAAAGAGTCCAGATGAGTTGATTTCACATCAGTGTTGTTTAGTTTCAGTCCCAGAAGAGGAAGAGGAAGGTCTCCATCAGAGCGGTGAGGAGCTGCAGCCTTCACTCAGCGTTCATCCAGAAGATGAAGTCCAGAGGAAGTGGAGCCAGTGACCTGTGGTGAAAAGGTTCAGGCTCAGATATGAAGCAGGTTGAGTGATGAGCTGAACACGTTCCACAACACCACACCGGCCAGAGAGACGGACTTTAACTTCAGCAGCAGGAGGTGATGGCTAATCTGTGGAATTCATTCAGCGGAGCATCACAGTAAAAGTAGGCAGTAATGTGTTGAATCCTGACAGGAGATATGTTATTAAATTATTTTTTTAGGTGGGGGGGGGGGGGGGGGGGGGGGTTGCCTGCATATCGGTATCGGTTGCTACTGACATCGGAAACGAAGCGATGGAAAGCATCAGCATATCGGATATCGGCAAAAGTTACAATTAAATTGAATTGAATCAAATTAACTTTATTACAGTAATCCTGAAGGAAATCCTCGGTGTCATCGGCCCATGTATACATCCATTAAAACAACACGACAATAAATAGACAGACTAAACAAACAAACAAACAAACAAACAAACAAACAAACAAACAGTACCTGTAGAAATATATCTCAAAATGCTAGTACTAATGGCTATGAAGAAGTGTCTGAAAACAAAGTGATGTGGAACGTTCATGCAACATCGGAAGCTGGGAAAGATGGCCGCTGAGCAGACCAGTGTGAGAGCAGACAACGCCACAGCTCGGAGTGCTGTGGTCGGGATGCGCTCTGACATCTCCGCAGTTCGTGAGTACGTGGCGAGGATGCGAGCGGACGTAGCCACAACTCGGGAGGATATGGCGAAGCTAAGTGAGGCGAAAGCTGCAGAAGAGAAGGATGAATAAAAGATTTAAAAAAAAACCCGGCAGAATTGGGCTCTCACACCATCCCAGCTAATAATCAAATCACTGAAATGATCTCTGTCGATTGGACCATTCTGTGACTTTGTGACTTTGTGACATGTCAGGCTACAAGACGAGACTGTTGTTCACTCCTGATGGACAAATATGGACACATATACAGACACACACGTAGTCTGTATGTACTGTCTAGAGCTAGACTGCAGCTCTGTGTACTACCTACTGCTGTAACATGTTATGTCAAAATGTCATAAGAAAAATACTACGATGAAGATAATGTATTCTGTGGGTAATGGGGGCGGGACTAGATCAGCTTTTGCTTCTCCCGCTTTCCCTTTCGGCCATGTGTATTGTATGATTTAAACGAAGATGATGTGTGACGTTGATTGATCTAACTGACATGCCGAAACAAATAAATAAATAAATAAAGTGCATGAAATCCTCCTCTAAATCTTTGTCCTCCTCCTCCTCTTGTATCTGTATGAGAAACAAAACAAGGAGTCGTTCTGCTCTGTCGCTGTTGTTTTACTGTTTCAATGATCCACACAGGAAGTAGATCTCTCATCCAATCAGCTGCTGTGAACCACCTAGATCTGTTGTTGGTTTGATTCGATGATGGAGTTCTGGTTCATGGTTTCGGTCTGGTGCTGGTCCAGTCTTCTGTTGTTTCTGGTCCAGTCTTCTGTTGTTTCTGAGCGTTCTCCAGAATTCTCTCTGGTCCAGTGGATGTTTGAACGATTATTTGATTTGCAACAAAAACTGTTTATTGAGCTTCAGCTGCAGCGTTCTGACTCGAGTTCTGACGCTGGCACAGAAGAAACCTGAATAATAATTTAAAAAAAAAACATTTTTCCTCTCAGCTGAATCTGTGAAATGTCATGGAAACAGGTTGAATAAATAATATCCTACATTGGAGACGTCCAACTGGGGAAAGACACACAACACGGTGGGTCAAACAGCCTGGAGCTTCACCTGGGGGGAAGAGCAGCTGAACATCATGGGATGCATGAGATATAGATGTGTTGACTTAGTTGCAGTTGCCTGTACACTGCAAAAACTCAATGTCTTACCAAGAATATTTGTCTTATTTATAGTCAAAATGTCATTTCTAGTCAAAACAAATCTCATTATACCTAAAATCAGACTCATCACATTAAAAGCAGCTTGTTTTTAAGACATTTTTTACTTTTTTCAAACATATTTTCACTTGAAATAAGTAGAAAAATCTGATAGTGGAGCAAGTTTTTCTTTCTTATCACTGGCAGATTTTTCTTATTATTTCAAGTGAAAATTAGTTTGAAACAAGTGAAAATGATCTAAAAACAAGTTAATTTTTAGGTGACGAGTCTTGTTTTAAGTGGAAAGAGATTAGTTTGAATAGAAATGAGACATTTTGACGAGAAATAAGACAAATATTTTGAGTTTTTGCCGTGTAATATTAGTGATGGTAGCTGTTACAGAAGCAGCAGCAAAATGTGCAATAATCAATCAATCAGTCAATCAATCAGACTTTATTTATAGAGCACTTTTCATACAAATGAAATGTAGCACAAAGAGCTTTACACCATAAAATAAGACAAAACAAAGCAAAAATAAAACCAAAAGTCATGCAGCTACACACACACTCATTTATAGAGCTGGAAGAAGGCAACTGAAGCGGATAAAACCAAATCAATACAATGAACTAAAAGTTATCATGAGTGCAAGGACATGATGAAAAATAACTAAAATTATACAATAAATAGGCTAAGACTAAAAAGACAAAACAAAAAAATAATAATGCCAATAAAGATTCAAGATTCAAAATTCCTTTATTGTCATTCAAACTGTCTCTAGAGGACGGACAGCAGAACATTATTATAAACAAATGAAAACACGATAAAAAAAAACAAAAAAAAACAGAACCCCCAAAAACCCCAGTAAATAATCTGGTGACACTTTTATTAAATATAAATCTATGATCTATTAAAATGCATCTAACACAGATAAGAAGAAGAACTCGGATACTGAGATTATTAAACACTGCACCAGAGTCAGAGTCTGTGTTTGCTGCTGGATTATTTCATTTAGCAGACTGATGGCAGGACGCGTTGAGGCAGCAACGGCTCTAACAGTTAATAAGTGTAGTAATATCATCAGATTAATGTTGGATTAGATGGATTAAAGTAAATAATGATTTTTAAAAAAACACAAAAACAGAACATCCGTTTACCCAAAGTGTTGTCCAAATCTTTAGTTTGGTGTCGAAATAGCAGAGAAATGTGAAACTGAAGATCTGAGATGATCAGTTTAGAGGCTAAGAGAATAATTTCTAGGACAGAGAGAAAGAGCGTGTCAGAGCAGCGAGAGGAGAGGAAATCAAATCTGAGCAGAGAAGGGAGGAGAAGATTTTTCTTCAAGACAAGAGCTTATTGGAGTTGGATGAGATATGAGAGGAGGAGGAGGAGGAGGAGGAGGAGGAGGAGGAGGAGGAGGAGGAGTATTTCATAAAGATGTGGTGTTTCTGTTTCTGTTTGTGGAGGAGGATGAGGAGTGAATCCAGAGCAGAGAGGGAGTGTGTGGGCGTCGGGACTCGGCCCCTGGTCGTTAACGGAGCACGTTCTCCGTCAACATTAGCGCCGTCCTTGGGCCGAGTCCTCTGCTTCCTATGCAGATTTATTGTCATTCCTAACGCTGCGTTGCTGCAGAGAGGCTGCGTTCAGGAGAGAGAGGACATAAACATCGGCCCGTATGATTGATGAGCAGCATCCAGCAGCTGTTGCTATGTCACCTTATACAGCATCACGCGGGTGGGTGGGAGGGGCACATCGCCATGGCGACCAATCAGATCGTTCGGCCTAATCTAGAGGGAGAAAAACTCCAGCTCATATAAAACTGAGAATGTTCTCATAAAAAGAAAAAAAGTCCCAGGACATCAGTCCCACAGAGGACAATAGGCTCGTAAAGACAGAGCAGTAAAAATGTAAAGAATGGAGCTGTAGAGGCTGAAAGGCCTGAGTGGGCAGAACCAACCGGAGGGGGGGGGGGGGGGGGGGGGGAGAGGGGGAGTACAGAACCAACCGGAGGGGGGGGAGAGGGGGAGAGGGGGAGGAGGGGGAGTACAGAACCAACCGGAGGGGGGGGGGAGGGGGAGAGGGGGAGGAGGGGGGAGTACAGAACCAACCAGAGGGGGGGGAGAGGGGGAGAGGGGGAGGAGGGGGGAGTACAGAACCAACCAGAGGGGGAGGAGGGGGAGATGAGAGAGTATTCAGCTGTTTACCTCCACAGTAATGAGACAGACGCTGGCATCCACGCAGCTTTATCAAGTTACAAACTGAGCACGCTCCTTTAAATACACAAATACTGACATTAATTAGTGTGTGTGTGTGTGTGTGTGTGTGTGTGTGTGTGTGTGTGTGTGTGTGTGTGTGTGTGTGTGTTATTAATCCCTCTCGAATGCAGGACACACAGACCTGAGACTCCCTCTGAGCTTCCTGCTACAGTGTCAGAGACGAACCACTAACCCTCTACTGTCTGTCTGCTGTCTGTCTGCTGTCTGTCTGTTGTCTACTGTCTGTCTGTTGTCTGTCTACCAGAGGTGGGGACTTGGACTCGGGACTTGAGACTTGACTTGGACTAGAGTCCCGATTTTGATGACTTAACACTTGCTTGATCAAATCAAAAAAAGACTTGGACTCGCTTGGGACTTGATGCCAAAGACTTGAGACTCTACTTGGACTTGATGCCAAAGACTTGAGACTCTACTTGGACTTGATGCCAAAGACTTGAGAATCTACTTGGACTTGATGCCAAAGACTTGAGACTCTACTTGGACTTGATGCCAAAGACTTGAGACTCTACTTGGACTTGATGACAAAGACTTGAGACTCTACTTGGACTTGATGACAAAGACTTGAGACTCTACTTGGACTTGATGACAAAGACTTGAGACTCTACTCGGACTAGATACCAAAGACTTGAGACTCTACTTGGACTTGATGCCAAAGACTTGAGACTCTACTTGGACTTGATGCGAAAGACTTGAGACTCTACTTGGACTTGATGCCAAAGACTTGAGACTCTACTTGGACTTGATGACAAAGACTTGAGACTCTACTTGGAATTGATGACAAAGACTTGAGACTCTACTTGGACTTGATGCCAAAGACTTGAGACTCTACTTGGACTTGATGCCAAAGACTTGAGACTCTACTTGGACTTGATGCAAGAGACTTGAGACTCTACTTGGACTTGATGCCAGAGACTTGAGACTCTACTTGGACTTGAGAGCAAAGACTTGAGACTCTACTTGGACTTGAGAGCAAAGACTTGAGACTCTACTTGGACTTGATGCCAAAGACTTGAGACTCTACTTGGACTTGAGACTCTACTTGGAAAGACTTTAGACTCTACTTGGACTTGATGCCAAAGACTTGAGACTCTACTTGGACTTGATGCCAAAGACTTGAGACTCTACTTGCACTTGATGCCAAAGACTTGACACTCTACTTGCACTTGATGCCAAAGACTTGACACTCTACTTGCACTTGATGCCAAAGACTTGAGACTCTACTTGGACTTGATGCCAAAGACTTGAGACTCTACTTGGACTTGATGCCAAAGACTTGAGACTCTACTTGGACTTGATGCCAAAGACTTGAGACTCTACTTGGACTTGATGCCGAAGACTTGAGACTCTACTTGGACTTGATGCCGAAGACTTGAGACTCTACTTGGACTTGATGCTGAAGACTTGAGACTCTACTTGGACTTGATGCCAAAGACTTGAGACTCTACTTGGACTTGATGCCAAAGACTTGAGACTCTACTTGGACTTGATGCCGAAGACTTGAGACTCTACTTGGACTTGATGCCAAAGACTTGAGACTCTACTTGGACTTGAGACTCTACTTGGACTAGATGCCAAAGACTTGAGACTCTACTTGGACTTGAGAGCAAAGACTTGAGACTCTACTCGGACGTGATGCTGTCTGTCTACTGTCTGTCTTATGTCTGTGTCTCTGTCTGTCTGTCTGTCTGTCTGTCTGTCTCTCTGCTGTCTGTCTGTCTACTCTCTACAGCAGGTCTGTCTGCTGTGTTTCATCCTCTCAGCTCTCAGCCGTTTCTCTCTCTCCAACATTGACAGTCGGTGTAAATGTTCCTTCTGCTGTGTTTTATCAGTGAATGTGAAGCTGCTGTTGGTCTGCAGCTCTGACCCTGAACAAACAGAGAGCAGAGTAAAGTGTTTGTCCTCCACTCTGAGGCCGAGCAGCTGCTGCTCTACAGCTGCAGCATCACACCTGCTCTGCTTTATTTGTGATGCTATTAAACGTCAAATTAAACCAAACCAAACCCCCACAGCCAGCGGTCCGTCTGCAGCTCCTCACCTCCACTGTCAGTTTTCATATTTCTAGAACGTTTCTAATTGTTTTTCTCATTTTACTTTCTCGTTTAACGCTGATATTTTTTTTGTTACCGTCATGGGTTCAGAGCTGACAGCTTCACTCAGCTTCACTTCTCATCAGCTCTTATTGGTTTATTTGCAGGAGAGAGAGAAAAGCTGGGATGTCGATAAGTCTTCGTGCTCGTAGCTCGTAACCTGCAGCCAGATGCCGGAGAGCGTGGAAGACGTCGGTTGTCTACAAATATTTGCCTGGATGACTTTGTGCTCCGAGGGCGTTTGGAGTGCTCACATGTTTGGAAACTAACGGCGGCGAAGCTAATGGGCGTATTGATTGCTTTTCAATCGGGGAGCCAGCAGCCTCACAAATTAGATGTTTTCAGCGGGTCTATTTATCATCCACGAGGCGTTCGCTGTCAAGGCCGCAGAAGTTTGAGCAACACGTCGCGTCGGCTTGATTCAATTTAAGTCGGTTGCTCAACGCTGTGAAGGCCTGGAGGTAAATACAGCCTGAATATGAGAAACAAACCTTCCTGTAAAGGTCACGATCACAGAGAACTGGTTCAGTTTCAGCTCAGTCTCTGTAGTTTGGTCCAGATGAGAAGGAAACAACGTGAGAAATAACAACAACAAGTTTAAAGGGATAGTTCAACATTTTTTTTCAAATTGGCCCATTGCCATAATCCCTATAGTCATAGCAGTAGGTTCGTTACCTTTAATTGTCGGTGCAAGCTATTTATAGAACGGCGGAGCAGAGCCGTGAGCTGCTCAGAGCTACGCTACAGAGGCTCATTATGGGATTTCTTGGTTTCCCTCATCAAACTCATCAAATACACAATCCAACAACTCCACAACGCTCTGGTGGACAAGTTGTGACCTGCACATTCACCACGCTATGAGATAATAACACAAAGTTACCACACAGAGTTGTTTTAGAGGGAAATTCATGCAAAACCACTGACGCACGTTGCCTTCAGGGACAGTTTTTCATCAACAGTCTCTGTATTTCCCTCTAAAACAACTCTGTGTGGTAACGTTGTGTTATTATCTCATAGCGTGGTGAATGTGCAGCTCACAACTTCTCCACAAAAGCGTTTGGAGTTTTGGGATTTTGTATTTGATGAGTTTGATGAGGGAAACCAAGAAATCCCATAATGAGCCTCCGTAGCATAGCTCTGAGCAGCTCACGGCTCTGCTCCGCCGTTCTAAAAATAGCTTGCACCGACATTTAAAGGTAACAAACCTACTGCTATGACTATAGGGATTATGGTAATGGGCCAGTTTGTCAAAATGTTGAACTATCCCTTTAAGTTCTGCTGCAACATTAACGTTATGCAGAAAAACGAGAATCTGAGTCGGTGATTACATTAGAAGATTTCAATATGAACTGGTCAATAACATAATTGATCTGAGGGACAGAGAGTGAAGAATGAGTCTTAGAAGAAGCATTATACATTAATAATAATCACCGTGTGTAATCTACTTTAATATAAACCCAAATTAATACTTGAAATGATGATTGAGATAAAGGTGGATGTTTCTAGCTTCTATATAATCACTGTGAAAGTATCAAAGCCTCAGTCCACAGAGAAATGGCTTTTTCTACAGAAACAAATCATCCTTTCCTTTTCACTGCAGGAAGAAACTTATTGAAGCAACTTTTATGTCACTTTTAGATTATAGAGACATTTTATACAGGCCTGCATCAGTTACAACTTTACATCCACTTGACACCGTTTATCACTCAGCCCTGAGGTTCATTACTGGCCACAGCTACAACTCATCACTGTGACCTGTATTCTAAAGTTGGATGGCCCTCACTATCTAACAGGCCTGATCAACACTGGATTTTATTTATTTTCAAAGCTCTTACTGGTCCTACCATCTTTTATTAACTCACTAGTATCTTTCAATGCAGGTCTCTATCGCACACGCTCAACAGACTGGCTCACACTGCAGCTTCCCTCTGTTAACACCAGTTTCTCTTACTGTTGCACCTACAACCTGCAACACTCTGCAAAACCATCTGAAACCTACCTCACTGTTATCAATAGGACGATTTAAAACCATAACTACATCTTATTTTACCTTTAACTGCTCCTGCTTCAATTTACCCTAGTCACCTTTAAATTCTGGTATTCTGTTATGTTTTTGTATGTTTCAAATGTCTTGTCTTCTGTCCTTGTGTGTTTTGTGTTTCATCTCGGCTATATTGTAAATGAGGTTACTCCTCAATATATCTCTGAGTTTAAATAAAGGTTATGAAATGAAATGAAATGCACACAGCCTGTATTCAGAAACTGAGGCTGTTTTCGAAACCGCATACTACCGTACTGCCTCCTACATACTGCGTTATATGTACTGTATACTGCATACTGAATGTGGGATTCTACTACTTCAGCAGACCGACGCCGTTATCATCGCAGTATGCAGTATACGAGTTTCCCAGAATGCATTTCACGGCAACCGGTAGCAGCAGCTGTAAAACAGGCTAAAAGCTGTTTTATTTCTCGCTCTAGCGCTGTTATTATGTAACTTTATTACGTTTTAATATGTTTTCATGAGAGAAAGTAACTGTTTAGATCCCAAATCTACGGCCAGTTGATCCAAACGACGGCTGTTTAGAAGTTTGCTCCGATGTTTTTCAGAGAAGTGAAGCTCCGCAGCGACCGGGACATCACAGAGGCAGCAGCCCGGCTCCTGACGTGCTCGGCCGGCCAGCACTACGACGTCATTCCGGAGGAGAAAACCATCGCTAATTAACTTACCTGCAGGTTTTTAAAGGTTTACCACCGGCTGGTTAAATTATTTCTAGGATATAAATGTTGGTCTCAGTGATGAAATCTCAATTGTGGCAGTAGCATTAGTTTGTTTGAATGTAAAGTGAAGCTTCCTGTGTGTATTGGACAGAAGAGCAGCGCTGCCTCGGGGCTCTGGAGCCTAACGTTACGTACAGAAATCACCACATTTACACAAAATAAATAAATATTTTACAATGAACCGATCAGTCTGCATTAAGTTTTATTTTATTAAACTATAGTTACGGTACACGGCTACACTACCGTCTTTGGTTACGCTCTGGTTACGGTTAGGACGTCAGGCGCATTGCATTGTGGGATACAGTAGGCGATGTAGACTGGTCAGATGCATACTGGAGATATTTCCCGAATCAGTACGACATCCGGGAACTTTTCACATACTGCAGATTTTGCTTTTGTTCGCATACTACATACTACATACTACATTTTGGCCAAATCAGTACGTACTAGCAGTATAGTATGCGGTTTCGAATACAGCCTGAGCCTTAAAACCAGCCGTCAGGACTTCCTGTCACTTTGTGATGTCACAACTAAGCCCCGCCCCCTCACCACCACCTGGACAACACCATCCAACAACAACAACTTTGCAGTATTTTTAGTTTCTCTGAGTGTTTAATTCTGAAATCTGCTCTGTTTTTAATTATTGGATCACTTTAGCAAACAGTCGGCCAATCAGAAGAGAGACTCAGAGCCTCCTCCTCTCTTCTGATTGGCCGACACCGACCTGTTGTTGCTAGCGCTGCAGAGAGAAGCTGAGAGAGAGAGGAGATGTGGAGCCACAGATATATCTTCCTATGAATAATACAAGAGAGTAAAATATGAGACCTTTAACATCTTAATGATAAAACATATAGCGTCTAAAACATAAAGCATCTTAATAGCATCTGGATTTATGGCTTTAAGAGGTTAGAGATGTTGTTATTACTCTGATGTATAGACGAAGCCGTGTCGCTGATGGACTGCAGCAGCCGCCGCCGCCGCCGCTCACGATTAATGTTTTAATTATATTTTGATGAATTTTTTACATGAAACTTGGTAATGAGAGTTTGATGAATCTTGGATAAAGAAGGAGCCGCTCCCTCGTCACGCGTGTTGCTGCTGATTAATCTGAAACGGAGGAACTGCTTCTCCGCCGCACACGCTCCCTCATCCTGCAGAGGACAGCACGGGTTCGCCTCAACGCCCGAACGACTTAGTTTAGTTTAGTTTAGTAGTTTTTTTTGGCTTTTTGGCTTTATTTGATAGCACAGTGGAGATAGACAGGAAAGGGGGGGGCAGAGAGAGGGGGAATGACATGCAGGAAGGGTCTGCGGTCCCGACGCGGGATTCGAACCGGGGACGCCTGCGTTGAGGACTGTAGCCTCTACTAGAGCACTGGAAAAGAGAGTAGCGACACCACCATTGACTCCCGTGGTAAGGGTTTAAGGGTTTAAGGGTTTAAGGGTTTAAGGGTTTAAGGGTTTAAAGGTTTTGCCCCCTAGTGGCAGGATATGGGTATTGCAACAGCGCCCAGAAAACCCATTCATTAATGTTTATCTGTAAAGGATCCTCAATGATGCTATTAACGTGGGTGATCAACAATGCAGAGATGTCAGTTCTTGGGCGCTTTTGCAAAACCCATATTCCTCCACCAGGAGGCGCTGCCATTGGACCAATGCTGTCCTTACTCTCTTTTACAGAGCTCTAGCCTCTACATGGGACGGCCGCCTTAACCACTGCGCCACGCACCGCCCCTAGTTTATTAGTTTAATAAGGGACAATGTGCAATTACATTAATCATTTAAAGGAAAAAGAAAAGAAAAGATGGTTACACCAGATTTAGCTCCCAGCTCATTTCCATCTAGTCCCTCTACACATAGCATAAAAGTGATAAAATACACAGAATACAAGCTACTATACAAAGATGAGGCATAAACAGACACAGTTAGACAATGGACAACACTTAGACAACAACATGTGTGAGGTAGGCAAAGTGCAAAGTGCTCATAGCAGCAAGATGTTGATTGTCATATACTGTATGTGTAGTGGACACACACAGTATCAGTACAGTAACTGTAAGTGTGGTGGACAAAGTGCAAAGTGCTCATAGCAGCATGATTATTCACAGTATTGATAATAATAAATAAAGTAATAATAAAGATGAAACATGAAAGTGGCGACAGTGGCAGATGTAATACCAACGATGGTAATTCTAATGCTGCGTTCATAACAACTCGGAGGTCTTAATTCCCAACTCGGACATTTCCGACTTCAGACATCATTGCGTTCACGCTGCAGGAACTCAGAAGAAAAAAAAACCTGGATACCTGAAGGAAGTTTGTCGTATTGTGGCTCATCGCTGAATAGTAAAAATCACTGCAGCAGTAAATGATGTTTATTTTGGAGGAGAGGAGACGCTGCAGATGAGTGCACATAGAATGTTACAGCCTTGATAACAGTTAAACCTTATTTCCGTCACATACGAGGAAACACAACTTCACACCATACAACAATCACAGCTTAATATAAACGTATTTCATATCGGCTACTGCAATAATACACAGAAATATGCATTAAAACCTCAACAAATAACTTCAAATGTCTAAATTCTAACCGTTTAAGACGAGGGCATGACGCCATGTTTTGATGTTGTCGTGACGTCAAGTCAGAAAGTCGGAGCTCTGGTATGATACCAGAGTTTCACACCTGTAATTTCAGAGTTCGACGCCGTTCAATTCATTCTTTACAACTCGGAGCTCGTTTTTTTCCGACTTCCGAGTTGTCTTGAACGCAGCATCAGTTACAAAAACCGACTCACACAGACTCACACCGACTCACACAGACTCACACCGACTTACACAGACTCACACAGACTCACACCGACTCACACAGACTCACACCGACTTACACAGACTCACACAGACTCACACAGACTCACACAGACTCACACAGACTCACACAGACTCACACAGACTCACACCGACTCACACAGACTCACACCGACTCACACCGACTCACACCGACTCACACCGACTCACACAGACTCACACAGACTCACACCGACTCACACAGACTCACACCGACTCACACCGACTCACACAGACTCACACAGACTCACACAGACTTACACAGACTCACACAGACTCACACAGACTCACACCGACTCACACAGACTCACACCGACTCACACAGACTCACACAGACTCACACTGACTCACACAGACTCACACCGACTCACACAGACTCACACCGACTCACACCGACTCACACAGACTCACACCGACTCACACAGACTCACACCGACTCACACAGACTCACACCAACTCACACAGACTCACACCGACTCACACAGACTCACACCGACTCACACCGACTCACACAGACTCACACAGACTCACACAGACTCACACAGACTCACACAGACTCACACAGACTCACACAGACTCACACCGACTCACACCGACTCACACAGACTCACACAGACTCACACCGACTCACACAGACTCACACAGACTCACACAGACTCACACAGACTCACACAGACTCACACCGACTCACACCGACTCACACAGACTCACACAGACTCACACCGACTCACACAGACTCACACCGACTCACACCGACTCACACAGACTCACACCGACTCACACAGACTCACACCGACTCACACAGACTCACACAGACTCACACAGACTCACACCGACTTACACCCAACCCAACCCAACCCAATCTTATTTATATAGCAGGATTTAAACAAACACAAGGTTTCCAAAGTGCTGCACAGCAAGATAAAAATACAATAAGTAACACAACAGAAGCACAATAAAACAATGGACACAATGAGATAAAATAAAATACGGTAAAACAAAATTAAAATCAATGAGATCAAAGATACAAAGATATAATACAAGTCACAACTGTCTCCTTTGGTGTGAATGAACAGCTGCAAACATCTGTGTGAGACGCTTCATGTCTTCAGTCACATCACTGTCTTGTGTTTTCTTCTCACGTCTCGGTTGAGTCCATTTCATTCATGTTTTAGATTTTATATAGTTTCATATTCTGTGTTTTCAGGTCATCAATAAGTCAATCATTTCTCATATGTTCCACTCTTATTAAAACCACATAAACACATCTTCTGGATACATGATCTGCCTTTGAAACATGTGAAATATCCCATAATAAACTGTGTTTATTTCATAATGTTTATAATGTTATACATATGCATATCCTGACAGGCTTTATATATATTATAAATAAACATATTATATGGTCTAAACACATATGACTCTATATGAAATTGTTAAAATATCTGTTTCACATCTAAATTTACAAATATGCATTTATATTAAATCTGTACGCAGAAATGACATTATAATACAGTTTTACAACATATTACATTATAACAGTGCTAGTAGAGTTAGACGTTAAAATCTGCTCTAGTTCTTATTGGATCGGTCAGAAAGCAGTCAGCCAATCAGGAGAGAGGAGAGGCTCAGAGCCCCCTCCTCTCTCCTGATTGGCCGACAGCAGCCTGTTGTTACTGCAGCTCCAGAGCGGAGGAGAAGTAGAAACCGTCTGTGATGTTTTTATCTTCTTACAGACACGTTTGTGTTCGTTCTGTTCTGGACTTTAACTAAATCCCCACAAACACAAACACAAACACCGACCGAGCTGCAGCTCAATCTCTCCGTCAATATTTCCCTCTTCTTCCTCCTCCTCCTCCTCCTCCTCCTCCTCCTCCTCCTCCTCCTCTTCTTCCTCCCGGTCTCTGCTGATCCTCCGTGTTTAGTCCTCCTGACTTTATTTTATCTCTGTACTTGAGCTCCGAGGTGTTAGAACATCAGCCGCTCTGATCACGTTCCTACCGCCGAGTTTCTTTTCCTGAACAACAAACGGCTGAACAGTTTCCAACGTTCAACTCTCACTGAGCTGCAGAAAATATAAAAGACACAAAACAAACAGCAGCGTCTTCCTGAACATAACAGCTGACCAGGTGCAGGGCCGGTGGCCCCTGGTATAAACCCTCTATGTGGTTGTTTAGGGCCACAGCCGTTAGGTGGGGGGCCACATGATCAGAAAGGTACCGGGGTTCATCAAGTCATTTAAACATCCTGAGGTCTGCACGTGCAGCTATGAGCTTTATATGTAATGTGAAGTCAATATTCAGCTTCTTTTATCTCACATTTGAGACATTTGGTGAAAATAGAACGGCAGAATGACAACATTTGTGCTCAAAAAACAATCTGACAAAATGTCATTTTAGACTTGTTTTCTACACGTATCTATTACTGTATTCATATCCTATTTCAAGCACCAAAACAGTTCATTCTTATGACTGAAGGAGTGTTTTCACAAGGGATTTGACATTTTTCAAAAAGCAGACCTCAAATTTCCAGCATTTGGCCTAAATTATTTCTTTCTACAGTGTTGTAGGACAAACTGGCCTCAGTGTGCTTACAGCGGAGGTTTAATATTTAGACATAAAACACTTGAGTATTGTTACATCTGCAAGTAACATTTAAGAAAATATGTAAAAGTTGAGAAAATGTCCTCAAACCTCAGAGGGATAAACACGTCTGTATTCAGTTTTAACCAGTGATTTGGTGTTTGAGGTTAGAGTGCAGGGCCACAAACAAAAACCTTGTTTAGGGGGCCACCAACATCCTAGGGCCGGCCCTGGTCGGGTGTATGTGTGTGTTATTTGGTCTGTCAGGAGAAAGATCTGATTGATTGATTGATTGATTGATTGATTGATTGATTGATTGATTGATTGATTGATTGATTGATTGATTGATTGATTGATTGATTGATTGATTGAAAACTTTATTGAACAACATTAGACAAGTGTTGAAAAGGATTAAAAACACAATAAAGCCCTTGTAAAGGTTTGTTTCCATTGTGGTCCTATGTGATGGTCGACAACTAGCTACACATGGATTTAAAACAAGGAAGACAGACATACAACACATGGACAAACAACATGGGAGAGACACTAAGGCACATAGACGACAACACTGAAGAGAAAGAACAAGATGAAATAGATAAAACAAGAGATTAAGTCCCAAACAGAAGCAACAAGACATAAACAGACACACAAACAGACAATACAATAATCTGGTGCTGAAAGAAGCTTCAGGAGGAGACGAGTGTTTCCTGACGAGTCGGCGTCGCCACGGGAAACGATGCCTTCACTGTCTGGGAGTCAGTCAGACACAACGCCACGGCTTCACCGCCGCAAACACAACACTGATACACCACGACCGTGAACGCACCGCGACCGTGAACGCACCGCGACCGTGAACGCACCACGACCGTGAACGCACCGCGACCGTGAACGCACCACAAACTTTACTTTACTTTATTAGTTTATTTGGGTGGGACAGTTGCACATTAGTGAACGTAAAAACATGTAAATGTGTCGGATTAGAGCAGCGGTGCTCATACACATAATAATAGAGACAACAACAAGACAAGGCAGTTTTATTAGTATAGCCCGTTTTTACCACCAGTTTGTCTCAAAGATCTTTACATCCCATCATAGCAACATCCAATTGAATAAAACAGTCGACACAGTTGTTCCTAAAACGACAACAGTCGACATGAAGTCGACTCACTGTGTTCATGAGGCGTTCAGGTGTCTCACTAATGACCGCTGGTGTGTGCGTGTGCAAGCTTGTGAGTGTTTGTGTGGGTGTGTGGTTGTGTGTGTGTGTGTTGCTTTTAGCCTGTGAGGAACTTTGTTGTGTTGCTTGTGTAGCGTGTTGTGGTGTTGTGGTGTTTTCCAGCTTCCTGGACCTCGGAGCTGTTTGTCCTCCGGCTGCTTCTTCTTCTTCTTCTACACTCAACTCTTCTTTTTATTTGTATTATTTGTTATTTTTTTTCCAGCCGAACATCCAAACTGATCCCAGAGCAGAGAAACACAACCTGCGGTGAAGCAGCTCGGGTTAGTTCTGCTGCTGCAGGACAGATTCACACACACACACACACACACACACACACACACACACACACACACACACACACACACACACACACACACACACACACACACATTACACACATTACACACACACACATTACACACATTACACAGGTGGATAATGCAGCGTGTGTGTGTGTGTGTGTGTGTGTGTGTGTGTGTGTGTGTGTGTGTGTGTGTGTGTGTGTGTGTGTGATGACTATAAACCTCTGATCAGAGTCTCTACTCCGCTGCCTCTTTGCTTTCTGTCTCTGTCCTCCTCCTGTGAGGTGGAAAAACAAGGGAAAGAAAGAAAGAAAGAAAGAAAGAAGGAAAGAAAGAAAGAAAGAAAGACAGAAAGAAAGAAAGAGAGAAAGACAGAAAGAAAGAAAGAAAGAAAGAAAGGGAGAAAGAAAGAAAGAAAGAAAGAAAGAAAGAAAGAAGGAAAGAAAGAAAGAAAGAAAGAAAGAGAGAAAGAAAGAAAGAAAGAAAGAAAGAAAGAAAGAAAGAAAGAAAGAAAGAAAGAAAGAAAGAAAGAAAGAAAGAAAGAAAGAAAGAAAGAAGGAAGGAAGGGAGATCAAATTTAGAATAATAGAAGTTTAACTCTTTCGCGACCACCACTCGTCACAGCCTGCCGAACGTTCACGACCACCGTTTTTTTTTACAGATGATGATAATAGACACTCTGAGGTCCCTGTGTGTGAATATGGTTCCTCTGATATGTAAAACTGTTTAAACTAAAATCAGAACATAATGTTTTTTATAAACTGTGTGATCTTGGTTTTGTTTGAGTAATCGTTCTCCTTGAATGCTGCTCTGGGGACAGCCGACTTTTTTTTGTCAAAAGCGACTAGCGACAAATCTAGTGACTTTCTCCGATGCTGTTACAAGATGTTCCTGTAAATATATTTATTTAGCCGTAGAAATGATTTGAGAGACGCCACACTGCAGAGTAGCGGTAAAATGAGCCAATTGCCACTTGACACAAACGTGCGTTTTTCTCTGAAACTAGAGCGGGAGCTCCGTTTTTGGAGAAACTCAGCTCTCTTCTTCTCCTTCGTACTCACGAACGAAACGGCGGAAAAACACCGTTGTTTTTTCGAGGAGCACGTTGGAAAGTCGCTCTTCAACCACGTGAAAACCGTTTGTTTCTAGGTGATGTACAGAGTTCGGTTCGACGTGAGAAAAAGGTAAACAAATAGCCAAAAACATGCGGAAAAGTCTTAAAAGGCATTGAATTCATTCATCTAAAAACAAGGCCTTAATTGGCATTAAAATGTCTTAAATCAATTTTTCAAAGGTCTTAAAAATGTTAACACTTGGTAAGTGGTATTTTATGGTTGTAATTAGTCTCAAATCTCTAAATAATTGGTAACATTCTGACATAGAGAAGTTAGTGGCGGCCGTCAACGCTAAATCTCTCACCGCCACCAGCTCCCAAATCAGTGTTTTTTTTTTTTTCCGGACTTTTTATTAATTTATTTTGAAAGGACAGCTGGAAAGAGACACAGTCCAATGTTCATGTAGCAGTCACTTTACCTTGGATCACAGAGGAAAGTGGGTCAAATTGTCCCTAACCCTATGATGTAACTGATGTGGTGGTTTTTTCTTCTTTTTTCTGCATTTGTGTTTATTATGAAGTCGGTCTTAAATTTCATTTCAAGTGGCTTTAAAAAAGTCTTAAATTTAACTTGGCTTAAGCTGTAGGAACCCTGGGAGCGAATGTGCTGAGCAATTAGTGCGGTCGCAAAAGAATTAAAGGACAAAACCGTGATTTTATTTATTTCACTGTTAAAGTGATTTACAGCATTTTCAACAGAATTTATTCAATTATATATTTTTATTTCTCATTTCAAAGAAATAAAATGGATCAATCTGCTGCAGGAACTTTTATCTTACTATTAAACTATGAAAACTGTTATGAATCAAGACTGTTGCAAAGGAAATCATTTATATATATCATATATATATATATATATATATATATATATATATATATATATATATGTCACTATAACTGTGTGTGTGTCTGGTCCGTCCGTGGCTCCAGCTGTTAGAAGATTTGTGCTGCAGCTGCAGCGCCAACGCCCACACACACACACACACACACTCAATTGCAGCGTTATTTGCAAAGAGCAGAACATTATAAAGGATCTGATTGGTTGATGCAGTCGACTGGAATGACCTGTGAAATGAGAGCGTTTGGCCGAGCGGCTGTTTAAACGTCGGAGCTGCAGAATGAAGTGGAGGACGGCTCAAGTACAGTTCACCGCAGCGTGTGTGTGTGTGTGTGTGTGTGTGTGTGTGTGTGTGTGTGTGTGTGTGTGTGTGTGTGTGTGTGTGTGTGTGTGTGTGTGTGTGTGTGTGTGTGTGTGTGTGTGTGTGTGTGTGTGTGCATCCATGCTGTCATGCTCCAACAACCTGCAGTACAAACATACAGGGATGTAGCTACATGTGTACGTGTGTGTTTGTAAATGTTGAAACGCTGACGGTTGTTGTTGTTGTTTTCACTGTTTCACATCCAGTCAATGGAACGTGTGTTATTGTTACTCCACCGTGTCTGCACTCGCCGTCCTTCTGCTTTTAATCCATTCATGTGTGTGTTAACTGTGGTGTGGACACGCTCACTGAAATACTTTGAAATTCAACATTTCAACCTTGGATTGTTATTCTAGGATACAACAAGACATTTTTCAACAATGTTGATTTTCATGTAGAAACTGAAGGTCGACGAAGTGACCGTGTTGTTTTCTCGCCCGTTTGTGGTAAAGAAGAAATTCACTTTGCATTTGTATGTTTGCATTAGTTTTCTTGGTCTGCAGTGAGTTGAGCCTTCAGGGCCACCATACCGTGAACACCTGCCAGCTGGAAACACATGTGTGTTGATCAGACCGGTGTTGAATGAATGAATGAATGAATGAATGTATTTTTATTTTCGAACATGTATAAAAAAATATATGTAACTATTTGTACATACAAAAGAAAGAAAAAAATAATAAAATAAAAAATAAAGATAGAGCCGAGACACAAGAAAACACAACATATTGTTCGAAAAAGGAGTAGGAAGAAGTAAACAACTTTTTAATTTCCCACCTTTTTAACTATTCTTCAGTTTGTAACTACTACATAATACATAATACCTAGGTATAAATATATACCATATATATACACATAATAATGATCTCATCCTAAATAATATAATACACCTATATAAATATATACCCTAAATACACACCATAAATATCTGTATAAATATATCATTCCAAATATAAAAATATACTACATACATATCCTTATAAATATACAAATATATATAAACTATCCCCATAATTAAATGTATACCATATATACCCTATACTAAGTTAGTTACAATATAAGGATGACTTCCTCTTCCCGGTGAAACCACTGAAACGACACTGAGGAGCTTCTTTCTATTACACACAGGAAGAAGAAGAAAGTAACTTAAAGGAGCATTTCACCGTGTTTGTGTAACTTCAAGTTTTAAAACTCTTTGTCGACTTTTCCAAACTGAGAGAAAACAATAAAAATAAATAACAGAGTGAAGTTTTTACAGCGAAACGACTGCAGCTGCTGGAGCGAGTGAGGAGGCAGCAGACAGACCATGATCCTCCGTGTGATTGGCAGCTGCTGGTTGCTATGGTTTCTGTATCTAGACGGTTGTCGGGGAGCGAAGCCTCGTCTCTATGTGAGGACGGAGGAGAAGGAGTCGCACAGAGATGGAAACCTACTGCTGTGACTACAGGGATTATGGCAAAATGTTGAACTGTATCTTTAAGCACGTTTTTAATTCAATTATTTCATTATTCATTTCATTTCATTTCTTTAGATCTCCGTTAGCTTTGGCTAAGGCCGTGGCTATTCTTCTAGAGTCTAAACCTTCACAGGTCAACTGTCCATTAGATAATTACAGAAACACATCACACCATCAACACAATAACAACAACCATAACCACAACGATCTACAAGACAAAACAAGACAAAACAACAGAACAAAAACAATACAAACAACATCTACAACTTACTGGACCTGATTCATCTCCACAGTGTAGCAGCTATTAACCATAGTAGTGAAATAATCAGATGTATAAAAACATCCGTTCCTCATAATGACATTAACTTACACAGGGTATCCACAGGGTCTTGAAAAGTATTAAAAGGTGATAAATCAATTTTGGGAAAATTAAGACCCTTAAAAAGTATTAAAACGTCTTTTCACGACTTTATGAAGTCTTAAACATTTTGAAGGTATTTTTTCTAAATTAGCTGTCCAAAAGTTTGAGACCTAAAAAACAAAGTGAAAGTGTGTGAATTTATTTATTTTATGCAATGTGTTGTTTTGTTTTTTTGCCTATTTTGAATTATGTTGTATCATAGTGGTCTATAGTCTTTATCACAAACTAAAACTGTTCAGTTAAAAGTGTCACTGATGTAAATGGTTACAGCTTGAAGTGGCGGTGAGGTGTTGAAAAGTATTGAGAAGGTCTTGAAAAAGTCTTAAAAAGGTTTTAAAATTAACTTCAAGATTCCTGTATAAACGCTGAGACAGTAGAACATAGATCAGTGAAAACATGGGACATGTATAAACCCTGTCACAGAAACAGAACCAATACACAACCAGACTTACGATATTTTAACTAAATCAGACAAACACTAACTGACTGAACCAAACAGCTTCAGCTAGATAGAGAGCTGCTGTTTTACATGTTCTTTCAATACATCTTTAAATCTGGATTTGTTATGTTCTTGGATAATATGTTCCATATCACCATGGCAACTATACATTACCGTGCTTTTCATCTTGTTTGTTTTCATCTTTGGGTAATGTGAATGTCTTGTTGTGTAACAATGTTCATCCAAACTGAAAGACAATCGTTTGTATAGAACAGACAGTCTTCTACTAACAGCTGCTACCGAGACAGTAAATCTGTTCTTAACGTTCAACCAGACAGGACAGTTAAATGCATTTTATCAACATTAGTTCTATGTTCAGTGTTCAAACATAGAAATCAGATGAAAGTACATTAACAAATCAACACAAGTTCAAAAAGTTAATGAATAATTGTTATTGTTAAATCCCTGTCGCTTGAAAAGGAGCAGAAGGAAGTTTAGAGTCCCAGAGGGATGAAAATACATGCAACAATGTGTGTGTGTGTGTGTGTGTGTGTGTGTGTGTGTGTGTGTGTGTGTGTGTGTGTGTGTGTGTGTGTGTGTGTGTGTGTGTGTGTGTGTGTGTGTGTGTGTGTGTGTGGTGCGGTGCAGCCACTGTGACCTGTTAACAGTCAGTCAGTGTGAGGAACCGTCTTGTTGCGTCTTGTTTCGTCTGCGTCGCTACTTCTCTTCATGTCAGAGCTGCAGTCGGTGATTTACACATCCAGATGTTTGAACGTTCCCGTCGTCTCTGAGCCGGAATAAGATGCTCATGATGAACCATCCTAACCCCTCAGAGGGATAACTCACTCCCTCACCGTGCAGCTGGGAAACGCAGCTCAGCTCTGAGAGTCTGAGTGAGGAACGACTTCATCAGACACACGGAGAGAAACCAAGTTCACAGAGAGGAAAACCAAGTTCACGGAGAGGAAAACCAAGTTCACGGAGAGGAAAACCAAGTTCACGGAGAGGAAAACCAAGTTCACGGAGAGGAAAACCAAGTTCACAGAGAGGAAAACCAAGTTCACGGAGAGGAAAACCAACAAGACAGAGAATCAGCTCAGTTTAAACCAACACTAAGGAACTTTTCAACCTTCATATCATATTGTCATAACTTTTGTGATGATACATCGACTTACAACAGGTTGAATGACACCTCTGTCATGGTCTGAGGGGGTCTGTATCATTATGGTCTGTATCGCCTTCACTGGCACTAAGCAGCTTTGAGGAGCATGGTAGGAACCCTGCTCTCACTTAAGGTTCACTTTCACTTTAGTGAGTCACGACGAGAAGGGAGCAGCAATGATTGTGTGTGTGTGTTTACTGTGAAATGATCCGCTGGAAACAGAAACTTAGTTTGGACGTCTTCTGTTCATTTCCATGCACCGGGAGATCAGGATGTTTACGGGGCTACGCGCTGGTGCTCATGGGAAATGGAGTCTTCCTTCAGGCAAAACACTACCGAAAGTTCGTAAGTACAGCTTTAAAAAGTCAAAACGTATTGATTTTCTTTTTTATTATTTATTATTCTGCCCTGGCTGTATGTCAGCTACAGCTAGACAGATAGTTAACACTAATGGAGTCACTCTGGTTTGGTCTTTTGTCGTTCTTTTTCCTCTGTTTTATTTCACAGATTTCTTCCCATTAGATATTTTGTAAGACTGTAATCAAACAGAAAAATAAACATTACAAAATGTAACGTGTGTTGTCTTTTTACAACAATAAAATATGAACACACATTCACAAAATCAACAGATGTAAATAAACCTGCGTAGCGCCACGGCCCCCTGCTGGGCAAAGTCGATACTGCACCGGCAGAACGAAACACATTCAAACTGATACAGTCACAAACGTAACTCACTGTATTAATGAAAGTAAACAGACACACTACACAATAACTATAATGTGTTCGTGTAATTACTCACAGACAAAGATTTTACCAGCGTTTTGAAGCAGCCAGCCTTGTGTTGATTTCCTTGTTGTTGCTTGAGTCGGTCCGTCCCAAACAGGTCCGACTAGGAACTAAAATCAAAACATTTGCAGTGAAGAAAAGCAAAAACAGCAAAGCAGAGAAAACTTCAGACCAAAGGAGACAAAAAGAAAAAAAGAAGATATTAAAAGTTGAGGAAGCGGCTGAAAGAATAATTGGTGGCGAGCAGACGGAGTTTGGACGTCTGACAGAGACTCAGTCCGTTCTGAGCTTGGACACAGTTGTAGCTCAGAGTAAACAGAGGAAACAGCGAGCTGAGCAGGTTAATGGTGGAGTAGGTGTCAAACAGCAGAGCTCCATCTCAGGAAGTCAGAAAGCTCATTAGAGATTCCTGTCTCACTCCTGTCACAGCCGACGTTTACAAGACACTTCCACTGATTCCTCTCGGCCTCGTTCCCTCCAGCTTCCAAATGGAAACATCCCAGAAACAAACAGTGAACAGGTTTCAGGTGTCATCGCTGAGAATTCATCTTTATCCTCATTGCAAAAACTACATCTTTCCAAGAATATTTGTCTTATTTCTTGTCAAAATGTCTCATTTCTAGTCAAAACTAATCTCTTTCCACTTAAAATAAGACTCATCACCTAAAAATGAACTTGTTTTTAGATCATTTTCACTTGTTTCAAACTAATTTTCACTTGAAATAAGTAGAAAAATCTGCCAGTGAAACAAGTTTTTTGTGTTTGTAATCAGAAATAAAAACTTGCTCCACTATCAGATTTTTCTACTTATTTTAAGTGAAAATCTGCTTGAAAGAAGTAAAAAGTGTCTAAAAACAAGCTGCTTTTTATGTGATGAGTCTGATTTTAAGTAGAATGAGATTTGTTTTGACTAGAAATAAGACAAATATTCTTGGTAAGATGTAGAGTTTTTGCAGTGCTCAAACCAACAGGATTAAATTTAAACATGAACTGAAGGATCCGAGGATGAAGAGTGATGAAGAAAACCAGATTCAACTTATAAGGAAGATGACTTTTTAATGCAGGTGGGACCGGATGGAAACAGCCTCTAACAACTTTAATACCAACTTATCTTCTCGTCACTTTGCATAAAAGCATCTGCCAAATGAATAAAATGATCAATTCTCTCTCTCATTTGCTTTAGCTTTGATTTTTTTTTCCTCTTTAAGCTGCTTCAGATTCAGAGTCTGGAGCTTCACTCATGGTTTTATACATAAGACAGGCGGTCAGTCATGGTGCGTTCAATTTACAGCTGGAGTCAGAATTTAGAGCCTTTATTAGCTATTATTGTTAGCATCGTTAGCTTAAACCAGCTGATAATAAGACACAACGCATTATTTTGCACGTGAAAGCAACATAACAACATGTTACCTAGGGATGTGCACGGTTACCATGGTTACCCGGGTACCCGAGTAGGCAGTCTGCTATCCGGTTATGAATTTATTATCCGGTTAATCTAGGATTAAAAAACGGCACGTTAGAGCAACAGTCTAGTGTCGGATCAAACTACATCATCATGCTGTGGTTCAGCTTTTTGTTGTGTTAAACAGTTTCAGATCAAGCAACGTGATTTCCTGCTATGTAAAAGTGTTTTTGGATCGAGCCTCGGACGTTCAAACCTTTTACAAGAATCTGTGGTGGTTCCCTCGGAGACGACAGGTGTCATCAAGTCTGGTAGAAAATCTGCTGCTTTCAGTTTACAAACATTGTGAAACCTTCCCAGTTATTTCCTGAGACGATGCTAAGCAGAGAGGACCGAAGGCACCAACATGTAGTGTGGACTAATCAATAAGCACCACTAATGATTTAAAAAATGAATCAAAAAAAAAAGTTTTCTCCTCCGAGGCAGCCGCGGCATAAAGATGCACATCTGCCCCGTATGTGCACTGCAAAAACTCAACATCTTACCAAGAATATTTTTCTTATTTCTAGTCAAAACAAATCTCATTCTACTTAAAATAAGACTCATCACATTAAAAGCAGCTTGTTTTTAGACACTTTTTACTTCTTTCAAGCTGATTTTCACTTGAAATAAGTAGAAAAATCTGATAGTGGAGCAAGTTTTTCCTTCTTATTATAAGCAGAAAAAACTTGCTTTCACTGGCAGATTTTTCTACTTATTTCAAGTGAAAATTAGTTTGAAACAAGTGAAAATGATCTAAAAACAAGTTCATTTTTAGGCGATGAGTCTTATTTTAAGTGGAAAGAGATTAGTTTGGACTAGAAATGAGACATTTTGACAAGAAATAAGACAAATATTCTTGGAAAGATTTTGAGTTTTTGCAGTGAACATCTTAAACTCCATCTCTACTCTTATTATCCAGCTGATATTTAGTCTGACGACGCTGTGTGTCAGTGATGCGACTGTCTGACAGACAGAGCGCATTTATTCCCCGGCTGCTCTCTGTCCATCAGACATGACGTCATTTTATTTTTTTATTACAGTATTCGGTTACCCGGGTAACACCAGGTTAGGATACTCGGTTAGAAAATGATTCAAAATGCCCATCCCTAGTGTTAACAGGAAGAAGCTGCACGATTCTGTGATTTGATGAGACAAAGCAAGTTTAGTGCTGTGCTGTGTGTAATTAAGGTCTGAGTTCCGGTTGCATTAAGTCAACTATTACATTTCAGAGGTTGGGTTGTATTATCCTTAATTAATGTGTTTCCTAAAGTGTTCCTAACACGGTCGGAAACCACTGGATAATTGATGAGAATAAAATAGTTTCCCGACCAGTTCTCAGGTCAGTAAAACTTTTAAATGACAGATAAACAGCAGGAGAACAGTTCAGTATCATCTGCATAACACTTTTTAATACATAGCCTACGTACATATGATATATTCATAATACAGGATACAGAGGACATACTGACAGCTTGTTTAATGTATAAAGCAAAAAAATAGAATATTGCCAGAAAATATACAACAATAGTATATCAGATCAGAGGATGAAGAACAAAGTTTCATTTTAAACGCCCGTTTGCTCGGACAACTTTGAAGCAGATGTGTATCTCTGTAGTTGGAGTCAAACTATGGAACTGTCAAAGTAATGAATTGAAGAACTGTAGCCTACTAATGTTTTCCAAGCCAAGAAAATGCTAATGGAAATCAGAAATGATGACAAAAGTAGCCAATGATTCTTAACCAATGAATAAGAAATGTTGTGATTTGCCATGATATTGTCAAATTGTGAAATTGTCTTGGCTGGAATAAAAAGAAAGAAAGAAAAAAAAAAGAAAGAAAGAAAGAAAGAAAGAAAGAAAGAAAGAAAGAAAGATGGGGGGCGGGACTAGATAAGCTTTAGCTTCTCCCGCTTTCCCTTTCGGCCATGTGTATTGTATTATTTGAACTAAGATGAAGTGTGATGATGATGATTTAATTGACATGCCCGAAGTAAATAAACCAATAATTAAGAATGAAAGAAAGAAAGAAAGAAAGAAAGAAAGGAAGAAAGAAAGAGAGAAAGAAAGAAAGAAAGAAAGAAAGAAAGAAAGAAGGAAAGTGAGAAAGAAAGAGAGAAAGAAAGAAAGAGAGAAAGAAAGAAAGAAGGAAAGAAAGAAATAAGGAAAGAAAGAAAGAAAGAAAGAAAGAAAGAAAGAAAGAAAGAGAGAAAGAAAGAAAGATTTTTTTTGATTTTTAAAACCAAACTTTAATTATCAGTCCATACTATGTCACATAACTCTGTCAACTTCAATCACACAGTTGTGACAGAGCAAACCAGTACATAATCAACAGGGCAAAAAGACGACAACAGAGAAAGCCTCAGAAACTCAGGACCAGCGAGTCCTCCTGGACCGAACACAAAACACCATTCACAGCCCAGGTCTTCACAAAACCCTCTATTTGGTCCGTCAGCTTGTAAAAACTGAACTCCACCCTCAGCCGAGCTGCCAGCATCCCCGTTACCATAGCCACCACCTCCTGTGACCCCTGACCCCTCACCCTGTTCTTCCTTGTCTTCCAGGTGACTAGCTTTGATAACCCTGAGATGTAGTTGATGAGTGTGTTGAAAGAAAGAAAGAAAGAAAGAAGGAAAGAAAGAAATAAGGAAAGAAAGAAAGAAAGAGAGAAAGAAAGAAAGAAAGAAAGAAGGAAAGAGAGAAAGAAAGAAAGACAGAGAGAAAGAAAGAAAGAAAGAAAGAAAGAAAGGGGGAAAGAAAGAAAGAGAGAAAGAGAGAGAGAAAGAAAGGAAGGAAGAGAGAAAGAGAGAGAGAAAGAAAGAAAGAGAGAAAGAAGGAAAGAAAGAAAGAGAGAAAGAAATAAGGAAAGAGAGAAAGAGAAAGAAAGAAAGAAAGAAAGAAAGAACGAGAGGGGGAAAGAAAGAAAGAGAGAAAGAAGGAAAGAGAGAAAGGAAGAAAGAAAGAAATAGAGAAAGAAAGAAAGAGAGAAAGAAAGAAAGAAAGAAAGAACGAGAGGGGGAAAGAAAGAAAGAGAGAAAGAAGGAAAGAGAGAAAGAAAGAAAGAAAGAAAGAAAGAAAGAAAGAAAGAAAGAACGAGAGGGGGAAAGAAAGAAAGAGAGAAAGAAGGAAAGAAAGAAAGAAAGAAAGAAAGAAAGAAAGAAAGAAAGAAAGAAAGAAAGAAAGAAAGAAAGAAAGAAAGAGAGAGAGAAAGAAAGAAAGAAAGAAAGAAAGAAAGAAAGAAAGAAAGAAAGAAAGAAAGAAAGAAAGAAAGAAAGAACAAGAGGGGACCCAGACTCGCGCCCTGTGGGACACCGCCAGAAGAGGAATATATATTTCTTCCTCCTTCCTTCTCTAGGTTTCATTATTCTTCCATTTGTTCCCAACATAAACATATTCATATTCCTACATCCCATCATACAGACGATCCTGCTGCTCTTTCCTCTGTTACAGACTCTGTTACAGCCTCTTGTTGCCGGTGTTACGGTGTTGAACCAGCTCTCTGTGCTCGATAGCAGTGAAGCTACAGCCGGCTGCTCGGAGGAAGCTGCCCTGCATTCATTTCACACTCTGAATTCCATTAAATAGCATAAACACTCATTAAATTCACTCAGCTGTAACCACACTCTCCTTGCCTTTTCTTTCTTTTTTTTTTTTAGATTAATTCTTTTTTCCCCCCTTCCTTCTCTCCTTCTCTCCCCCCCTCCTCCTCCACTGCATGTTTGTCCTTGACTCAGCCAGTGAATGAGAATGGGAATGGCCGCCCGCCTATTGGTATGTATGAGAGTGAAAGGTGAGATACCGAGGCCATTATATTCCAACACCACGGGGCCGAACTGTCAAACGCTATTGTCACTCTGATACTCTGGCTCACACACACTCTGTCGCTCGCTCGCTGCCTGACTGTCACACACACACACACACACACACACACACACACACACACACACACACACACACACACACACACACACAGACACACACACACACACACACACACACACACAGAGAATTCATTCCCTTCTCTTTGTGTCTCTCTCAACGTGAGTGATTTCCTGAGTCAGTCCCCATAAATATGCAGAAACAAACACAGTGAAACCTCTTCACCAGCGGCCGACAGATATTTCTGGATTCCTGCAGGAAAACGACTCGGTGTCACAGTTCAACACCGACCGACCGGGACAGGAAACAAAGATCAGTCTCATGTGTGTCCAACATGATAAAACACATGATAATAATCTTATAATACAGAATAAATGTATGTGTTTGCTCGTGGACGGTGGGGAGATTAACCTTTGAAAGTCGTCAGAATGAGTTAACCCTTTGAAAACAACATGGTACTTTAATAACATAACATAGTCCCAATGTCCTCAAAGGACGTGACATTTATTGATGTCCTAGTCTGCTACTATTACTAAAATGTGTCAAATTTTAATGCCATATGAAGACAGAGACATTGTTGTACATAAATACACTGGTTTCATTCATAAAATTTGGATTTAATTCTTACCTTGGTCTTTTATCTTCCGGGAACTGCCATAGAAGGCTCCCGCTGAAATTCCTGATATCACCACAAGTTGGTGCAGGCAGTGTCCCTAAATGTGGCTAATAGGTCAAAGTTTTTAAAAATGGGGTATTATGGTGCTAAGAGGCGAAAATGTAATGTCCTCGTATGGACGCAGGGTCTCAGGAGGTTAATATTTTAATCCTGTTCCCTCTGCAAATGGGACGTTTGACCATATTTATATGAATCATCTCACACATTACACACATGAGGACAATCAGAAATCAACGAGAGATGCTGCAGCTCTCAGACCAAACCTGCACTCTTGTGTTTGTGTTTTTCTTGTTGCAATTCATATTTGGTGCTTGTTGCCAAGGTAACAACCTATAATCCATATAAGGTTTATGCCCCAGGTGAGTGTGCAGCTGCTGAACGATTACCTGTAAATATAAATATATGCATGCATTTAAATAACACTCAGGAGAGGCTTTTGTTTTCACATTAATATGATGTGATTCTTTTGTAGAATTAATTCAATATTGACTCTAATTTGTCCGACCGTAGTTTTAGTATTTAAAGAAAGATTTCTGTTGCAGCCGGAGTAGAAATCCACTTCCTGTGGTGGACTGCCCGCGGCGCTCCGAACAGCCTCGGGTCACTTCCTGTTTGTCCAGAGACAGAGACGATACCACATCATCATCAGGGGGGAGTTCTGTCAGAATCACTGAGTGAATTCTGTCACATCAGGCTGTTTCTCTGGGTTCGCTGGGAACATTTGAAGCTGATGTGTTTTTGTTGCTACGGAGGGTAAATTCACCTTATACCCACAGTGAAAACAAACAAGATGAAAAGCACGGTAATGTATAGTTGCCATGGTGATATGGAACATATTATCCAAGAACATAACAAATCCAGATTTAAAGATCTATTGAAAGAACATGTATTAGTCAAACAGCCTCTATCTAGCTGAAGCTGTTTGATACAATCAGTTAGTGTTTGTCTGATTTACTTGAAATATCTTAAAGCAGAAGTAAGGTGAATGTTTGTGTTAATATAAGTCTTAAATAGTTGTATCTTCCGACAGCAATCACTTCTATAGAGTGTTTGGACTGAAACACGGGTCTGTCAGTCACTCTGCTCTGCTCTGAGCCCAGGAGAAAACTTTCCTTGTATCCTACAACCTTTATCCAATGAGGAGAGAGAACGGCATAAGGGGCGGTCCTCTCTGTGTGTGTCTGTAAACAGTTAATTAATGCTTAATAACGTACTAACTAACGTTAATTAAGGGACCCTTATTGCCTCACCTGTCTCTCCTTCTTCTCCGTGTGGTTTCACTTCCTCTCCAGTCATAATCATTATAAAGCGTCGTGCAGCGTCGAGCGGCTGTCAGCGACGTGCAGCTGCCCCACGACTCTCTACATTTCACTTATTACCATGAACTGATCTGCTGTCGGCGCTGATGATCGCCTCCTCCCATTGCCATGGAAACGCTGCAGGCTACGCCCCAAGGCAACGTTGGCAACACACTCCTGTTTCTCGTGCTACGGGGGCCATTTTGATTTGATATGGTGTGTTACACCACATTGTGAAGGGGGAGGAGAGGAGGAGCTGTTGTTTGCTTTTTGATTTTCACTCTTTGTCTCTCTCTTGTACGAGTTTAGAAACGAGGTTCCCCCTGCCCATATGCATAGAAGCAAATGGGACGATGGGTCCCCATAAAAACATCTATACAGTTGATTATGAGGACATGGTAGGTGTTATTAGACTCTTATGGCAGTTTTTAGTTTGCAAAGGGCTTGAACAAAAGAAGAAAGCTCACACACATCCAAAATGTAGCCAGGTGCTGAGTCCAAAAAGGAGGGAACTCGCCACACTGTATTGTCCCAAAATGTTCAATCATTTATTAGAGGATTACATAATAAAAGGACAAGGACAACGTATTTAGAGCGTTTAGATTGACTGACTTGACGAAGAGCTAAACGCTCGAAACGTTGTCCTTGTCCTTTTATTATGTAATCCTCTAATACATTTATTTTATTAGGGACAAAACAGTGTGGCGAGTTCCCTCCTTTTTGTCGCTATGCTACATATTTTACCTTTTATTATTTAATTAAAAAGCTCCGTAAGGGACTGTTCGTTATTTATCATCAGTGCCACCGGAGGGATTCACGGGACTTTTTTTTTTTTTTTTACATGACCCCCCTGTCGGAGTCAGTAAATTTTAACATGACCCTGCATTAAGCCTTATCAAAAGATACATGACCCCCCCCCCCCGCGCCATCGACACGTTACATCGCATCACGTAGCGCGTGACACTACATTATTTCATCTTGACAACCATGTGTGCAACTGCAACACCTTCTCATCACAATGCCATTTATCAGCTGTTATTAAACCAACTCATCAATAACAGAATCGCGATTTTGGACCAGTACAGCTCACATTACACAACAAGCCATTAACAATTAATCCACACTCAAACCGAAGCAACAATAATGTGAACTGCACTCAACAACGTATTATTACAAGGTTTACGACAGATATAACAGACAAGCAGCTGTGTGTGTGTGTGTAAGAAAGAGAGGGAGAGAGAGAGAGAAAGTAGATAAAAGCTGCTAGCTGTTAGCTGTTAGCTGTTAGCTACCGTAGCTCAGGCGTCGGTCTCCCGTCAGGTAAAAGCTGCTGTTTATTCCTCAAATGTAGTTCATGAAGTTGTACAGTTATCCATCACTGCAGTTGAGTTAGCTGCTAAACTGCTGGACGCTAAAACCGAGGGGGCGACTGTGTTTACAATACATGAAAGCAACGTGAACGTACGAGCCGCTCACAGCCTGAAGTCTGAAGTTAAACTCACTCACCCATAAAAGACGTGCTAACCCGCATGCAAAGTCCTCATTTACTTCTTGGCGAAGCGGTTAGCATCGTCGCCTGCGGTGCGGGAGACCCGGGTTCGAACCCCACTCAGGGCAGATCAGAGCAACATAAAATAACGTTGTGATTGGGCCGTTGCTCTCGTTGTCATCAGTACTTGCAGCTTTGAAATGTCCCGTTTTTGTTTTGTTTTTGTTTTTTGCGGGCATTGCAGTGTCCTCCAGACAAAAAGTTGAATGACCCCCTTTCTGACCTTTTTTTCCTAGTGGACCCACCCCTCAACAAAGAATATTATGACATGACCCCCCCCCCCATTTTCCTCCGGTGGCCCATTCCATAAATAACGAACGGTCCCTAACCGGCAATCTTTTGTCTATGACAGTTAAGACTACACAAATGAACATGACGTAACATCGTATGTGTTATATAACGTCATCCACCGCTCCATGGATTGACTTTTCAATCGGCTTCGTTAAAAACCAATGCACATGGCCGGACGGAGGGTTAGAGACACAGAGGAGGGGAAAGAGAGCAGACTTCTTGCATCGTTCCTCTGTAAATCATCTGTTTAAGCGCCGAAGCAGCACAAACACACAAACACTCTGACTGCTGCTTTTCTGTTTCTGCTCTGCTGAGACGAACTAAAGTCACAACTCAGAGTTTTTCACTTCACAGCCACAAACAGCTGATGACCCACAACATGGCCGCCCGAGGGTGTATTACATCACCTGAGAGCTCTTCCAGTCCTGTCATCAACATATTTTTTATACACATTTTAGCACAATCTCAGCTCCTCGTTGCCCCTGACGACCATCGGCAGCGGCAGCAGCAGATGAGATCCCGTCTAGACCGACACTTTGGCTCTCGTTTCCGGGTCCGTGAACATTAGAAGATGAAGTGACCTGAGGAAATGCATAGGCTGAATGGATGAATGAATGAATGGATGAGTGAATGGATGAGTGAATGCATAAGAGGACGAGCACATGATGAACGAGGTCAAAGATCACTTTCATGTAGAGGAAGGAACACATGGTGAACGGCTGCAGCATGAACTGATTTAAAAAAGATTTGTTTTGTGGTTAAAATCTGAAAGTAACTTGATTCAAGGAGCAAAAATGATGAAGACGTCTCAAACCTCCACTGACAAAATCCGTCTTTTACTTTGAGTTGAACTTTAAAAAGCCTCGATAAAGATCTTTTCTTCATCTGTTTCTCTTTCTTTTGTGTCTTTAATGTCTTTACCTGCGGGGGGAATCACTATATGACTAACTCTGGAGCGTGTTCTTGTTATTTAATGTGCACTGCGCCTCTGTCAAATAAAAGAAATAGAGCAAAAAAATAAAGTGAAGCCCCGAGGTTATAAAGCAGAGGACTGCTCTGCTCTGCTGTGTGTGGAGAGCAGAGATCCATTCAGACACTGAGAAGCAAAAGAAAGAAGCTTCGTCTTTAGTTAAAAAGCTCTGCAGCTTTTCAACAGATGAATGTGTGAATGTGTGAGCAGCACGTAAACGGCCCGAGTCCCACGGGAAGTTCATCTCCAGTCTGAGCCCCTCCCCCTCCCCTCCCCCCTTCACACTGAACATAAACATGAATGGTTCCATGCAAAACGACTGAGCAGCCATTCAAACCTTTATTTACACACAGAGGCCATGACAGCAAAGACTACACTGCAAAAACTCAACATCTTTCCAAGAATATGTGTCTTATTTCTTGTCGAAATGTCTCATTTCTAGTCAAAACTAATCTCTTTCCACTTAAAATAAGACTCATCACCTAAAAATAAACTTGTTTTTAGATCATTTTCACTTGTTTCAAACTCATTTTCACTTGAAATAAGTAGAAAAATCTGCCAGTGAAAGCAAGTTTTTTGTGTTTGTAATAAGAAAGAAAAAACTTGCTCCACTATCAGATTTTTCTACTTATTTCAAGTGAAAATCTGCTTGAAAGAAGTAAAAAGTGTCTAAAAACAAGCTGCTTTTTATGTGATGAGTCTTATTTTAAGTAGAATGAGATTTGTTTTGACTAGAAATAAGGTCAAGGTCAAGGTCAAGGTTTATTAATACCAGCTGGTAAATTTGTTGTGCAGACAGGCACTCAGCAGTCCCAGTACAAAAAACAGCCGCACACACACAAATCACAATAAGACAAATATTCTTGGTAAGATTTTGAGTTTTTGCAGTGTAGTTATATATCATCGACGTTATAATAACTACACGCTATGAAGCAGTAGTTAAGCTTTGATAAATACTTAATTCATTGTTTATATATGATACTTTTTTACATTTAAAAAAATAATAATTGATCTGAAATGTATAAACACAACTACATGTTTAACTCTGGAGCAATAAACCAACTAGTATCAATGTGGGATTTATGTCCAATAAAGGATCAATTAAGTATTTAATCATGGTCAACAAATGTTTAATAGTGTGTATGTAGCATGGAGATGTTGTTACCCTAGATTATGACGTTTTTATTTTGATAGGAATCAATACGTGCTCCAAGAACTTTTATTTTGAAAGGCGGTAAAGTCCACTTCAGAACGGGTGGGTAACTTCCGCATCTTTATATTTATTTTATTGGAGCTATTCTGTTGTTAAAAATGTAAAAGTAAATTATTTTCTTTATTTTGAAAATGTATTGAACCTATGGGTTGTAGTCTTGGGTGGCTGGTATGTGTTAAAAGAGAAATTAGTTTAATGGATTCTCCCATTGCACTGAGATGACCTGTTGCCGGAATAGCAACGGTCCCTTGTTCTCTGGATTCAATGGGAGAAGGTACGCAGTTCTTTTCTCGGTTAATGTTGTTATAATAATCGGAGCAATATGATTTTTGTTTTGCTGTTTTTTATTTTAAAAAGTATTAAAAAGAGTTGTGTGTTGTAAAATGTAATTTTTATGCATGCGGGGATGTTTATGGTCGTGAAAATGATAGCGTGGTTGCATCAAGTGCTTATAGTCTACTTGCCAGCCCATAGGGCCCCATTGTGAACCCGGAAATGTTGAGTACCCCAAAGTTTTATGTTAGAAATAGATATTATGGGTCCCCAGTGTAGGGGATTTACATAGGGGTTTGGTTATTGACAATAATTATTAAGCATTAATAATTAATAAGCAGGTTAACTAAGTATTAATTATCAAGTCTAATAGAGGAACTAATAACATTAGGATTAATTATATTGAATAATAATTACTAGAAGAAAGAATAGTTAGGTTTTTAATTAAAGTGAATTAATTAATAATAACTGCGGGGCACCACCCTGAAATCAGGGATCAATGACCAAAACAATTAGTCTCGATTATAGAAGTCTCTTATGGAGTAGAATAATCAATTGAATACGAAGGCGTAAAGTCGAGCACAGACCCTGATAACCAGCTTTAGCGTCACAATAGAATGCACACAAACAACCACAGAACTACTACTTTAGTTCAAGGACATTTATTAAAAGAAAATCATAGATAGTACACACTCAAGTTACAGGAGTGTGTGTGTGTGTGTGTGGCCTAAGAGGAAGAGGGGGGAGGCGTCGAGTGACGTCGGATGGCGTCACGAGTGGCGCGCTCGTTCGAGTGAGATAATGGACACGGTGTGTCTGTTTCCACGTGTTTATGATATACACACAATGGCTACAGCCACTTCGCCCACACAAATCACTCTACTACGAACCCTCGTGTCTGAACGCTCGTTTTTATGGCGGCGTCCCTAAAGGAGGCCCGCTGTGTTAAGTAGGTAGGTATATGTGTGTGTGTGTGTGTGTGTGTGTACGTGCGCGTGTGGTGAAGTTAGTAGAGAGAGAAAAAGGAGAGAGAGAGAGGAGGGATAACGACGGCAAAAGGGGACCGATTGGTCACGTTAGTCCAAGATGAACTCAGTCTCACATCCAGCACCACAGTGAAGGCAACAGAACTAACGCCCAGGTGTCCTCACTGATTCTCTGGCGCGGATATGGAGAGTTGTGTTCATACGTGACTAACAGCCTAGTTATAATAACTAATAAACATACAGCAAGATCAACATAATCAACATAACCGGACGCGGCGGTCCTCAAAGATATGCAACACAAATTCACGCTAGTTCTAGTCTCTGCCCAGACAAAAGCTCTCTTACTTTGAATAGAAGCGTGCTTGCCGACGCGATAGATCCGTCGATCTGATGGCGTGCGGGGCGGCTGTAGCGTCCTACAGCGGAACAAACGAGTCGTCTTCTGGAAGGGTGGCAGAGAGGAGGACCGGTGGAGTTAACTCTGGTGACGACGGGGTCCGACGTCGTCTCGTGAAGAAAGGCGGCTTTCACGACTGCGGCAGATGTGGGGAAGAGGGAGCGGCGATTGCTCGGAGGTCTTCCCCAGGATCCAGGTGGTTCAGAAGAAACTTGGGGCAGTATGCTCGTCCAGCAAGCTAACGGCGGCCTAGGTCTTGGGTTCAAACGTTTGATGTGCCCCCTTAATAGTAACTACGGTAGTTGCGCGAAGCTGAAGCTCCTTGCAGTACTTGGTTACACGGGAAAAAGCCTGGAGCGGCGCTTCGCCGCAGCATTTAAACCTTCGGTGACGTCACGGGGGTTCCTGGGGTTTCCGCCAGGTACTGACCAATGGGAGGCCAGAGTTTGAATGTCTGGGTGGAATCACACCTAGATGTGATTTAACGGACGTTGTCTGCTGTCGCGCATTCCTTGTCCCCTGCTGGTTTTATGGCCCTTGTTTGAGAACATGTGGGTGAGGTCCCTACACCAGTATTCAGAAACTGCCGGATGCTAACTTATATATATTGGGCAATTAGCATAACAGACATAATTAGCATAAATAAGCATAATTGCCTATATGGGCAATATTTCAACAATATTGACTTGGCTGATCTGGGCAATATTGGAGTGGTTTTAGGGGTTATTGATGATGCTGAATCCATGGCTGTCTAAACCGGAAGTGACCAAATTATAACCGCCAGTGGGCTGATTTTGATGGACCAAAATCTGGTCACTTCCTGTTTAGACAGCCATTTTGAATTTTGAAAATGTCAGAAATGGATTCAGCATCATCAATAACCCCTAAAACCACTCCAATATTGCCCAGATCAGCCAAGTCAATTTTGTTGAAATATTGCCCACATATGCAATTATGCTAATGTATGCTAATTGTGTCAATTATGCTAATTGCCCAATATATATAAGTTAGCATCCGGCAGTTTCTGAATACTGGGGACCCATACTATATATTTCTAACATAAAACTTTGGGGTACTCAACATTTCCGGGTACTCATTGTTGGCAAGTAGACTAATAGTGCTCTGTGTTGCATGGCGAGTGATGGCTGCTGTGTTCACATACTGAAAATAGTATATCTGGTGGTCAAACAGGCGCAGTAATCCTTGTGAAGAAACCCTTTCAGAAAACCACTGTGCTTTGCTGTTTTCATGCAGGTATGTGAGGTTGCACTGTGTGTTGTTTTGTCCCTCAATGCGGGTTGTGTTGTTATTTTCTTAATGTAAAATATTGATGGGAATGTGATGGATATTGTTTTATTCAGATTTATATTTTTTTTTATTTTATTTTATTTTTCTAATTGAATGCATGTTATTTATGTGTTCTCGCCCCTTGTTCTCTGGATTCAATGAGAGAAGGCGCAGTAATCCTTGTGAAGAAACCATTTCAGAAAACCACTGTGCTTTGCTGTTTTCATGCAGGAGAAATAAATGTGCCTGAATCCATGTGGTCGTCCTGTCCTACCTTGAGCCAGACAACACTTTGTGTCCTTTGAGGTCACTTCCTGCACACCAACATGGGCACTTCCTGTGATGACTTCCTGAGGACTGTGTGAAACCACAGGGACGTATTAAAACTCAAAGACAGAGACGATGAAACATGGAGCAAAGAAAAACGACTTTATTAGTAAAAAACCAATGAAACTTGACAAAGCTGTGAACAGTAACATTGTGTATTAATTAGGGCTGTCAGAGTTAACGCGTTAATCGCGATGTGATTAATTGAAAAAAAATAACGCCTTACTTTTTTTTAATCGCTGTTAATCGCGGCCCATTTTGTCCTCTGTCTGCTGGACTGGAGGACTGGAGGACTGGAGTGTGGGACCTCCAGTCCAGTAGGTGGCGGTAAGGCACCTTCAAGTTGGTTGCTATACAAATATACACAGTCTAACATATATCCACAGCTCCATCCATTGATTTTTTGACGGCTTAGTTGTCAACAAATGCACATGGCCAGGCAGAGGCGTAGCAAAGTAAAGGGCAATTTCCACTGGATGCAGATTCGTTTCAATTCTGTGTGAGTTTCGTGCATCATGTGTTATGATTAGGTACTAGGCCTACTAGGTCTGGTCTAAAAGTTGTTTGTCTAGAGATTATAACGCTTTGGCTTGGACTTTTAACACTTTGGAGTGTTGAATGTACAAAGCGCCATATATAATATTTTTAATAGAGATTAATTGCGAGTTAACTATGGAAAAAATGCGATTAATCGCGATTAGAAAAATTAATTGTTTGACAGTCCTAGTATTAATATCTGATGTATGAAGCAGCTGCAGACGTCACTTTGGGAACATTTACAACAAATCAGAGAAAATGATGGAAGCTCATTTCAAACAATGTGATGAAAAGTCAAAACAATGAGACAGGAAGTGGACAGCTCCCGCTCTGTGTCTGCATGAAGACAACTCAACCTGAGCAGTTTGTATGAGCTCAGTCTGGTCTCAGTGCTAAACTAAATGTATTTGCTGCTTTAATATTTTCTAACAGTTTTAATAAGCTGAAGCGAAGAGCAGAAACAACAGATTGATCATCATCACTGAACCGTCCGTCGCCTCTTTACTTTGGAGCAGAGGTCGCGGGGGTCAGAGGAGGAGGAAGGGGGCGGAGCTCTGACGGGGCTGTAGATCACAGTAGTGAACTCATCATCATCATCATGGCCTTTGACCTGGAGGACACAGCGCCACACACAGGTCAGACAGTAGCTGTGTTCAAATCATCCACTCACTCACTCACTCCCTCTCCACTACATCATGTAGACGATGTAGGGAACGACGGAAGGAGAATTCGGACACTAGACGGTCATTTTCTGGACGTGGTTGCGTCAGCTGATGCTCCAGGTGTTAGCATGTTAGCGTGTTAGTGTGTTAGCCTACTGCTGTGACGTAGCAGACGCGCAGAGAATCATGTAAACAAACCATGGATGTATGAAACAAACCAGACACATAAAAATAAAATAATAAAAACCGGACACTTGCGGGAACATTTGAGGATGTGATTCTGTGTGGTTGTGTTACTCGGACAATAAACTGTTGAAATATCGGAAGTTTGGTTTGGTCGACTACTGTTGTGTGTCCCGACCGTGAGCCGTTAACGGCTATGTGGCTATTAGCTTAGCTCGTTAGCTGTGGCTATTAGCTTAGCTCGTTAGCTGGTATTTACTACATATTCTACTACAGTTTCTTTATTAGATTGATTTAATGCTGCATGTTAATGTTGGGATGCTGCTGCCAACTCCTGCTGCTCAGGCAAACGGAGCCAAGAGTTTACTGCTAAATAACCTAAAGAAATCCTAGCTAACATGCTAATTAGCTTGATCTTCTTCTCTGGCAAAACACGAACGCATTGCATTGTGGGATACATATGGGAGTAGAAAGTAGGGTACATCGCTTGTTCACTCAGTTTCGCGGTGCATTGTGGGTGTTTTGTCGTCCACTACATAGTGGATGAAATTAATCGCGGAGAATTCGAACAACACTACAAAATGGCAAACACACTATATAGTTAGTGCACTACATCCGTGATAGGAGGAGATTTACTACACAGCCAGTGAATGATTACGTCAGTGAGGTCAGAGGTCAACATGTGTCCAGTGAACTCACCTGGTCCTGATCCGTCTCAGGTTCCATCTCTGGAAGAAAAACAACCAGGTTGAGTTTCATCTCAGTTTGTGGCTCAGACTCGTTTCACCTGTCAATCTTCTCACCTGAAGTTTCCTTCTTCTTGTGTCTGATGAGGAAGCAAACGACCAGGACCAGCAGAAACACTGAGGCCACGCCCACCAACAGGTACACCCACCACACAGCTGAGGACAGGAAGGACAGGAAGTATTCTCTTCTACCAATTCACAAACTGAATAACTATCAGATGTGTTTGTTTATTCACAAGTTTATTTACAGGAACCAAGATCTCCCTGTCACTTTTCAACATTTCTTTACCTTCACTTATAATGAACATTCTCACCGCACTAGACACAGTAATAATCTTACTCTATATTAACCCTTCACCCGCACATCTCACCATCAGTTTAATATGACGTACAGAGGTCCTATGTTTTGGAATGGACTATACCTCCTTCACTAAGATCCATTTCTTCTTATTCACTTTTTAAAAAGCAGTTAAAAATTCATCTCAACTTCTCTTGAATTTCCCGCTCTCTCCTCTCTCTCTTTCGCTCTCTCCATATCCCACATCCTCACTTTGTCTTTTTATGAGTTTAATTAATTAATTTTTTGTATATTATCTCTATTGTCTTTATTTGTTACCGAATCACTTTGCACTTTATTTCTTTATTTTTTTCTCATTTCTGTTCATTTTGCTCATATAACATTGACTATGTAGCACTTTATCTCTTTTTTTATGTTTATTTGTTAGCCATAGAAATGTGTCTTGTTGTAATGTGTTATAGGGGTGGAACCTATGTACCAGCCAACCGGCTTCGTTCCCTCCTTGCACCGTTGAAATTTGTGTGCTAAATAAATAAACTCTAAACTCTCTAAACTCAGAGAGTCAGAGAGAGACAAAGAGAGAGAGAGACATTGAGTCATCACCTTGAGTGTCTGTTGACTGATTGTTCTTTGTCCCCTCTGATGTCATCATCATCATGTTGGTTGTTGTTGTCGGGTAAACAGCCGATGTTGTTGTTGTGTCTCCACCTGAACAAAGTGAACAAAGATGAAACACATCATGTTTCCTTCATGAGATCAGACTGATGTGAAAGAGGAACTTCCTCATTTATTATTATTGTTAGTTGTAGGACAGTTAAAGCAGAAGTAAGCCATCCGGTGGTTTTGGCTAATGCTGCGTTCCAGGCAGGCTTTTGAAACCGTAAATTACAGCTTCAAGTCACGACTTACGACTTTGTAGCGTTCCAGGCAACCCACTCGTGTTTCTCCGACCTGTTTTACCTGTGAAAGTCACTATAACGGCCACTCGTAACTTCTGACCCGTGAACTCGTACCAGATCAAACTGGTACGACTTCACAGGTCGGAAAAACACGAGTTACGAGTTTCCTTGAACGCACCATAACGTCTTGTCAGCAGATGGAGTAAGCAGCCCCAGCCCTCGTCATGGATCTATTGGTCCTCGTCCCTACGTCACCACATTCAGGCGCATCCCTTGACTGCACACACAGAGAGGACTGCCCCTTTATGCCGTTCTCTCTCCTCATTGGATAAAGGTTGTAGGATACAAGGAAAGTTTTCTCCTGGGCTCAGAGCAGAGCAGAGTGACTGACAGACCCGTGTTTCAGACCAAACACTCTATAGAAGTGATTGCTGTGGGAAGATACAACTATTTAAGACTTATATTAACACAAACATTCACCTTACTTCTGCTTTAATTAGGGTTAGGCCTAAATTAAAGAATTACATGGAAAAATCAAATCAATAATCAGTCATCTTTTTTAACTGAAGCAAAAGACTCATCATCTCCTCACCTGTTGATCTCTGAGTCTTGAACTCAAACAGCTTCTCTGTGTTTCCACGGTGATCTCTCACTTTACACCTCAGTGATTTCTTCTTCTGATTAAATTCAGACGTTTTAATCTTGACAGAGTCAGAACAGGAAACCTGAGACGTCTCCATGTTTTTATCTTCATCATCAAACAGCCACTGAACTGAGTGTCTACACCGTCCTCCATACGGCCTCACAGAGCAGGTCAACGTCACCTCATCATCACCACCGACCTTCTGTTCAGTCACTGATGGAGACAATGAGAGAGAAATGAGCTTCATCACTGTAATAATCAGAATGAGTGAGATGATTCAGTGTAAATACTCACTGGTGACAACAGACAGAAGAACCACAGCCTCTTCATATTGTCGTCGTCCCTCTCTGAACTGTCTGCAGCGGTACCAACCAGCATCATCTACTGAGACCTTCTCTATAACCAGAGAACATTTCTCTGTGACTCTCAGTCTGTCTGACTTAGATCTGACGGCTGCATCAAACTTCCCATCTATAAACACTGTCACTACTGAGCTGCTTCCTGAAGCAACAAAGGTCCATTCAGTCTCATCACATCTCCTCTGATCACCTGTCCCAGCATAACAAGGTAAAGTGACATCATCTCCGTCTCTGACAGTGACATATGAAAAGTTTCGTTGAGCTGCTGCAGCTGAGAAAAGAGAAAAGAGACAAACAGTGAGTTAGAAGACGACTTCCTGTGAGGATCATTTCACATCAAGACAAATCCACTCATTTATACTGGTCGTGTTTCTTTAATGTGAGTTTTTACCTGTGAAGTGAAGCAGCAGGAAAATCCAGCTGAGCTCAGCCGTCATGTTTCTGTCTCTGTCTCAGTTGCTGGCAAAGTGAGTGAAGTCGTTTAGTCTGAGATCAACTCAGCCTCCACTTCCTGTGGTGAGAGAGGTGTGACTTCCTGTTGGTGCCATCACTAACTGCCCTGCAAAGCAAAAAGGCAGTAACTACGCAGAGTTCTTTAAAGTTCTCCTGTTGTCCAGCCTCAGTAGTTGTAGGTAGATTATTGGACATGAGGCAGTTGTGTTACTTTGTATTAGCTTATTCTTTGTATATATTAATTCTCACATTTGATTTGATGTTTTAGCCCTATTTTGCAGTTTCTGTATTCTTACTTTGTATTACTTGACAATAATGTGGCACCATACCAAGCAAAAAGGCAGTAAAACTATTCTGTCACAACTTGTGCTCTAGGTGTGTTAGATAGATTCACTGTATTTGGACTAATTGGAACCACTTGTTTCCCTGAACATGGATAAAACAAACCCAAAGTAGTCTGACCATATTAGGCCAATATTTTCCACCCAGAAGCTTCTGGTGCTGAAACTGCTGCTTAAAGTGTCTCACATTCCTAAACTGTATCAAGGCCCAAATTAGGACAATTTATTTTGAATAGTACCACACTCTTATGTGTGAATATTAGATGAATGTGTATCTGGGTGTGTTTATCTAATGTATCGCCTGGGGACAGCTCTCCACTCCGACACACCTCCACTTCGAAACACCGCTACTCCGACACCCCCCCCCCCCCCCTCCCCCCCGCAGCTGTCCAAGGTGCTGAACCGCGTGACGTTGTTTACATTCTGCTTTGTGGCTTGTCTGTGAAACGTGCTGCTCAGAGACTGGGCAGATCTGTCCCACTTGCTTTCTCCCCGACTCCGTTGTTGGAGATCTCCCACACAGTAAAAGAAATACACTTTTTTTCTTTTTCTCCCCCCTGCTCTGCTCGAGCGCGGCTGAACCCGGCTTGAGCTCACAGGGCGCGAGGCTGCTGCAGCCGCCGCTCGTGCTGACAGCTGACTGAGGGAGATGCTTTGGTTGGGTTTAGGCAATGAAGAAAGGAGTTGGTTAAGTTTAGTAAAAAGACCAGGTAGAGGCTAGACAGGCTAGAAGCATAATGAACATTATAGGTCATTAATATGAAGTATTTGCTTGTTTTGCAGTTAATTATGCACATGATCCGTTTGACCCCAAAAAGGAAAAAAGGATCAATGCGCACTGCGCACTGGGGGTTTCCCCCAATAGCCTTTTCGGAGTAGCGGGGTCTTTAGAAAAAATAGAAAACCCCGCTATTACGATGAATGGAAGTCTATTGTCGGAAAGACGGGGCTTCGGAAAGGCGGGGTGTAACCGTATCGCCTATATCTACAACAAATCACATTACTTTAAAGCACTGTCAACTTCACTTTGAAGCAATATAGAAAAGTTAGGCTAACTCCAATTCAACAGGGCAGAACTAAATAATTTTGATTGAGTAATGATAATGAGGAAATATTGGAAATCATAAATATATTTGTATATTCAGAAGAGGAAACATGGAAACAGTAACTTCACTCTACGGCAACACGGTTGTTTTTATGTTAAGTAAAACAAAGCAAAAGTCCAGCAACTGCTTTGTACACTCACTACAGGTCAAAGTTAAAACATTGGGAAATTTTAGTCACTTAATATTTATGATGATTTTTACTCGGCGGGGGGGGGGGAGTATTAGTAATAAAGAGTATTAGTATCACCTTTACTATGGTAACACATGCAGAGTAGCGTGGGGACAAAGGAAAGGTCGTCGCTCGCGGAGCAACATTGCAACACTGCAGCAGCTGAGAACGATCAGATAAGACGAGGTGTCACTGATCTCAGACCTGTTGGTTCCTCTTTCTGAGAAGTCAGGGGGAAGTGTTCATCTGTGGAGGTGTGACCCCCCCCCCCAGACTAACCACCCTAATGACCACACACACACACACACACACACACACACACACACACACACACACACACACACACACACACACACACTGAGGAATGTGGTGGATGCTGCAGAGCGTTGAGGTGAACCAAACGAAACACCTGGTTGATTTTACAAAATAAAATACACAGTGTTTACGGCGGATCATATTTCCCACACTATAACCTTGAATACAACAGAGGGAAATTCAGGGCGACATGCTTGTTTTTTTCAGGCACGGCCTCTATATTCTGTGTTTTCCCTCTCTTCATCCATCTCCTTTCAGTTTTAGCCGGTAAACAACCATGAAATCTGGTGCATAAAGCCAATCGAGGCAAATGAATCTTATATGCAAATAAAAACTAGTGAGGAAAAAAAAAGACGCGCTGTAGCAACCAAAAACGTAATAACGGCCAATAACGTAATAATTTTGGCCATTTTAAATGTAATCCTCCAAAACATAACCAAACTTGTGTATTGAATGGTGTCTGCAGCCAGTTTATGTTTCAGTCATGTAGAACTTCCTGCCTCAGACAAACCATTGGGAATAGGTCATGTTAAATGTGATAATCCCAGCATGGCTCGGAGGAGCAATGGAGTTGATTTGATTTTACCATTGATTTTTTTTTTAATTAACATATTTAGCCATCATTTGTCCAACTTGATGGTTAGCGTTATCTCCACAACACCCAAATGAAGTTCCAAATGAAGTGGCAGCACAATTGTACACATTCAGAAATGTTTTCTTTTGCAGCACCAATCAACAAATAGATCACTACTGAAACCAGCTGTTGGAGATCTAAAATGAAATCTCTGCAGGTTTCATACGTCTAACTTTGATTTTCAGCCCAAAAGCTGTTTATTATTCGTATCATTTACTTTTCCAGCCTTTTGTTGCTCTTGTTCCAACTTTACAGAAACTGTGTATGTTGTACTCCAGGTATCAATAGATGAGATCACTACACTAGAGAGAATGATGTATGACAGCTAATAGACCAATGTTTGCATTCTCTGAGTGAAATGTTTGAATATATAGTTAATGTTGTTGACAATAAACTTTGTGTGATATATATTGTTGCACTTTGTATGTATATGGTGTGTGGGAACTGAAAATAAATATGTTGAACATGTGTTTTGTGTCTGGAATGGATGTTTTCTTGAGTCTATAAGGTAACAATAATATAACGATACTTCATTGTAAATAGGAAAAGTTGAGATCTATGGCTATAGCCATTCTACCAACTGTGGGTTAGGGTTAGTGTAGTGCAGAGACAGTTGATGAACTCCTGGATAATTTCAACTGCAAAATCTCAAATGTCATGGATAGCATTGCACCTATCGAAACTACAGTGTTTCCCACACATTCTTTTATTCTCGGTGGCCTGCCACAAATAAATTACGTCCGCCACGGATAGATTTTTCGTTTTTTGGTTCAACCAACGCAATATCGTTCCGTTCATTCATCTCCGCATAATGCTCTTTCTCCGTTATTGGCATTCACACATCAGGGAAGCAGGCATGACAGCAGTGTCTGGTAAAAGCGAAACTCATACGGTCCGAACACAAATCAACAAAATAATACAGTGATGCAATCCCTTAAACCATCTAGGAATAAATCAACTGTAATGTCAGAATTCAATACAGTTGACCAAAATCTTAAACCATTGACATGTTGTCTTGACACAATGCCATCTGACCTTTTCAAAACTATTGTAAGCTCTGTCCAAGCAGATCTGCAGCAAATAATAAATTGCTCACTTCAGGCACGTTTCCTAAACCCCTGAAAGTAGCTGCCATCAAGCCACTCTTAAAAAAAAGAGGACGCTGGGTACTTCCAACTTTTAACCAACTACAGACTCATCTTAAATCTTCCTTTTATAGCCAACATCGTTGAGAAAGGTGTCAGTTCTGGTCCTGTTGGATCTCAGTGCTGCGTTTGACACTGTGGATCACAGTATACTGCTGGACAGGTTGGAAACCTGGGCAGGACTCAGCGGGACAGTCCTAAAATGGTTCAGGTCCCACTTGGAGGAGCGGAGTTATTTTGTGACCATTGGTAGTTATCAATCCGATCGAGTGGTTAAGACATGTGGAGTTCCTCAGGGGTCAGTCCTTGGACCCCTTCTGTTTAACCTGCTGCCTTTGGGTCAAATTCTACAGAACTCTAATGTCAACTATCATAGTTATGCAGATGACACACAGATATACTGTATCTTGCACTGTCTCCAGATGACTGCAGTCCAATAGAGTCATTATCTCACAAAAATTGGATGAACCAAAATTTCCTTCAGTTAAAGGGATAGTTCAACATTTTGGCAAATTGGCCCATTGCCATAATCCCTATAGTCATAGCAGTAGGTTCGTTACCTTTATTTGTCGGTGTAAGCTATTTTTAGAACGGAGGAGCGGAGCGGCAGGCTGTTCAGAGCTACACTATGGAGGCTAATGGAATTTCTTGGTTTCCCTCATCAAACTCATCAAATACAAAATCCCAAAACTCCAAAACGCTTTCGTGGACAAGTTGTGAGCTGCACATTCACCATGCTATGAGATAATAATAGAACGTTACGAGACAGAGTTGTTTTAGAGGTAAATTCATGCAAAACCGCTGATGCGCGTTGCGTTCAGGGACAGTTTTTCAGCAAGCAGTCTCTGTATTTACCTCGAAAACGGCTCCGTTTCGTAACGTTCCATTATTATCTCATAGCGTGGTGATTGTGCAGGTCACAACTTGTCCACGAAAGCGTTTTGGAGTTTTGGGATTTTGTATTTGATGAGTTTGATGAGGGAAACCAAGAAATTCCATTAGCCTCCATAGTGTAGCTCTGAACAGCCTGCCGCTCCGCTCCTCCGTTCTAAAAATAGCTTACACCGACAAATAAAGGTAACGAACCTACTGCTATGACTATAGGGATTATGGCAATGGGCCAATTTGCCAAAATGTTGAACTATCCCTTTAAATCAAGAAAAAACTGAGGTAATTGTTTTGGCAATAAAGAGAAGAGGGTTGCTGTCAGTAAACACCTTGAGTCACTGTCTCTAGAAACTAAAGACCAAGTCTGAAACCTTGGCGTGCTGATAGACTCAGATCTGACCTTCAACAGCCATATATCAAATAATCCAGAACCAAGGGTTTTATGTCCCAAACTGATCAGGAGAAGCCGATTCATGCTTTCATCTCCAATAGACTCGACGACTGTAACAGTCTTCTGACTGGACTACCCCCCAAAAAGTATCAAACAGCTGCAGCTCGAGTTTTAACCAGAACAAAAAGATCACTCCAGTTCTTAAGACCTTACATTGGCTCCCAGTCAGCTACAGGATAGATTTTCTGAGATCTACTGACTCAGGTCAGATAGTGGAGCACAGATTTCAAACTAGACATGGTGAAGCAGCATTTAGCTGTTATGCTGCACCCCAACTGTAAGCACTTTTAAATCCAGTTTAAAAACATTTCTCTTTTCATGTGCTTATGGCTGAGCTCTTTTTAAGAACTTTGAACTTTATCTATTTTCTTTAATTCTACTTTTTTGTTCTTCTTTGCTCCTACTTTTAACTCTGTTTTTTTTGTTTTTGTTTTTATGCTGTTCTTTTAAAATGTTTTGTCTTTATGTAAAGCACATTGAGTTGCCTTGGTATGAAATGCGCTATATAGAAAAAGATGCCTTGCCTTGCCTTATAGCGGCTGCTCCACACACTAGAATGAGGAAAAACCTGATTATCTGCTCTCAAACACAGTGAGCTGCACTCTGTTTAGGAGTTTCCTTGTTCCCTCCCCTTCAGATCTGTTGTTTAGGTTGTTGAGATCAGAGCTCAGACTAGTTTCAACACTGAGCAGCGTTGTTTGTGAGAGGTGAAATGGCGCAGAAAGGAGTTCATCTGGACCAGGAGACCTTCTCTTGTTCCATCTGTCTGGATCTACTGAAGGATCCAGTGACTATTCCAGGCTGTGGACACAGCTACTGCTTCAACTGTATTCAAACCCACTGGGATGGAGGGATGGGAAGAAAATCTACAGCTGTCCTCAGTGTAGGAAGCACTTCACACCGAGACCTGACCTGGTGAAAAACACCATGTTAGCAGATTTAGAGGAGGAGCTGAAGAAGACTCCAAGCTGCTCCTGCTGATCACTGCTATGCTGGACCTGAAGACGTGGCCTGTGATTTCTGCACTGGGAGGAAACTCAAAGCTGTAAAGTCCTGTCTGCAATGTCTGGCCTCCTACTGTGAGAATCATCTCCAACCTCATTTTGAGTCTCCTACATTTAAGAATCACAAGCTGGTGGAGCCCTCCAAGACGCTCCAGGAGAACATCTGCTCTCGTCATCATGAGGTGATGAAGATGTTCTGCCGCACTGATCAGAAGTGTATCTGTTATCTCTGCTCTGTGGTTGAACACAAAGGCCACGACACAGTCTCAGCTGCAGCAGAAAGGACTGAGAGGCAGAGAGAGCTGGAGCTGAGTCGACAGAAAATCCAGCAGAGAATCCAGGACACAGAGAAAGACGTGAAGGTGCTTCAACAGGAGGTGGAGGTCATCAATGGCTCTGCTGATAAAGCAGTGGAGGACAGTGAGAAGATCTTCACTCAGCTGATCCGTCTCATGGAGGAAAGAAGCTCTGAGCTGAAGCAGCAGATCAGATCCCAGCAGGAAACTCAAGTGAGTGGAGTCAAAGAGCTTGAGAAGAAGCTGGAGCAGGAGATCACTGAGCTGAAGAGGAAAGACGCTGAGCTGAAGCTGCTGTCACACACAGAGGATCACACCCAGTTTCTACACAACTACCCCTCACTGTCAGCACTCAGTCCATCTACACACTCATCCTGCATCGACATCCGTCCTCTCAGACACTTTGAGGACGTGGCAGCAGCTGTGTCAGAGCTCAGAGACAAACTACAGTGAGCTTCACTTCTCAGACCCACAACTGCCCCCTTGATACGCACACACACATACACATCTATGCATGTGCACGCACACATACATATACACATACAGTATGCCGAAATAAACATTTACATAACAAAGTAAGATAAATTACAACTAAGGGAAAAAAATATATATACTAAATAAATCTACAAAGAAACACACATAGAAGCTCTCTCTTCTCTGTTGTGGTCTCGGTCGTTATCAGAACCAATAAGAAGAGAAGAGGACTAACTATGGGATGTGTGTGTGTGCGCCTCAGGGCTGCGGAAGTTTCCAAATTAGAATAAATAAAGCTTTTTTTTTTTTTTTTTGGGGGGGGGGGGGGGGGGCAGTAAAGAGCCTGAAGCTACCACTTCCTGTCTCAGTCAACTGAGCAGTTACATAACAGCAGTTTGGGACAAATAGACTTTTATATTACTGTGAATGTAGATCTGAACACATCCGCTCAATGTTGGTGAGGAAATATTTCTCTTCCGTTGAATCCTCTTTGATTTGTTTATTGATTAGAGACTTTACTTTAAAATAAGTAGAAAAATCTGACAGTGGAGCAAGTTTTTCTTTCTTATTACAAACACAAAAAACTTGCTTTCACTGGCAGATTTTTCTACTTATTTCAAGTGAAGATTAGTTTGAAACAAGTGAAAATGATCTAAAATCAAAGTTCATTTTTAGGTGATGAGTCTTATTTTAAGTGAAAAGAGTTTAGTTTTGACTAAATGAGACATTTTGACAAGAAATAAGACAAATATTCTTGGAAAGATTTGGATTTTTTGCAGTGTGTAAGAAAATGGAAATAAAAGGGATAATTGTACTTAGACCAAATCTATGTATTTCATTACCACTGCTAAAACATCAACACTACAGATGTCATTGTTGTTCAGTCTGGTGTGAACTAGCTAACGTTAGCTTGTCAAAGTTTAATACTTGTTGTTTTTTGCTAATTACTGGACAAGTAATTTGTAATCTTACAGGGGAACTATGCAGGTCTAACCCTCCTCCTCCCCCCACCCACCATGTGCTTTTGTTCATAATGAAGCCGACAAGAAGCTCAATCAGTGGAGCCATGTCTACTGAGGTGGGAAACATTAACAGATTACAGATTACAGATTACAGCGGCGTGTTTGTGTTCATGTTTCTCACGAGATGAGAAGGATCTGATCTTACATAGTCGGTTTTCACTGTGTAACTGTAGCTCGAGGCTAAAGACAGAAACTAGCAGCCGACTGTAGCTCGAGGCTAAAGACAGAAACTAGCGGCTGACTGTAGCTCGAGGCTAAAGACAGAAACTAGCGGCCGACTGTAGCTCAGGGCTAAAGACAGAAACTAGCGGCCGACTGTAGCTCGAGGCTAAAGACAGAAACTAGCGGCCGACTGTAGCTCGAGGCTAAAGACAGAAACTAGCGGCCGACTGTAGCTCGAGGCTAAAGACAGAAACTAGCGGCCGACTGTAGCTCGAGGCTAAAGACAGAAACTAGCGGCCGACTGTAGCTCAGGGCTAAAGACAGAAACTAGCGGCCGACTGTAGCTCAGGGCTAAAGACAGAAACTAGCGGCCGACTGTAGCTCAGGGCTAAAGACAGAAACTAGCGGCCGACTGTAGCTCAGGGCTAAAGACAGAAACTAGCGGCCGACTGTAGCTCGAGGCTAAAGACAGAAACTAGCGGCCGACTGTAGCTCGAGGCTAAAGACAGAAACTAGCGGCCGACTGTAGCTCGAGGCTTAAGACAGAAACTAGCGGCCGACTGTAGCTCGAGGCTAAAGACAGAAACTAGCGGCCGACTGTAGCTCGAGGCTAAAGACAGAAACTAGCGGCCGACTGTAGCTCGAGGCTAAAGACAGAAACTAGCGGCCGACTGTAGCTCGAGGCTAAAGACAGAAACTAGCGGCCGACTGTAGCTCAGGGCTAAAGACAGAAACTAGCGGCCGACTGTAGCTCAGGGCTAAAGACAGAAACTAGCGGCCGACTGTAGCTCAGGGCTAAAGACAGAAACTAGCGGCCGACTGTAGCTCGAGGCTAAAGACAGAAACTAGCGGCCGACTGTAGCTCGAGGCTAAAGACAGAAACTAGCGGCCGACTGTAGCTCGAGGCTTAAGACAGAAACTAGCGGCCGACTGTAGCTCGAGGCTAAAGACAGAAACTAGCGGCCGACTGTAGCTCGAGGCTAAAGACAGAAACTAGCGGCCGACTGTAGCTCAGGGCTAAAGACAGAAACTAGCGGCCGACTGTAGCTCAGGGCTAAAGACAGAAACTAGCGGCCGACTGTAGCTCAGGGCTAAAGACAGAAACTAGCGGCCGACTGTAGCTCGAGGCTAAAGACAGAAACTAGCGGCCGACTGTAGCTCGAGGCTAAAGACAGAAACTAGCGGCCGACTGTAGCTCGAGGCTAAAGACAGAAACTAGCGGCCGACTGTAGCTCGAGGCTAAAGACAGAAACTAGCGGCCGACTGTAGCTCGAGGCTAAAGACAGAAACTAGCGGCCGACTGTAGCTCAGGGCTAAAGACAGAAACTAGCGGCCGACTGTAGCTCGAGGCTAAAGACAGAAACTAGCGGCCGACTGTAGCTCAGGGCTAAAGACAGAAACTAGCGGCCGACTGTAGCTCAGGGCTAAAGACAGAAACTAGCGGCCGACTGTAGCTCGAGGCTAAAGACAGAAACTAGCGGCCGACTGTAGCTCGAGGCTTAAGACAGAAACTAGCGGCCGACTGTAGCTCGAGGCTAAAGACAGAAACTAGCGGCCGACTGTAGCTCGAGGCTAAAGACAGAAACTAGCGGCCGACTGTAGCTCGAGGCTAAAGACAGAAACTAGCGGCCGACTGTAGCTCGAGGCTAAAGACAGAAACTAGCGGCCGACTGTAGCTCAGGGCTAAAGACAGAAACTAGCGGCCGACTGTAGCTCAGGGCTAAAGACAGAAACTAGCGGCCGACTGTAGCTCAGGGCTAAAGACAGAAACTAGCGGCCGACTGTAGCTCGAGGCTAAAGACAGAAACTAGCGGCCGACTGTAGCTCGAGGCTAAAGACAGAAACTAGCGGCCGACTGTAGCTCGAGGCTAAAGACAGAAACTAGCCAACTGTCTGTCAGCACAATTACAACTGGAGGCCAGGGACTGGATAACATCAGCTATGGGCCGACTGCTAGTCAGGATTAAAACTAGATAATACCAATCATTGTATCATTCATTAGCTGTCACTGTTACTGAAGGCTACATTAGGAAGTAGATAACATTAGCTAGCAATAGTAATAATAATAATAATAATAATAATAATAATACATTTTATTTAGAAAGCGCCTTTCACGCCACTCAAGGACTTTACAGCAGTTAAAATCATCAATAAACAACATTAAAAACATCAAATAGTCATCAGGCCTAAAACTAATGAATCATTTCAGCTAAAGACTAAAGTTATATGAACTATAGAAGCTGCACACACATTTACAAAATATAAGAACTTGGTGCTCGACAAAAAACGTTTCAAAATAATAAAACATGAGGTCTGCACAGCAGAAGTAGTAAAGTTATTCTTTAATATTATTACACAGCCCTTCTTCTGCTGTGCAGACCTTATGTTTTATTATAAAGTTATAAACTAACATCATCATCTCATCATTGTTATTTATTCTGCTCTGCACGTTTTTATTGCACATTACTGGCAATTTCCTTCTTATAGGTTTGTATTTATTTATTTCCGATGGTTCCTCCGTTATGTTTGTTAGATTGTGTGAATGACTGACTGTGTACGGCCACGGTGGACTGAACTGAACTGAACTGAACTGAAGTGAATTGCTCTTCAGGGATCAATAAAGGTTTCTCTATTTGTATCTGTAGAGCTGAAGGCTAAAGTAGAAAGTAGACAACATTAGTAACCTCTCGAGGCTGAAGTATTAGCTAGCTAACATTAGCTATAAGTGTAACTGATGGAGTGAGGAAGGTCGACGTCATTCTGTTTCCTGATTGAACAGGGATGCAAACGGGTCAGGACCGGGGGGGGGGGGCTCACCATTAACAATTAATTACATTATAAATCATACATTTCCAGTTGTTCAACCCCAACCAAGTATTGAGTGCATATAGATGGACATAGTTTTCAGAAGGACAACATTTCTAGATTAAATTCCTTTACAATATTTCAATTTTGGAGATACAGAATTTGAGGTCTTCACTGAATGTTAGTCATAATTATTACTATTAAAATAAACTGAATAAATAAAGACATGGGATGTTTCATTCAGTGTGTAATGGATATATATATATATATATATATATATATATATATATATATATATATATATATATATATATATATATATATATATATATATATATATATATATATAATG
>NC_139894.1:347500-365000 GCF_905171665.1 Trachurus trachurus
TGAACGGTGAGTAAGTAAGATAATCTAAATCTGAGTGGCCTACTGTTTTTCTTTTGTGAAAATTAAACTTGCAAACGTCTGAGAGAATACAATCATGGGAACGAAACAAAGCAAACCCTCTGGATGTAATCTATCCGAGGGACCAGATTACGAAGCCCCAAATATAAAGTACATGACAGATAACTATGGAGAGGAAGCCATAGCCCAATTAGATCTGTGGGTCAGAGAATTTAAATTTCCAAAAATGGGCAGCCTGAGCGTTGAAGAGTTAAAGGCTTTAAATGCGAGACTGCTGCGTCGGAATAATAAAAGCAAGAAGGGAATTAGGATAAATTGGAAAGCTTTTGACATGTGGATGTGTGAAGCAGAGTGTAGGCAGGGCTCCAACAGGACCGTGCCCCAGTGTCTGAAGCGGGATCCAGACCTGGACTCGACTGCACCGTGCCATCCACCTCCACCCCCACCTTCATCGTCACTTCAGGGTGTTTCTCCTCATCATCATCATCATCAGCAGCAGCTCCCACCCTGCCTGGCGCTCCCCAAGCCCGGGGAAAAAGAACAATGTGAGCAGCCCGTGTCCATGCCATGGACAGTGGCTGGTAAACATGCTGTCTGTGCACAGTCGCCACTGGTATACTGTGTAAGCCTGGACGAAGTCAGGCTTATGCCATTGAAGCAGTCTTGACTGCAGAACTGATAAAGAACATGGACAGTGGTGACAGAGGGGGCAGCTGTGGCCGCGACCGCCAACTCCACCCGCGACGCAGGTCTCAGAACCGAGGCCGGGGCCATGCCGGCTGCGGACGCGGAGCAGCAGGTCGCGGCAACGAAAGGGGGGGCCGATGCTTTCGGTGTGGCAAGATAGGACACTGGGCACGGTACTGCCCCAATGAGAGGAGAGAGAGGGTGAATTGGGACTGACTGTATGGTGGAGGTGGGAGCCGGGACGGGTCTGGAGGAGACACTGGGCCGGCAGCTGGGAGCGCGCTGGAGACACGTGAGAACAACTACACTAACACACACACACTGATACACAGACACATGCTGCACGCCGTAACACTGATACTGACCACTAATTCTAGTTAAGCAGGCTGTGCATTTCGTGAGAAATAGCTTAAATTCAGCGACACGTCTTAGTAGAAAGTTGGTGTGGGTGGGGAATTTTCCTTTGATTTTTTTTAAAGATACACAGGTCCACTAAAATGCATTTGATCCTAATTTGGGAAACATTTCCAGTTTTAAATTTATGAAAAATGATTTTATTTGTTTGTTAGGGTTATCTTTGATTTGTACACTAACGGGGTATAAGTGAGATAAGGGTAAAAAAAAAAACTATCAATGCTTTTCCACCACCCCGACACACAAATCATGTTACGGGGGAAAGTAACTCTCCCCCTGCTCTGTTGTGCTGCAGCTCCGAGCACACACACACATTGACGTCACATGCCTGCGCTGCAGTACACACATACACTCCTATTATGACAGTAGGAGTATCACTGATTAAATAATGCTAGGCGGGGATTGTTTGAATGCAAATAGGTTATTTTGAGGTAATGTTAAATGTATTGCCTCAACAATCTGAACCACACATCTCATTGGTAAATCCTGCATGTACAAACTTGGAAAATTGGGTAGAGAAGCTAAATGCTTCCTCAAACTAGGAGGCTACAGCTGATCCTCAGGTGCACTTTAAAGAAGTCCTGAGGGCAAATTGCAAATTGTTGAATAATGATGTTGAAGTTGAGGATGAGATCATATTTTTCTTTGACTATCCCAATTTTCACATAGACAAGAAACTGTTTAAATCTGTTGAAGAGATCTCGGAATTAAAAGATATTCTCAGTCATCTCTGGGCTAAAAGTAAGCATGACGTTTCTGATTAAAAACAATTATAAGCCTGTTGTTATAACGATTAGCCTAAATCACACTGTTTTGTCCCTGTTGGAACCAGTATCCTCTCAGACATGAAGCAGTTGAAGGCTTTAGGCCTGTGTATGATGCTTTGTTGAAAGCTGGTGTGATTGTGCCATGTGCTGGTTCTCCAGTGAGAACCCCCATTTTTTCTGGTGCATAAGATTCGACCTGAGGGCGAGCCTGCGGAGTGGAGATTTGTGCAAGACCTGCAGGCTGTAAAAGTTGCTGTGCAGGCCAGGGCGCCGATGGTACAGAATCCGTACACGATTTTGTTTAGAATTCCAACAAATAGTAAATGGTTTTTTGTTGTTGTTGATCTTTTTAAACGCTTTCATGTAAGTTTGACAGTCAATTTTGGTTTTGCCTTTTGGTTTGGTGGGAAGGTGTATGCGTTTTGCTCGGTTGTGTCAGGGTTGGTGTAAATCTTCAACGATTTATTGCTTTACTCTGGGGGACAGCCTGGAGCCTCTGGTGTTGCCAGAGAAACGTGCTTTGTTGCAGAATGGTGATGGTATCTTGATTGCAAGTGAGACCAGAGAGAGATGCGTTAAAGCTGCTCTGGCTCTTTTGACCCATCTGGGTGAACAGGGGCACTAGGCCAGCCTGTCCAACATGTAGTTTGTTGCCACAGAGGTCACATCTTGGGTCACATGATCTTAACAGAGGGAGGATCCCCCTCATAAGAAAAAATAAATAAATTTCAATTCTGTAAATTCATTACAGTGATATAATTTTTGGCCATGAGAAGCTAGCAGACAATGGGTCGCTCGTTGTGCAGTAATTTAGGCACCATTCGCAGCAATTGCTTATGGACAAGGCCTAAAGCTCAGACCCTGTCACTTAGGTTTGACACTGACGACTGTGGAGGCTGACAGAGTGTTGTAGTGACTTTAAAGTAGTTTTACAAAGCACCTCCAGTACTTGGACTGACTGACTGCTCATGACCTTTGACCAGGACTGTTGACGAGAAGGAGGGATTCTGACTTCTGTCATGTACTGTTTTAACCCTGTTACTCTCCTTCCAACAGCTGAGGACGGAAAGCCACATGACCATGTGGCCATCATAATGTATGTTTTTCTCCCACAGGCCAGAGTTAAAGGATACTCTACTCAGTATTTTTTTTTTTTGAAGAGTGTTAATTTTCAGGAGGTTGGACATATTTGGGTGAATGGAGACGACTTCAACAGGAAAACCTAAATGATCAGCATTAATTGATATTTCTTTTTGGTTGAACTGCTGGTACCGACATAACAAATTGCTGTGCGAAAGTTCACGTAAACAACATTGACATTTTCTCTCTAGGTGATACCAGGACAGATGCAGCTGCAGTCGCAGCTTCAAGGCTACTTTTGGCTCACGAAGTATGTGTCCGTTGTTTTTCTCTAACACCCCCGTTCCATCCCCACAGTTGTGGCTACCGCTGAGATAGCCAACTTGTTGATATGAGCCTCTCTGGCAAGAGAGGGCCGTGTGGAAAACCAGAGAACAGCAGTCTCTGCTGTTTCCCTTGTTTATGTTTTCTCCACAGTGTGTGAAGTTGACACATGGGTTGAACCATGTGTCAAAAAGGGGGAAGGATGAATGATTGAAGTATGTATGAAATCACTGGCCAGTGTGAGGATGAATGATGTGGTATTGTGCATTCTCGTTGTTGTCTGTTTGTTTTTTTTCCTGTTGTTTGTTTTTTCGTATACATTTTACCAACAGGTGGAGGTTGGCCTACAGGGCCAGCAGAGACAGAGCTGTGTGACCGCAGGTCAGGTGACTACATCGTGGTGAACGACCATGACATCCCTGTAAGCAGCTCGGGTGCGGCCTAAGGGTGGCGACCAGTTTCCTGCTGGTTATCTCCATCACCGCGTGGCTGTCGGTGCTGTTACTGAAGGAGATCTACAACCGCAGGACGAGCAACAACGTCATGACAGATTCACCTCACCCAGGCCACAAATCTACACCACACGCTTTGCATTCTGGTGAAGACATCTGCTGTTACCGTGAGTAACACAACATCGAGCTGGAGGACAACGTCGGATGCAGGGCAGTGATGAGAGCTGCAAGGGTGCTGACCAACGCAAGCTGCCGTGCTTGCGCTGCCCTGACACATGACAAAGGTAACTCTGTGCCGTTGAACACCTCTTCCTAAAATTCTGGGGGCAATGATTGCTTATACCCAGAATGACATGGCCCTGCACTCGTAGTTCACAACCCGACAGAGGAACGGCTGAGGATTCAACGCAACTGTTGTGAGTTACGAGGGGCTGAAGGTTTGTTCCTGGAATGTTTCCACAGTTGTTTTGAAAACAACTCCACTTTTCCCAAAGGACCACAAATCCTACTACTCAGAGAAGCGCAGTTTGTTCACTCGGGATCGTGTTACACCCAGAGAGCAGTCTCTGGGTACATCAGCACGTGGACAACCTGTGGTGGCGACAGGTAATGTGGGACGACAACTGGGACATCTTCAGATGTGACCTGATATGGTCGCAGGTTTCAATTCTCATAAACATTGACTTTAGGATCACTCTCACTCTCACAAGAACTACAGAGTTGCGGGATGAGCTCCTTTAAGTTTCCATATTCAGTGTTGATAATTTTTCACATTGAGTGATGTAACCAATAAAGTTGTTTTTTTTTATGTTTTCAGTTTAAGATAATCACAAAGCACCATGTTTGGTTTTCATGCATTGCTATATGTGTGAGTTTGATGTTTTTGCTTATCTTTAACAGTAGTATTTTATCATTGCTTGTGATTTTGTTTCTACTGCTGGACATGACGGTGATTACTGAAAGTCTGAATTTCACAAACACAGTTTTGATATCTCTGATTGTTTCATGTTTTTGGTTATTCGTACCATTGGTGAAATCAGTGATGGACTGGAATGACGAGTGGGTTTCCCCCCTTCTGGGGAGGACGATGAGTTGCTTTAACTTTGTATTTTGCCTTAATCATTCCTCACTGATGTGCAACTTATGTTTTTATGCGTGTTGTTCTGAACTGTATTGGAGCTGTCATGTCCTGTTGATGTATGAGAGGGAATCAAGCATTAGCCTTGTCACGAAGGTTTAACTCATGGAGAAGTGTGTGCCAGGACATGTGAAAAGAACTGTTACATTTTGCTTTCTTTTATTATTAGTCTAATTACACTCGTGTAATCAATGTTAGTGATTTCTACTTATAGTTGAACAACGGTCATGGTTTTTGGAGATGTTTGATTTATCAGCTTACACCGTGTTATGATTGTAATCTTTTTCCTTACGTTTTTTCTGGGTCTTCTGCATATTATTTGAAGTAGTTTAGTTTAGTATTGATTATGGGATTTTTTCCTCATCATATTCGAGGTTTTTCCCCTTTTATCTTAAGTTAAGAGCAGCTAGACGGATGAGTCTTTTACCCTCCTCTTGTCAAGTGAGGGGAGGGGTTTTGGCTCGTCTGTGCCTGTGACCTGGGGTCCTCTGCCTGGGGTCTGTAAACTCCCGAGTTGGAGACTGGGGGTGCTGGCGTTTGGCTGGTGCGGGGCAGGGCACCAAAGGTCATGGGGTAGTTCAGTACAAAATTTCCTGTTTCTGGTTTGGTTTAGCATAAAAATGCTAAAAAGGGTGGAATGTAATGGGAAATTTTGGTATAGCATGTTATTCAGGTGTGTGCTTTAAGACTGGGGCACAAACATGTTATTCAAGTGAACATTCCTGTGCTGACAATTTATGTGGCCTTATCAGGGGAAGCAATATCCACACTTAGCAGGCCCGAGGTCAGGACCTGAAGGATCGCTTTGACACAGTGCCTGTGGATTTACCACTCTCACTATCAGGGGGTAAAGCCAGGCATGGCGCCATATATTTTGTCTGTTCAAAGCTTTGTTTTACTATAAGATAGCGTGTCTCTAAACTTCTTCAGCTCACTCACTCACTGACTGTACTCCTGTTCGGTTGTTTGTGTGTGACTCCATTCATGAATGCCTTTTATTAAAACTCAAGAAAGACAGCTGACGTGTCCACTCATCCTTTTTTAATATTTTGGTGAAGGAACAACATTTTTTGCCACCACAATAGATAGTTAGTTAGTTAGTTAAATAGATAGATAGATAGATAGATAGATAGACAGATAGATAGATAGATAGATAGATAGATAGATAGATAGATAGATAGATAGATAGATAGATAGATAGATAGATAGTAGTTAGTTAGTTAAATAGATAGTTAGTTAGTTAAATAGATAGATAGATAGTTAGTTAGATAGATAGATAGATAGATAGATAGATAGATAGATAGATAGATAGATAGATAGATAGATAGATAGTAGTTAGTTAAATAGATAGATAGATAGATAGTTAGTTAGTTAAATAGATAGATAGATAGATAGATAGATAGATAGATAGATAGATAGATAGATAGATAGACAGATAGATAGATAGATAGATAGATAGATAGATAGATAGATAGATAGATAGATAGATAGTTAGTTAAATAGATAGATAGATAGATAAATAGATAGATAGATAGATAGATAGATAGATAGATAGATAGATAGATAGATAGTAGTTAGTTAGTTAGTTAAATAGATAGATAGATAGACAGATAGATAGATAGATAGATAGATAGATAGATAGATAGATAGATAGATAGATAGATAGATAGATAGTAGTTAGTTAGTTAAATAGATAGATAGATAGACAGATAGATAGATAGATAGATAGATAGATAGATAGATAGATAGATAGATAGTAGTTAGTTAGTTAAATAGATAGATAGATAGACAGATAGTAGTTAGTTAGTTAAATAGATAGATAGATAGATAGTTAGTTAGTTAAATAGATAGATAGATAGACAGATAGACAGACAGATAGATAGATAGATAGATAGATAGATAGATAGATAGATAGATAGATAGATAGACAGACAGATAGATAGATAGATAGATAGATAGATAGATAGATAGATAGATAGATAGATAGATAGATAGATAGATAGATAGATAGTAGTTAGTTAGTTAAATAGATAGATAGATAGTTAGTTAGTTAAATAGATAGATAGATAGATAGACAGATAGACAGACAGATAGATAGATAGATAGATAGATAGATAGATAGATAGATAGATAGATAGATAGATAGATAGATAGATAGATAGATAGATAGATAGATAGATAGATAGATAGATAGTAGTTAGTTAGTTAAATAGATAGATAGATAGATAGATAGATAGATAGATAGATAGATAGATAGATAGATAGATAGATAGATAGTAGTTAGTTAGTTAAATAGATAGATAGATAGATAGTTAGTTAGTTAAATAGATAGATAGATAGATAGACAGATAGACAGACAGATAGATAGATAGATAGATAGATAGATAGATAGATAGATAGATAGATAGATAGATAGATAGATAGATAGATAGATAGATAGTTAAATAGATAGATAGATAGATAGATAGTTAGTTAGTTAAATAGATAGATAGATAGATAGATAGATAGATAGATAGATAGATAGATAGATAGATAGATAGATAGATAGATAGATAGTTAGTTAAATAGATAGATAGATAGATAGTTAGTTAAATAGATAGATCGATAGTTAGTTAGTTAAATAGATAGATAGATAGATAGATAGATAGATAGATAGTTAGTTAAATAGATAGATAGATAGATAGATAGATAGATAGATAGATAGATAGATAGATAGTAGTTAGTTAGTTAGTTAGTTAGTTAAATAGTTAGTTAGTTAGTTAAATAGTTAGATAGATAGATAGATAGATAGATATATAGATAGATAGATAGATAGATAGATAGATAGATAGATAGATAGATAGATAGATAGATAGATAGATAGATAGATAGATAGTTAAATAGTTAGTTAAATAGTTAGTTAGTTAGTTAGTTAGTTAGTTAAATAGTTAAATAGTTAAATAGTTAGTTAGTTAGTTAGTTAGTTAGTTAGTCTACTGTAGAATCAGGTATCTGCACATTAACTGAATGAATGAAAATGTGTTTATTTGGGTCAGGTCATTCAGAATTAAAAGTCCAACAGAAAACATCAGTTCAACTAGAAAAGAGCCAAACCGATGAGGAATAGGCTGAAGCTATCGCTTATTTTCGCCTCCTTACCCTTCTTACATGATCAGCTTATTCAGATCACATCATTCAAAACATCAAACAGAAAATCATATCGTTTTGCACAAAATCCCAAACATAATCCCATAATAGTGTCAGCTGCGTCAACCACATCTCTCATATCTTTCAAATATCTTATTCTTAAAAAACAAACGTTTGAATTCATAAATTGACTGGCACATCTTCAACTCGTCATCAAGTGCATTCCATATATTTACAGCCCTTACAGAAATACATTGATCTTTTATTTTAGTTTCCATCACACGTTTCCCTCGGAGCTCATATCTACATTCCCTTTTTTTAAACACACAATTTTACAAGGTAACAAGTTGTTATACACTTTGTACATTATCAATGCTATTTTATAATCCACTAAGTCCATACATTTGAAGACTCTTAATTTAATAAATAATTCATTTGATGGTTGTCTATAATTTGACTTAGTGATAATCCTTACAGCTGTTTTTTGAAGAATAAAGATGGGTTTAGTATAATTGGTAAGATATGCATTCCCCCATATTTCTAGACAATACGTGATGTAAGGAACAACCATTGTACAATACAGAATATACAAAGCACGCTGGTTCAACATATCTTTTACCTTGTATAACTATAACTAGTTAGATTATTGCATTTCAAGATGAACCGTGTTGATCGCCAAAGGATTAATGGTTTCACTGAGTCAAAAACAAACCAAGAAACAAACGATGGCTCCAAAGGCAACTGGTTGTGTAGTTATTGTTGTTTTGCCCTGAAACATTTAAATGCATTTTTTCTTGTAATTTCCTGCACTGGCCCCGTTGATAAATAACATTAGCCACAGTACGAACTTTACAGCAGTTTTCAACACAACCAATCAGGAAACGACGTATGAAAGTGATGTTGTCACCTTTATATTACTCTGTTTATTATATATGTGAAAAACCCAGAGTAAAATGTACATAATGTACATAAATCAAAAATATCTACATGAAACATTTTTATTTGCTATGAGATGTTATGATTTCTTCTTATTCACCTAAAAATATTTATATCCACATTTTGGAATTTTATAACATTCACCTCCGACATTGACAGGTTTTTGGATGAACATGTTTATAATACAAGCACAAAGCCTATACATTAACACATATATATGAAATGTTTGTGAAAAGGTTTCATTTATGATTCTTACAGATATTCTAAGTGTGATGCATAGAAAAGTCTGTTTATAAAAATCTGTTTATAATGTATTTGCATGTTTGACAGAATATAAAGTGAATATCTAAAACAAAGAAATAATTCATGGTTAATTAATAACGGTTTCCTTCTGAAGCTCACATTCTGAAATACAATAAAACCTTCAACTGTGTATATTGTGTAGTTTACATATTTTTTAAATAGTGTCTTTAATAAAAAATCCTAGAGTCTGAGTAAAGCAGCATTTCATCTCCAATCTTTACATTTTTTTAGTTTGTAATATGAAATATTTTGTGTGTGTGTGTGTGTGTGTGGTCTCAGAGTGTTGAAGCGACACCTCATTCCTCTGTAACACACTTCACTCTCTGCTTGTGTCACTTTGTTCTGCTGCTTTAATCTCTCTGTCGCCGTCGACGACTGGATGAGACTGTAACAGATAAAGATCTGTTCCTCAGAGGTTCACGTGTCGACACCGAGCTGTGAAGTGGATCAGCTGATCTTATCTCTCTCTGCTGGTTGTTCATATTCTGATGCTTCATCATCTTCATCATCATCTTCCAACGCAGGACGATCAGTCATAAAGGGAGTTTCCTCTGAATCCACTCAACTGTTGTTTATTTTCCATCGATCCCCAAACTGACTTCAGATCTGTTTTAATTAACACACACACACACACACACACACACACACACACACACACACACACACACATAGAAACACACACTACATTGAGTTACAGTCCTGCAGTTCTCACTGGCCCTCATTTATTAAACTTGCGTACACCAAAAAAATGGGTGTACACCAAATTCACCGCAAGGATCGGCATTTATTAATCTGAGCGTGAGTGTACGGTACGCACAAATCTCATGCCAGCTCTGACCAGGTGTACGCACATTTGGAACCAGCGTAGAACATGCAGGAAGGAGTGCTGCTGTGTCAGAATGATTATTAAACCATAGTCTAATAACGCAGCGATGTGGAGCACATGTTGTTGTTGTTTATATTGATAAAAAAGATAAAAAAGTAGCCAAAAAAAAAAAAAAAAGAAACGCTACAACCAAGTCCGTGTTGAAAATTTAACTCGACTTTTATTTTGAGCAACTGAGATGAATTAAAAACCACGACGTGACAGATGCTCGTTAATCAGCTGTGTGAACAGAAACAGTCAATGACAGACAGACCTGTTATTGTAGATCACACACACAAACTTCCAACATCTCCTGCACCAGAGCATGACCGGACGGCTCCTCAGTCTCTCTCTCTGCCGGACACCGGAGCCCCAGGGGGGGACTCCGCAGCTCAGCGGCTCCGCGGCTCCGCTACCTGTCCAGGTGCAGCTGATCTCTGCGGCGGAGTCTTTTTCTTTTCTTTTTCCCGTCACCGGGACCTGTCAGCGGGACATCGGGCCGGTGTTTCACATCCCTCCATCAGCCGAACCATGCCAGCGGTGCTGATGGTCATAAAGTCGCGTTCGCAGCAGTAATATGCCTATGATTTCTCCTCAGTCACTTGTGTTTAGTAAACTGCAGGAGCATTTCATGAGGTCGCTGGGTTTCCTGACGTGGTCGGTGACACGTGCGTCTGCAGCCTCCATCCACCGGGATGACGCTTATCAATCACAAAATCTATCAATCTATCAATGTCCAGATATTTAATGTTGCCGCCCTCTCCCTGTTCAACGCGGTAATGTCGGTAAAGTCCCTCTTCTTGGCCGTCTTCCGTGTCTCCATGTCGTAAAAGGGGCAGGGCGACGCCTCTAAAGCAGGAATATATCGGGGCGTGACATTTAAATGACGCTCGTTTTCAGCCGCCGGATTTATCACCACCACGCCGGTTCTACGCCGAAATCAGCAGCGTACACACTTTTAGTAAATCACACGTGACACTTGCCGTACACTGATATTTACACCAGAATCTACACCAGATCCTGCGCAAGTTTGATAAATGAGGGCCACTGTACCTGTGCCTCCCTAACACAGTGGTTCCCAAACCTTTTGTGGCCAAGGCACCAAAGGACAAGTAAAAGTCTCAAGTCACACCTATTGTTCAAAATAGCCTTCATAACACATCTGTAAATGTGCATAATTATTTACTAATGCCAAATAAAATGTGACAGAGACAACTAGGCTACATTACTCACAAAATCATATTTATTAACGAAATATTTCAAAAATGAATTTGAAACTTTATCAAATTAGGCTTCATCAAAGCAGCAACACAACCATTTAAACCAGACAGGTCACAATAAGGCAAAGTAAACTTTGCAAAATGTCATCACAGAGAAGTGTCAATGCAAGTAGTAGTAAATAGTAAATTAAAAATAATTATTTGTTGTGTAGTTGTATGTTGCAGTAATAATGTATGGTTGTCACACTGGCACACCAACATGTCTTCACTTCAGACTCTAATGATTTACATTATATGGACTTATTGTGTCCCCATGAGGAGGACAAGTCCCTAGAATGTCCACACATTCACTTAAAGGGATAGTTCAACATTTTGGCAAATTGGCAAGGCAAGGCAATTTTATTTGTATAGCCCGTTTTTACCACCAGTTTGTCTCAAAGGGCTTTACATCCCATCATAACAACATCCTCTGTCCTTAGACCCTCACATCCACTGAGGAAAAACTCCATGGAAAACCCTTTTAACAGGGAAAACCAGGAGAAAGCTCAGGGTGAGCAACAAATTGTCCCATCACCATAATCCCTATAGTCATAGCAGTAGGTTTGTTACCTTTAATTGTCGGTGCAAGCTATTTTTAGAATGGTGGAGCAGAGCCGTGAGCTAAATACAGACAAATACAGAGACTGCTTGATGAAAAACTGTCCCTGAAGGCAACGCGCATCAGTGCATCAATACTTTCAGTATTTTGCAGGGTATCATTTATAAGCCTTTTATATATATGTGAAACATGTTTTTTGATTGGGAGGTGTTTTTCCACCAAAGTAATAAAGTAATCCTCAATATTATTTGGGTTTTTACTCAGCAACTCTCTTTCTTTATGATTTGTGTTATAGTGTCTTATTTGAAAGTATCTATACAGATGATTGGAAGGAAGTTGACGTTGCTCCTGAAGCCAGGTAAATCATTTGAACTCTGTTCCACTGAATAGTTGAGTTGAGTTGATTGAGCTAAGACCTTTATCGGCCTTTTAAACAGGGAAATGTAGCGATGTGACGTGATACGTTGATGGAGCAGTGAACAGGCTCAGTACACAGCTGAATGCCGTGACAAACTCTTTTTTTTTTAATTTGGCGTTTATCGCGTTTTGTAAAAGAGCTCTTCATATATTCATGGTTCGTATTTATAAGCTGTTGGATTGATGAATCATGTGGCGTGTTTTTTACTTTTACTCCCGTGTCCTTCATTTTCTTTTTCTCACTGACAGTCGTTCCTCTGTCAGTGAGAATAAAAGGTTTGATCATTATAATTAATAATGAACTTGTGCGTCCTCTGGTTTCCCAGCAGCACAACACTCTTCATATTTGTTTTATATTTTATTTTCTGCTTTTAGTTTTTTGCTTTTTATTAATAATTTGTTGCAAATCAGCCGAAGCTGAAAGGACTTTACAGTCGACTTTAATCTGGAAGCACGGGAACAAACAGAGTTTTATTCTCCTCATGGCTCAGTCATGGAGCTCAATTATTCTCTGACTAACATTAATATACTCCTACTACACACACACACACACACACACACACACACACACACACACACACACACACACACACACACACACACACACACACACTGTACAGGAGAACAAACAAACGCACACACAAACATGACAAACACATGAACAGTAAAATGCCCCTGTAGATTCCTCACACTCACACTGACACATGACATAATACACTGTGACATCACACACACACAGACACACACACACACACACACACACATATCCTAATCCACCCAGGGTGTGTGTGTGTGTGTGTGTGTGTGTTAGGGTCACACACTAAATCTCCAAACAACAGAGACACAAGTGAATAAACAACATCAGTTTCAAAGTCTCCATGAATCTGACATGCAGAGTTGTGTGTGTGTGTGTGTGTGTGTGTGTGTGTGTGTGTGTGTGTGTGTGTGTGTGTGTGTGTGTGTGTGTGTGTGTGTGCACCTGTAATCCCGGCCTCAGACAGGATGTGGACTGACAGTCGACCTCGGAGCAGCAGCTTCGGCCGCACGAAGCACCGACAACCACGGAGGATAACACGCTACACACACGCAAACAAACACACACGCACCCTAACACACACACACACACACACACACACACACACACACACACACACACACACACACACACACACACACACACACACACGACAATGACACACTCACATATTATTGATGACTGTCCTATTTCCCAGCATCCACGCGACAGAAGCTGCAGGAAAACACAACGTTTACAGCCAAATAAAGAATATCTGTCTTATTTCTACTCAAAACTAATCTCATTATACATAAAATCACATTAAAAGCAGCTTGTTTTTAGACACTTTTTACTTCTTTCAAGCAGATTTTCACTTGAAATAAGTAGAAAAATCTGATTGTGGAGCAAGTTTATCTTTAACTTACTTTCACTGGCAGATTTTTCTACTTATTTCAAGTGAAAATTAGTTTGAAACAAGTGAAAATGATCTAAAAACAAGTTAATTTTTAGGTAATGAGTCTTATTTTAAGTGGAAAGAGTTTAGATTTGACTAGAAATGAGACATTTTGACAAGAAATAAGACAAATATTCTTGGTAAGATTTTGAGTTTTTGCAGTGTGAAGTGGCACATCCAGGCCACCGTAGCTTCATTAGTTCAGCTTCTGTCGTTAATAACACACTGCACTGACACAAACTAAATTCACAACATAAACAAACAAAAAACACAATTTGTTCTTTGTAAATATTAATAATAATCCTGAATAATTCAGCACATGTTGATGTTGCAGGAAGACAGAGTATGATTAAAGACTCTGTTTCCTCTCTGTGTCTAGTTTTTATTATAGAGAGGAGTTATCACGACGTGTCAACGCTGCAAATTAACTGTCTAGACCTTTTTTTATTATTATATCCTGGAGAAAACTGGATTTGACGTCACATTTTCTGTTTCTGTGCCGTTTGTCAGTGATCAGACAGACGAGGGAAATAAAAACAAGCTGTTAAAGGTTTAAACTCTTCAGCAGCTGCAGCCTCGATTGGAAAATAATAATAATGATAATAATAAAGAGATGAGAACACCTCTGTTAGCAGCGTGTAATAGAACAACGTTCAACAGACTGAGATCAAATCAAACTTATTATGGGCTGTTAGAGAGAAGAACAAGCTGCCAACACATCACAGCTCAAGGTTTTTATTTCTATTCACTTTCTGCTCCCGTGGGTAAGTGTGTGTGTGTGTGTGTGTCAAACATAGCTGCGTGTTGTGTAATCACCTTCTCACACCACTGTCAAGGGACACACACACACACACACACACACACACACACACACACACACATTTGTACGACTGTGTATTTATTGACATTAAAAAACCCTCATCCAGACCTAAACAGAAAATTTAACCAAGAACCTTTCATGCTCGATACACACTCACTGCAAAAACTCTACATCTTTCCAAGAATATTTGTCTTATTTCTTGTCAAAATGTCTCATTTCTAGTCAAAACTAAACTCTTTCCACTTAAAATAAGACTCATCACCTAAAAATGAAATAAGTAGAAACATTTTTCTACTTATTTCAAGTGAAAATATCCCTGAAAGAAGTAAAAAGTGTCTAAAAACAAGCTGCTTTTTATTTAATGAGTCTTATTTTAAGTAGAATGAGATTTGTTTCGACTAGAAATAAGACAAATATTCTTGGTGAGATTGTGTGTTTTTGCAGTGCTGTGCAGTTTTGGGCCGTTGCAGACGAACGACGACCGACCATCGTAGGAGAATCGTGGAGAAATCTTTGGTCGTGGCTCTAAATTGTCCGTCTTACGTCGCACTGTGAGACTCGGCTCGAGGACGGCCGTCGTCAGCGTCTTGCGACTAAAGACCAACGACCTGCGATTAAATTCTGACGGTGTCGGAGAACTGCTATATAATAAATGTTGCCATGGACACAGGAAACTGGGATTCCTTCAAACCTTAAAACTGTTAAAACTCCTCCTACTTTCTTTTTAAGTCCTCAATAAAAAAATGGTTAGCCAACCGATAAATTAAATCAAAAGAACCGTGAAGCACTAGATTATTGTATTGTGTGGTATATTGATGTGTTGATGAAAAGAAGGGATCACTGCTGACACGTCTTCGCTTGTATTCAAAAAAGGAGTTTATTAACAACAACAAGAACAGTGGACAAAAAATGCCGAAACATCTCTGGAGCATCTCTGGTGCCAATGTGAGATCTCAAAGCTCTGACCTTAGATCTGTTTCTAACTCCAAACACTCCACCTTCTCTAAACTAAGGAATGCAACTACACTGCAAAAACTGCAAGAATATTTGTCTCATTTCTAGTCAAAACTAATCTCTTTCCACTTAAAATAAGACTCATCACCTAAAAATGAACTTGTTTTTAGATCATTTTCACTTGTTTCAAACTAATTTTCACTTGAAATAAGTAGAAAAATCTGCCAGTGAAAGTAAGTTTTTGGTGCTTGTAATAAGAAAGAAAAACTTGATCCACTATCAGATTTTTCTACTTATTTCAAGTGAAAATCTGCTTGAAAGAAGTAAAAAGTGTCTAAAAACAAGCTGCTGTGATGAGTCTTATTTTAAGTGGAATTAGATTGTTTTGACTAGAAATAAGACAAATATTCTTGGTAAGATTTTGCATCTTTGCAGTGTAATCAACAAAGACAACCTTGATCTGGATCATTTAACCTCTTGACCAAATCGATAACTTCTGGGCTACCATAGGTCAACGGAAGGCGATGCCCTTGACCTATAAGGTTTCAGCCTTTAGGCCAAACAAAACAATCATCAACTTTCCAACAGACCAAATTCAGCTTCTAGGCAGCAGGATATGGAACCCATGAAGCATCGGTTCACACATTCCTTCAGTTCAGAGAAAACACACACACAAAGAAGAACATAAGACAATACAAGATATTTAAGCAAGAAAGTAAAGGTGGATAATATACTACAATTGTTTGTTTGTGTGTCTGTTTTATGTCTTGTTGCTTCTGTTTGGGACCTAATCTCTTGTTTTATCTATTTCATCTTGTTCTTTCTCTTCAGTGTTGTCGTCTATGTGCCTTAGTGTCTCTCTCTCCATGTGTTGTGTGTCTGTCTTCCTTGTTTTAAATCCATGTGTAGCTAGTTGTCGACCATCACATAGGACCACAATGGAAACAAGCCTTTACAAGGGCTTTATTGTGTTTTTAATCCTTTTCAACACTTGTTGTAATGTTGTTCAATAAAGTTTTCAATCAATCAATCAATTCCTGCTGGACACTAGGGGTGTGCATTGGCACTGCCCTCACGATTCAATTCGATTACGATTTACCAGGTAACGATTCGATTCGATTCGATTCAATTAGATTAAATTTGATTACGATTCACTAGGTAACGATTCGATTCGATTCGATTCGATTCGATTCGATTCTATGATTCATTGCGATGCATTACAATTCTACTGCACACAACACTTTTCATCAGTCATGAGATATTGAACAACAGATTTTATCGGCTGCTATGTCAGTATTACCACTCTCCTGTATCTTTGACACAAATGTCATTAAATAAAATAAAATCGATGTAGAGTATTATTGGATGTGACAGTCCAGTCTCTGTCAATGTCCTCGTTTTCCTTAAAGTCCCCACGTTCCTTAAACACCTCACTGTGTGTAACGTGTGTAAGTGTCCTCATTCTCATTCCAGTCTGAGCCCCTGGTCACCACACACACACACACACACACACACACACACACACACACACACACACACACACACACACACACACACACACACACACACACACACACACACACACACACACACACACACACACACACACCATTATAATCTCACCTTCATTTGTGATGGGTGCAATTTATTTTGTGTGAAGTCACTCAGATAGACTTTCCTCTGCACCGTCTGCTGTGAATGAACACGAGGGACATTTGTGTCGTCTCCTCCTCTCCTCTCCTCTCCTCTCCTCTCCTCTCCTCTCTCCTCCTCTCCTCTCCTCTACCCTCCTCTCCTCCTCTCTACCCTCCTCTCCTCTCCTCCTCTCTTCTCCTCTCCTCTCCTCTACCCTCCTCTCCTCTCCTCTCCTCTCCTCTCCTCTCCTCTCCTCTCCTCTCCTCTCCTCTCCTCT